>NT_166532.1:419291-476540 GCF_000002855.4 Aspergillus niger
TTCAGGTCCTAGAGGGAGAGAACGAACATGTCAGACTCGAGGATAAGTAGAGGGGGTGGGGTAGGAATCACGCGTACCTTAAACGTGAGCTTCATCTTGCGCCACCGGATGGATGAGAGATGGCTCGGTGGGGTGGTTTGGAGGGGAGCACGGCGATGTAGATGAAAGGATACACGGGGAGCTAGAAGCACCTCTTGATGTACTTTGATAAGGGGAAAGGAGAGAGGGAAGAAACAATCAACGGTCTGGGAACAAACCGGAAGAGCAGCAAGCGATGATGATGGCAATCATGACGCCGGAGGAGGGAGAGAAGGAGCTGGCGGGAGGCGGTCACTCACTGTCTCCAGCCACTCAGCCACAAACCCCTCGCTAGTTTTGTTTTGTTTTGAAGGTACTCAGCCACTCTTGCACGTAAGTGGAGAGTATATATACTTCGAAATGCTTTTTCTTTTCTCTTCAGCTACTTAACTTTCAATGTAGCTAAATTAATCCTCCAAAAAATATCATCGCTTGAAATGCTGCCCAGGAATTGTAGGCAGCCAGTCCATGGTATAGGGTGTATTGAAAGTAAAGTACTAGTAGTTTTGTACCTTTCAATCAGGCAATTGCCGTTACTATTGACATCCGGGGAAAGTTACCGATGGAAATATATCTTCGTTCAATGACCACCAGTCCTAAATAAGAAATTGACCAAAACAATAATACTACTAAATACTCAAAAGTATTACTACTACTCTGCAATAAACCCGGAAAAGTAACATTCAACTACTAGTAGGTAACAGTAGTCCTGCTTTCCTTACTAGCGACGCGCCCAATTGACTCTTCTCGTTCTGCGCCGCTTTCATTTTTCTTCCCTGATCTGATGAAACCATATACAATAATTCTGTAACCTATACGGAGTTGCAGGGTTTGGTACTTTGGATGCCGTGCCACCCGTGGCAAGGGGTATATGGTCCTATAGACCTGTCGTATAGATGTATCACATGGATTGGTTGATGCGGTGGAGAGAACTACAACACGAAGCCATCAATCAGGATTCCACCATTAGCTGCCGCCTTGGTCGGTAATCCTCACCCATGAACTGCAGAGATCAAGAAGACTCCATGAAATTCCATCTCTACTGTACCGTTTGTTCACCCTTTCAGCCAGGATATTTGACTGATAATTCCACTGCTTCTGTATCTCTCCCTAACCCATTGTTAGGAGCAGGAGCAGCAGTGCCCCCAGTCCGTCGGCGCTCTCTCCCCGCTTATCCTTCAGCACAAGTATAGCGGCTCCTCCCGGGAACGGAGTGATAGATCACAGCTCTGCTTTGCAGGACTTGCGCGCTCCTAAAGTCCCCATTCAGGAATCAAAACAGACGATCTCCCAATTAAGGCTTTCCCGGAACTCTGGAGATCCCCCCGGCCGCTTCGTACAGCAAGCCAGCCTGATCTGACAAATTCTCTTCTAGACCTGTTCCATATGACGAGGATACCTCTGAGGTATGCCGTGCAGCGGTTGGCGATACTTTCTTCACTTCCCTTTGGTAGTGAACTGGAGGTTCAGGCTCAAAGTTTCTTTGTCTTCGCATCGTACTGGAGAATAATCAGACAAAGATTAAGCATGTAGGTTGAAGGGCTGCGTGGGTGACAGTTTTTAATGTCAAGGCATGCCATCCCTGGCCGTTGAAAGTCATCGTCAAACCATGAGCTCCCCTTTGACGTTTTTAAAGTACGAGTCAGCTTGACAGTGATCATGAAACCCTTTGTTAATACGTTTCTTTTCTTTTTCTTTTCTCCCTGGTACCCCTACTTACTGACACAACCACCCCCTTCCCTTTCGTGGCAATCGAGAGGGGCCCAGTTCCCCCAATAGCTGGCAAGACTAGGGTATCGAGGGAATGGTCGAGAAAGGCATCTCGATCACCGAGCCTACCGATCCGCACTAGGATTGGTATGATTCTCATCTGCTCCTCTGGCAGCCCCTGCTAGTCTAGTGAGATCGAGACCCTGGAGGCGTAGATTGCTCGGCTCCAAGTCCATTCGCCATTGCCATTCGACCGCTGCTCGAAGTAGTCAACGCCCCCCCTGTCATGATAATCCTGGTAAATGCATACGCGCTTTTTCTTCGAACAATCCATGCGTCCTTATTCAATTATCCTCGGGGAACCCATTCCCCCCGTCTTTCCCTCTTTAGCTTAATTGATTGACTCTCGTTCTTTCCGGGTTGTTGGGTATTTACTCCGGCTCGACCCTCGTCCACTATTGTCCCTCGTTTAATCGTTGCTAACTCGTCACGCCCACGATTTTGTCCGCCCGATCTTTTTCATCGAGACATTATCACTGTCCCTTCCATGCTAGTACTTTGTCTCTGCGCTCTTCAGGCTTCACCTTAAAGTCCAGAAAGTTTTCGACTTCACTATCAGCTCACATCACGACGGCCGGCTTGGCTTGGTACCGATAGCCTCAATCGCTTCAGCTGAGCTGTGCTGCCAGACTCGACATCTTTGGAGCCCCTTAATCAAAATATCTGAGAAGGCCTTTGGAGATATTTTGACATCTGCATCTGTCCCTTCAGGGCGATCGTTGAACACTGTCCTTTCCACAGAGCCCGCTGCATCCATATTTCGTATAGTCCTGACTCCCCTATTTCATGTCTCTTAGCATGCCCAGGGCCTCCCCGGCCCGGATCCTGGGTGGTACTACTTTATTATCGACGTTCATTACTACTATCCTCGATGGCATGTGCTTCACCTTCTCCAGATCCCTCTCATCTCGTGTGTCTTCTGTTGAATCCGCCATTGTCAGCCTAAGTGCAGTCAGCTGTGTTGCGCTTGTATCGATGATGCTCCTCTGGATCAAAGATATCAAAAGTGAGCCCACAGAGCAGAGCAGAAACCACCGAGCCATCACATATGGGCTTATCGCTGCATATTTATCAGTGGCCACTGGCGTGACAGCAGGAGGGATAGCATGGAGTGCTGCTCAATCCGTGTCAGCTAAGAAGTCGACGGTCACAAGACATCAGTCTTTGCTAGTGGCTCGCTGCACCATATGGGCCATATCGGTTCTCAGCCAAGGCATACTAGGAGGATACCTCCTGACAACCTTGACGAGACGGGAGCCCACAAGAAACTGGTCGCCACCATCCGTATCCCAAGAGCTTGAGGTTCTTTCTGATAAAGCAAGCGTAAAAGACGCAAGCACCGTGCAATCATCCTCTCTGGCCAGCGAGTCCCAGCGACCATCCGCTGATTTGAAGACGAGTCCTGATACTGTACCTCCGATCCAACCGTCTGTCTCAAATACCGAGTCGCAGGCCTCAAACCGCTATTCTGGACGTACACTATTCCAGCATGACTCCAAGCAAAGCTCCTTTGACCTGCAGCGATCATACGTACCTCCTGGAGATACCACAGTCACACCAGCCACAGTAGAGGAGCATCCCGGTGACCAAACCGGCAGCGCTGCAGTCGGGGCCAAGCTTCGCCCCGAACCCCCCAAGATTCGACGAAGCTACTCCGATACAAAGCGGTCCTTGGATGGCTTGGTTCGCCAACCCTCGTCAGCACGGTCATCGCCCGCGACTTCATCAACACAGCTGGTGACTCCTGCCAGACCTGCCCCTCCCAAGCTGAAGCTCCCCGATGAGAGCTTCATTCACCCGTTATTCCGCTCCGACAGCTCATCGCCACCCCCAACCCCAATGCCAGGTACCACGGTGATTGCCTCACCAGCAGCCGGCCAGACCATTTCCGTGCAGGCCTTGAACCGGGTCAGATCTACTCGTTCGCTCCGATCCCAAGCACCACGCAGCAGATCGCCGCTGTTCGATCAACCCCTCAACGGGATGGAACGGAACACCGAGTCCCCGGAACCCAGCGGTCGAGGGTCTCCGATGCCCAGCTTCATCATGGCGGCAGATGTGCGGAGCAGTATATCACGGTATGAAAAGAAATATGATCTGAACGAATCACCGGATGAGAGCTAGCTGGACCGGAAGAGGGTGCGACCGCATTGCAGGTTTGAGCTTACATGTCTTTCCTTTGTTTGTGTTTTCCTATGTTGATAGATATCCTGGACATAGCGTTTGATGTAGTTAGCAAAGTACTTTCATAGATAAGTATAGATCATATAATGCATCATGGCTCTCTACTGAAAGGGGTAAATTATAAGTAGATATAAGATAATGCTACATGTGGCTTGTTAGTGCTACTTTTCTGGCGGGGGAAAATGGAAGCTTAAAGGTACAGAAATACCTCATGCACATTGACCATAACTAGAAGTCATTATCTTGGACCTTTGAAGACCAAGGTACATGCATGTCTATATAGTTCAAACACAACATCCAATCACAGCATAAGATCTGACAAAAATAGATATAAGTAGTATATCAAAATGTCCACAAGAAGAGCCAAGCAAGTTTCATCAAGGCCTGTGTGTGTTTCCTACGGAGTCCGATACTCTCTCAAACCTGATCCATCATACGGTGAACTTTGAACAAAGCGGTCCTTCGTTTCGTGCATATCCATGCAGATGTACACCTGTCATGGCCAGACTCTTACGAGGCGCACATTGTCATGAAATGGCGGATATCTGGTATGTGATGTTTTACCTTTTCCCCCAAAGTCTGTTTTGTGTTACGGAGTAACCTAGGAAGATAGGTAACAGCCTGACACTTTTAGTTTTCAGTGCCCCGTGAAAGAACTTTTACTGAAGGGGTAAGCGGGTATTGAAATATTTTAACGCCATCTTAATGTTGTTTCGATGGGTGTCAATTGGGCAGATGTGAGTAATTGGGTAATATTAGATTTTGAGGGTTGGATTGATAGAGGAGTCAAGAAGGGAAAGGGGAGGAAGAGCTGGATGGTAATTGATCTATGTCTATTCTTGACAATATATGGGAAGGGGATGTGGTATTGACAGGGAGTGACTCTTGGAGAGGAGCTGAACTGATCGTACTACTGTCTTGCCTCATGAAGAGAAAGAGACTTTCGAGGTCTAGTTGTAGTACTACTCCGTAATCGGAAATGAATGGAGAGAAGTTATAAAGTACGAAGAAGCAGAAGGTACCCACTTTCGGAAAACCCATCCACCATCTACTAGATAGATAGATATTAGGAGACTACGTGGATAGTAAGTGGTATATGAGGCACTATGAACTAAGATTATACGTAAGGATAACACGTGTGTATCATGATGAAGATTATTTTTCCCTTTCTCGGCTGTCAGCCCTTTTTGGAGCCGAGAGAGACAGAGAGAGAGAGAGAGCATTGTCACTCAGGGATCGTTAACAGTCTCATCAATCGTTGCACGGTTTCAGCGCGTTGTCGAGAAGGAGGAGTAGTCCGGAGTCCGAAGACGAAATATCCCTTAGCGGTGATTTTAGTGCCTGGAGCTACTCAGTTTAGTGGTCAGATTTGGCTGGGATGGAATTTCTACGGCCACGCCTTGCTCGACTTGACGACGTATTTCCGACCCATTCCATCCAGCTTTTGACAGTCGCCCGGCTTCTCCACGCTCATCTCCTTTTTATTTCTTTTAAACTTCTGCTTTTTAATTTGCCGTGCTGGATAGTTCCATCTGACTTACTATCTGGTGATATAAAGTATCTCTCCCTCTATTTTCGTGTTCCCCTGTCCATTCTCTCCTCAGTATCTGTTTGATTTCTACTCGGATATTGGGAACGTGGGCCGGCGTGGTCGGTCCCTGGCTCCTGCTTTTGCGCCACTCCAAGCGGCCGGGACAGCCAAACGGCCCAGTCAAATTCCTCGCCGTCGGTCTTTTTAGTTCCAACTAACACTAACACTGGCTTGACTGATCTTCCCAGCCGAATTCATCGCCCATCAGCTTCAAGATTCTCCATAATCTGGTCTTGTTGTGGTGGTGGTGACCGTTGCTTTTCCATTTCCTTTTCCTCATTTTTCCTTTGGCTATTCCCCTTCCTTCCCACGAACTGCTCGCCCATCCAAGGTACGGCAATAGTTAAAGCAAAGCACTCCCTTTTGCGTGTCATTTGGGTGGTGTTTTTTTTCTCCCTCTTCTCTCTTCTATTGTCTTTCCCTCTCCCCTTTCGTTCCCTGGGGGGCTTTTTTTCTTCTTTTCCCTTTTGCTGCTCTACAAGACAGCACCGGACTTTCTCTGTCCGCGCATGAAGATCAACTTTTGGGATCAACCACCCGAGAGCTCGATCAATTGCTGGGGGATCGTTTGGTAGACCGTAGTTACTGCTGCTACTGCTGCTACTACGACAACGTCGACAAGCTGGAGCTGCTACTGCTGCTGCTGTTGCTGCTGCTACCTCACTAACCAACCTTTACTACTACTTTCTACTTTTACTACTTCTACATCCGGCGAAGTTGTCCTCGTATTTGGCTTCTCCTCTCTTCTCTCTTCCTCTCTCACTCCGAGTTTCTTCCTCTCACTCTCCTCTTGAGTCTCTCTGCCAGGCCCGCCAACCAACCAACCAAACGGCGGGTAGCTTTTCTTGCTTCGCTCACTTGATCCACTTGGCCGAACCTCTTTTTACTTCATTCCCTCTCCAATCTCCATTCTACTAATCTCTACTACCCTCGCGTTCCCGCCTGGGGATTCAATCGATCTACTACTTTTACCTTCACGTTGCTGATCCACGCTCCGAGGAGGAATTTTCCCTTATTTCCCCCCCAGGTATGTTCTCATCCTTCCCCTTCCCTTGCCCCCATTTCTTGCCCGATTGTCCCCGTTTTACTTTTCTGCTCTCCTTCCCGCAACCACGCGACCCCCAGCTTTTCCCTTGGGAAGCGATCCTCCCGGCACGTTTCTATCGTCACATACCTCGTCTCATCTCGGCCTTTTGCCTGACTGCCATCCTCCGCCCTTCTCTTCCCTGTACTTCCTGATGCGTCCTCTCCACCCCCCAGCATATCCCCATCCTTAAACTTTATCTGAACCAATGTACCATGTGCCTTGTGTTCTTTTCACCTTTTCATTCCCTTCCTCAACCACACATACCCATGTCGCTTAGTATGGCATCTCTTCACCGGTAAAGATCGTTAATGCATGCATCCCCTCTCTGATCCTTTGGCATTTCTACTTGATCTTGATGGGGCCTGCTTGACATACGTCTTTTCCTTTTGTTTTTTTCTTTTCTTCTCTCCTGCTTTCTCATCTACTTTTCGTGACCCACTGCTAGCCCTTTTGGTGTTGCTTGCCTGAAGATCTTCTCTTTTCGCCTCATCTTATCATTGTGTTTTCCATTAAGGACTGAACCTCAACACAATCTTACTGCCTTTCCCCTGCCTTCCCAGACAACGTTGAACCCCCAGAAGTGAATACTCTTATCTTACCGTGTTACTCGTCTTGTTTCTTCCCATTGCTCCCACCAGTCTTTGTCCTCGACTCGTTCAACGGATTTTCAACTCTAACTGAATTCTCACCTAGATAGTGGACAGCAATGGCGGGGGTCAAGCGTAAAATTGAAGCTACCCAAGCTTCAACGGCATCCTCTGGCGGTGGCCATGCTGGTGCAGGGACTTCCCAGAGCACTACTAGTAAGTTTCTACCCCCTTCCAGCTACCGCAGCAAATTCTTATGGCCCCTTAGACTCCACGCATGATGATCTTTCATCTGTTCGTGTGACTCGGAGTTTACGTTCGAGTCGAGATGCGCGTGCCTCTCAACATGATGTTAGAGCCCCCAGCAACACTGCTGCTACGGCTGGGAACCACACCAATCATTTAAAAAACAACACCAATCGCCCATCGCGTATTATCACGCTCAGCACTCGTGCTGCTCGAGCTAACACGGCTGCGGAGAATGCAGCTCGCGAAGCTGCGCTCCGTGAGACTGCAGCGCGTGAAAATCTAGCGCGTGAAAACACCGCTCGCGAGACCCGTAATACTCGTACTCGTGCAAGCGCCCAGTTGGCCACTGCCCAGCCTGAAACGCCAGTAATGGCCGTTCCAGAAACTCCTCGGCACAAGCGCGTCAAGCGAGGCCCGACGGTTGAAGAGACTCCTCGGACTACGAGGCAGTCGGCGAGACTCAGGGCGCATGTGCATCCCACATCGACCGAAGACGGTTCCAACGATCAGGGTATCGTCCCAAAGTTTCCAGAGCCGAGTCCTTCTACGAATGCTGCCCCGAGTAGCAGAACGAGAAATAGGAGTCGGCAATTCGCTGATAATATCATTGACACTACGCACAATGCTACTGCTGTTGCTGCTGTTGTCAAATCTCCTTCCCCGGACAGGGCCACACCTGTCCCGGCTGAGCAACCCAAGCCACTGCAAGATGAGCCTCAGAGCATTGAACCGGACTTCCATCCTCCCACGAAGGAAGAGTCACCAAAGGGCACCGTTGTCGACGAAGACAAGAATGGTGTCACTGAAACGGCAGCCCATGAGATTGCTGGTCCTCAGAATTCAACGCCTACCCCAAGTCCAGATGCATCTGAAAAGCCAAAGTCGTCGTCTCAACCAGAAGATCCTGGTGCGGCTGAGAACGAGAGCGTCTCTGAATCTCCTAGTAAGAAGCCTAAAGTGGAAGAGGGCGAGTTGGACCACGCATTACATCAACAACTGCAGAATGGCACCGGTGGTAACCCGGAATCACGGTCCCCCGCTGAGGCTATGGCCGAATCCAGAGTCGATGAAGAATCTCGCCAGGTGACTGAAGAGATTGAAGGTTCAACGCCGGAGGTAGCCACGGAGTCCACAGCTGGTAAAGCAACCCGTGGTCGGACACGAGGCCGCGGCCGGGGTGGACGCAGCCGCGGCTCAGCGCGGTTCGCAGTGAACAAACGAGGACGGGGCGCCGCACGCAGCGGTCGTGGTGGTCGCACCGGTCGACAGCTGGATCGCTCAAGCGATGTGGAGCCTGACCGCTCCCCTTCACCAAGTGCAGCTACCCAGAAGCTGCGGGACAGGCAGCGAGAGTTGGACAAGGCCTTCAAGAAAGTGGCTGCTGCTCAGCGGCTGGCGCTGGCAGTGCTGGCCACACAGTCTGAGAAGCGACTAGCCCGCGATAAGAACGCGCACAAGAATGTGCCAGAGTTTGAAGAAGTTAACTTGCAGTTGAAGGAGAGACTCAATGGACGGAAGGAGGTTCTACGCCGGGAATATGAACTCAAGGTGGCGCAGGAGCACCGACTATTCGAGGCCAACAAGCAAGCCATTGAGGAACGGTACCGGGTAAGTTTGAAGGCACGTATCCTCTTTCTTGGAAGAGCCCACTAACGGATAAACGAACAACAGGCTCAAGCCCGCAATATCCGAGAAGAGCACTTACTGGCTAGTCAGGGGGCGTATATGACGTTTGTCGAAGGTCGCCGTGCCGCGGAAGATGATGAGCATACTGAGGTATGTATACTTCCCAATGCTTGGGGCCGGGAAGGGGTACTAATGTTACACTGCAGACTGATGACTCCGAAACCGAGCCGGAGCGCGGACGAGTGGTACCCCCCGCCAGGGAAGTGTTCAGAGGCTTCAACTCCAACTATGTTCGAAACCCTTCTGGGGCAGCGCTCTACGACCGTGCTTACTTCGGCTGGGACGACTTCGTTCAACGGGCCAAGGTGGGCGACGACATCGATCCGCAGATGAAGGAGATCCGAGATGCAGGTCCCTTTGCGGGCATGACCGCTGAGCAGATTCTCGATATGTTGGTGAAAGCGACCGGGGTTGTGGAAGTTCCTCGGAACACAATGCCCGCAGAGATCAGTCCTCCGGTGGTGCTGCCTGACTTGCGCCCCCGAGCATTGTCAGCCTTGGCAGATATTGCAGCGGCGGAGCCTCCGCGCCCTCCCCTGTCACAAGCTGCTCCACGGCTCTCGACTCATCGAGCCCTCCTGCCCCAGCCTGCACAGCCGCCATTGGCCCACGGCCCTGCCGAAACTCGACCATTTGTGCTGCCTCCTCCAACCCCTCAGAGACAACAGCCCCGTCGTCTTCTTCCAGCGGGGCAACAGATTCCCCCAATTAATGAGCAGCTCGGCCTGCCTGATCCTTTTGCCTCCATGGGAGGGCCTCCTCACCTTCCTCCTCCGCCGGGATCCAACTTTCATCGACCTCCTCTGCCCGGCTTTATGACGGGACATCACCCCCCAAGTCTTTATTATCCGCCGCCGCCGCCTCCACCACCTCCGCCAGGGCCCCGACCCCCCTTCTAGCGGGAAGGGATTGAAGTGCGTGCGGGTTGATTCTGTCTTTTCTTTTCGTGTGAAGATTCTCACCCGGAGTTTTGATGTAGACCTTTTTTTCGTTGGGATATTTAAGGGCCTTTTTTCTTTTCGATTACCGAGCGACTGGTCATGTATTTAGCTATGGAGGATTCCCCTTAGGCGTTGAGTGGTTAGGTTCTTCTCTACAGAAACGTGATTTCTAATTCTTTTACTGAGTTCGCCTTCTTCTTGATCTCACTTTCGCATATGAGTGGGGAACTGTACTAGGCGGCGGTGCAACTATGTAAAGGGGGCTGGGTCTAGTAACTACTGGGGAATCTAGACCCACCGGGGGATGAATCATAATGGCTCATGTCTTGATGGCGATGAGTCGACGGGGGAAAATGATGACTGATGCTGATTGCTGACTCATGACTGGTTCTGCCCCGTCGCCGCCTTCCACCCCGATTGGGCCTAGTGCCATGGGCGGGGCTATCGCTCGAAGCTTTTTATTTCCTCGGGCTTTTCCTCCATCACTGCGGTTCACGACCCTGCTGTGCTTTCTAAATTGCCTGCATCTTTTGGCTGATCGAGCCCCGTCTCTCTGTCAATTGCGAATCGCAAAGTCCTGTTCTAGCACTTTGTGTCCTTCTCTCGCCGTTTTCCCCGCCACGAGCCTCTTCCCGACAGGTTCTGCCTTGCCCTCACCCCGCCTTCACCACTTCCTCGAATCTCTCTCCCCTCAGCGATCTCTTCTCTCCCTCTCACGGGCACTCGATCAACTTCCTCGCTCTCTCGAAGCGAAGATATAGAATTTTTCTATCTTCACTATTTTCACCTCCGGTAGTCCGACTCCGCCAGAAAGAATCATGGCGGTCCGCGCGCAGTTCGAGAACTCCAACGAGTGAGACGCACCCCGGAGAATTTTCTGCTGGCCTGCTTGACCATGCGGCCCAGACCTCGCAGCTTCTGGAATCTTAACTAACGTATTCCTTGTTTTCCAGAGTCGGTGTTTTCTCCCGTCTCACCAACTCGTACGCTATTGTTGCCATTGGCGCCTCCGAGAACTTCTACAGGTGCTTATATACCCGTTTCTGCCAGAACCACAAACCAGTCCCATTAACGCTCCTTCCAGTGTATTCGAGGCCGAATTGCAAGATGTCATTCCCATCTGCCACGCAACCATTGCCGGAACCCGCATCGTTGGCCGTCTGACGGCAGGGTATGTCTAGATCCGATATCCATTTGGATCTCTGTATCAACCCCGCTGACCATCTTGCCCCCAATATCAGAAACCGTAATGGTCTCCTCGTCCCCACCACCACGACAGACCAAGAGCTTCAACATCTCCGGAATACGCTACCCGAATCGGTAAAGATTCAACGTATAGAGGAACGTCTATCGGCTCTGGGGAACGTCATCTGCTGCAATGACCATGTTGCGCTGATCCACCCGGATCTCGAGCGGGAAACCGAAGAGATGTATGTCGTGCTGCCAATATCTGCAAGTACTGCGCTCAATGCTAACATGCTAAACCAACAGCATCGCCGATGTCCTCGGTGTCGAAGTCTTCCGTCAAACCGTCGCCGATAACGTCCTGACTGGCTCCTACATGGCCCTCTCCAACCAAGGTGGTATCGTCCACCCCAAGACCTCCATCCGTGACCAGGATGAACTTTCCTCCCTCCTGCAAGTGCCCCTCGTCGCTGGTAGTGTCAACCGCGGTAGCCCCGTCGTCGGTGCCGGCATGGTCGTGAACGACTGGCTCGCTGTCACGGGTCTGGACACGACAGCCACGGAATTGAGTGTCATTGAAAGTGTCTTCCGTCTGGGTGAGATGGGTCCCCGTGGTGTTGGAATGGGCGACGCCAACAAGGAGAGTATTGTGGAGAGTTTCTACTAGAGGGTTTCACATTTTCTTTCATCATCACGCTGTTTCCTTTTGTTTTTTTCTTTTTTCTTTCTCGAACATACATGAATATCCTTATTGTGCTATGAATGAATGGAATGGGTAGAATATCCGGGGGTGTGTCTGTGGATTGACTGGACTCTATTTTCTTTCCAAAAACCTATTATATTATACTCGTAGAGTAATTGGTACTAACTACCTACATAGAGAACCGACAACCTAGATGTCATCACACGAAAACAATTGAATCCCTCCGTAACCATTGAACGCTTCTTCCATCCAGCCAAAATCCGTACCTCGCATTTGGCATAACTAATGTACTATTTCTCCAATTAGATTAAAGAGAAGATAGCTCAATCAAATTACTCAATCAAATCTTACCCAAGTAGCGTAGCTACGAATGTAAGTAAGTACATACAGTAAAGTAGCCAATTCAGTTTATCAAACTCTACGTTTACTATTGCATACGTACATACATACATACATAGGTTACCTCCGGGGGAAAAGTAAGGGTTCTTTATCATCATACTATCAATTAAATGGCTCGTTTATAACATATCTGGCTCTATTCCTGTTCTGTGAAGTGAGTCGCTGTTTGAGGGTATATATCAGAGAATAAGTAGAAGGAAATTAGTAAGTAAGGTTGCTAGCTGCATGGCAGTTGAGTAAATTGATGTGTTATTGCTAGATTATTTATCAGTACTAGTAGTAGTATCAGATTGATTGATGATATGATGATGATGATATACATTTGTATAAGCATGTATGCACTACACTTGATTACTACTACATATGTGTGGCATTTCAGTTAAGGAAGTGGTAAAACGTTAGATAGATATGTGCTTTTAGTAATACACTTCATGATCCTACTCGTCCTCTCTCTCTCTCTCTCTCTCTCTGCCTTCATCTTCAATGAAACCTATGAAGAAATAAAAATATAATATCCTTGTTGATTGAGTACTTTTTGTTGGTTTCCTCTCTCTCCTCTTAAGACCGGGAGGTATGCAATCATCATAGCTATCGCGGGTACGAATGGGGGGTATTCATGTTTGAACAAGGAAAAGTGATACTAAAAGGGGATAAGAATGCAAAATATTGAAAAATAGAAATGAAAGGAAAGCCAGTCGAGAAGGAAAGAGCAACTGATAGGGAAGGAAGAGAATATAGTAGGAATGAATTATCACAATGGGAGGAAGGGCAAAAGGAATAAGATGAACGGCCAAATCGAGTCAGATCATATCAGATCAAATCAAAACTAACCAGAAGCTCTCCGGACGGAAACCCCTTAAGCTGAGAAACCGGGAAGATATAGAGTTAAAAAAAAATGATAGAAGGAGGGTTAAAAATAGATGGCACCAATTAGTCATATCATATCAAGTCAAGTCGAACTCCTAGAACACCAGACCCGATGCTGGAACTCCCCCTGGGGGTGAAATGGATGGTGGGAATATCAGCTGGCTAGCTCTGGTTTCACTAGCTGGCTGGGGTAACTCATGCTATACCCGCCCCTCGATGCCAATTTGGGATGGGTTTAGCTCCTTGACCCCGTCTTCGGGGTTGAAATGGTCGTTGTTGGTATCCATCTCCTGCCCAGGGTAGGGAGGAGGTGGTGGAGGAGGCGGAGGAGAATCAAGATCTTGTTTGTCCGCAGGGGTGGGCTCATCTGTATCGCTCTTCATGTTCCCATCTTCGCCACTTTGGCCTTGCTCGTTACCAGGGCTCATGGGAGGAGGAGGGGGTGGTGGCGGCGTAGAGGATCGTTGTCGCTTGGAAGAAGACGGGGTGGTATACTCGGTCATGCTTCCATCACCGATGCTTGGCTCATCTTCTCTCTTACGTTTCAGATGGCCTTGCAAATCCTCTGTCATGGTCGTAGGCGTCTCGCCATCCTGTGCTGTAACCCGATCGTCCTCATCGTCAGACATCTTCATGTCCGGACCGTCGTCCTCGACAACCTCGGCTGCCGCGTCGTTTGGCTTCGAATCTGGCTCCTTCGACTGCCGCTCTGCTTTCCGTTGTTCGTATGCGCGGTGCTTGGCGACAGCCTTGTCGAAGAATTCTTTGCAGAACTTTTTCACCTTCTTTTGCTGCTTGTCATCGATCTTGGTAGGGTCACCAACACGGTTGTTTTTGAAATCCGAATTAACCAATTTCTTAGCCACCTGCGTCGACAGCAATTGATTAGCTTGATCATCTTTTCTTTAGAAGAGCGTTGGGAGGCTGCGTCTCACGTCTTTGGCATAGCGTTTCAGGTCGTCTTTCGGAAGTTTATGCTTGAACTTGTCCACCACATACTTGACATGGGGATAGAGCTATTCTCCGTCAGTACTTGCGCACCGTTTGTTATCTTTCCCCTCGAACGCTGTATTACTCACCGTGTTCTCATATATCTTCTTTCGCTTCTCTTCGCTATATGACCTCCACTTTTCTTGACCATCCTTCATATCCGGCGTTGGTCTGGACGCCTGTGGTGTAGCCGGAGTTCCGCTCTTCTCCTTTGGCGTATTCTCCTTGGCGTTCATAATGCCGTCAATGATATCCTGCAATGCCTTGTCTCTCGATTCTTTGGGGGCCGGCGGCGGTTGAGGGGCGGGCTTGGTTGGCCGTGTCCAGGTAGTATCGCCGCGAGCCGAGTAATAATAAGTCCTCCCATTTGATTCTGCTGCGAACCATCCTGGCGGGAGGGGATTGAATTGTCGACGGAAGGGTCGGGGACCGTGATGGTGGGGGTTTCTCTGGCCATGTCCGCCTCGTGTTTGAGCAGCTGGGCCGCGAGGGGCTTCTATAGAGCGTGACCTCGATCGGGAACGGGACTTTGACCGTCGTCGCTCATCGCGAGTGTTCTCTCGCCGCCCGAACTGATTGACAGCTGGCGTCATGGCATTGGGATCTCTCTTCATGCGCGGAATGCGATAACCAACCTCGAGGGTCGACCAGACTTGTAGCAACGTGGCTGACTTCTTCTCCACACGCTCATCACCACAGCTGGTCAGTGGTTGGATGGTAGACTCGATCTTAGAATCGATGATCTTGTTTCGCGTCAGACGGGGAAACTTGTCGAGAATGTCGAGAATCTGTAAAACGACGTTGTGATCTTCCTTCCACATGCCCAGCTGGGAGTTCAGAATCTGATATCCATGCATTTTCACCACCCGGTTCCGGACTCGCTCATCATCACAGCGCTGAATCCGTCCCAGGAGCTTGACCGCGATCCATTTCTCCTTGCATTGCATGAGCGCCGCCATGACCTTGGTCACGCCATTCTCCTCCAGGGACTTCGGCTGCACACTGTCCACATATTCCTCATCGTCCTCTCCCGTCTTCTTCTTGCGTGGCCGCTTCGCGACGGCGGTGTCCCAGCCATCTGCATCGTCAATACCCAAAGCCTCGATGGTAGCATTCGACAACTTTGTGGCCCGCTCAGTCTGAGTTCTACCTCCGATAAAGCCTGTGCAGTTAGGCTCGCCGCAGTAACACGGTTGCGGATCTGCCCCGTAGCGGTCGACATTGTAGTTGAAGACGAGTTCCTCGCCAGCTTGAATGTGTCGTTCAGCAAAAATGCCCATACGAAGTTTCTCACCAACAACCCACTTGTCGACATAACAATTGGGATTGCACGAATGGTTGCAAAACCGGCCGAGATTACCCTTTTTGGTCGCATCGACAAATTCGCCCTTGCTGAGGGACATGAAATAGAAGTGCTTGATTCCCTCCTCGTCATATTGTCTCATACGGCGCCGGAATTGGCCCTCGTTGATGACCTCGCCAACATACTCAAAGATGAATTGGTGCGGTCGCAGGTCAGCCTCCGCCCGGAGACCGAACCCTTTCTTTTCCGTTTTGATCACCGCCACCGGAGCATATTCCCTTCGCTGGAATCGTTGATTCTGACATTCTGGCCCACATCCACAATCGCCCATGCATTCAATCTTGGTCGCGCGGTTAATGCAATCCGAGTCTTCACCACATGCTAGATTTTTGGATACCGACGGTTCTAATTATGGGTTAACTTACTAGTTCCGTAGGTGGGGGAGACACACAAAACGACACAAGAAATCAAAGAACGATCAGAAATAGGGGAAACATATCATAATAACAACTTGAAATAACAGAGTGTTCAGGTGGGAACAGAAAAGAAACAAAAAGGCAGGAGTGTAGACGAAGTGGCCGTTCCCACCCCTCAAGATGGGTTTGAGGAACGCCACCACGCGTAGGAGTCACACGGTGAAGCCAGCGACGGCGAGGTCGAGTAGACAGACAGCACAGGAGATATCTCAGGGAAAACTCACCCCATTCCTCAGCACAATCGCATTCCATCGCATGTTCAGTATAACCCATGTATTTATTGGCGTACGTGCATGCGTCCATCAAGTCGAACGTCGCTTGAGCCTCAGCTGTGCTATCCGGTAGATGGGCGAACAACTGCGGTGGCCTTGGGACTACCTTCTGGGAAGAGCTCCGTGTTAATTTGGGAGGCTGTCCAGGCTCGAGTTTGACGATAATGTCGCCCCCGACTTTCTCCTCCACATTACCCCCATGGTTGTTCTCCGCCCCTTTCAAATTGCTTCCATCGTCTTCGTAGTTCTCTTCCTTCTTCACCGGGGCTCGAGAAGAAGACCGTGATCGTTCTGCCTTCGGGGTTGGCACGGGGGAGGCGTTGGAGGCTGCGTTTGACGATTCATCTTTGATCATGGCTCCTCCGCCGTTTGGCATGGCTGAGTTTTCGGGCGCTGCGTCGGACTCCAGCTTCATCGCGGTCACCGCATCTGCGACAGATTCTGATTGACGGTCCGCGTAGTCATGAGGGGACATGACGACACGGACGGAGCGCGCAACTTGTTCGGTGCCCGGTGGGAGATGCGCTGTGGCTAGATCGGAGACCGCGCGAGAAACTGGTCGTTGTGTTGCAGTTCTAGTCTCGTGGAAGACAAGAAGCAAAGAGAAGAAAAGGTAAACCGGTGAAATTCAAGAAGGGGGGCGGAAGGAGAAAAGAAAAGAAAAATAAAAAAAAGAGAGAGCAAAGAAGGGAAAGTGAAGCGATGAGGAAAGCCTGGCAGAATAATTCGACGAGAACTTGACCACCAAAGTCGCAAGTCAAAGCATCGCCCACGTTTTCCGCGGGTGCCAAGAATACCTCGAGGGTAGAAAGGGTCGAGAGCAAGGTTCCACGACCACCCAGTGTTAGCCGGGAATATCCTTCAGAGAGAACTGAGAGATTGAGAAGACATTCCTTTCAGTGTTATTGTCATTCTATTCTAAGCCACGGCGGTCTATTCTATGTCCTAGTCACTACCCATTCACTTCGACTTAACGATCCTGTCGCTCAGTATACAAACCCGTCCCCCGCCCATTCAGACCATGACAATAGTCCTTTCAGTATTGATATGTTTCTTTCAAGTAGAAAAAAAGGTCTAATCGGATATGCGAAGTTGATCACGCATTGGATTGTACCTCTATTCTCATTCACTGTGAATACATCGCTTTCACAGTTGAGACATCGGGTGCCTGACGCGTGTTATCATCCCAGCGAGAGTATTTGCATTCCAACTAATCTTAACCGAGTATCGCCCCAGCATAAACCACCCATGCTTAACTCGGGGTCCACTAACAGCCACTTGTTATATGTGGTTTTTTTCTGCCCTTCAGACCTCTGTGAGTCATGAGTGTTCGATACTGTGGCTATCGTGGATTATGGAAATCTGGGCACCCGGTTTCACGGTGTCATGGTGCTTGGACGAGCAGATCTGGTAGGAATCATGTTGTCATAATCCATAAGTAGGTGTTCGGCTCTGCGATACCTTCGCGAAAATCAGAGTGTCAGCAGAAGCACTAGAAATGATTCCTTTCTGAGCAAAGCTGCCTTGAGTTATGAGACCTGGACATTGCATTCGGAGCCAGGATCAAGCCAACGACCGAAGAAACGGGAATGCAGAAACGGACTACAATTAATGGTGAAATGACAGGCCAGGCAAGACAAAACGAAGGGTATCGTAGGTCAAAGCACAGGGGGGGACTTGAGATTCGTAATCCTGGGAGATACAGACTTACTGTACCATCTCATGTCCAGCTACCCCTTCCTGTCGCATCTTCCGAGGACGGGGCACCGGGTAGTTATGAAGCAGGAAGAGCGCGTGAAAGCTAAGACGACCGGCACCTGCAGATGGGGAGACGGAGAGACTGTCCTCCAACCAACTTGCGGTTCGCTTATGCGGGAGTCAAAATCATAGGCCACGAGACGCCCAAATCACCAAAGCTAGGGCTAGGGTCCGCCTGGCCATGCAGCTCCCTCTTCTAATCCTCCTATCCAATGGCTGGATGGTGGTCGGACGGAAGATCAAATGGCAACATGGATTCCACGGCCGGCGTACTGGACTCACATGCAGTGGAGAACGCAGGTAAAAAGGATCTGCAAGAGAAGCATTGGGACGCAACGCAACGACTGTACTGGACATGTCGATTTCAGGAGCATTTCTTCTACCGTGCTTCCAGACTGACGTGGTTCGGGGCGGCTAGCGATTGGAGGAGGCCGTCGCATTTTGGGTAAATACAGGCAGGATGTATATGCACTCCGTAGGTAGCGTAGCAGAGTTCAAATGAATGGTGGTCAGGTAGACTTAGCCGGAACGGATGGAGTCGAATGGGATCACTACCATTCTAATGGCAGCACTAGAGTAAACAGAATCTCCATCCGGAGCAGGGACGGACCTAGCACGGAGGAGAACTCACTGGATGACTGGACTGATCTCGAGAATCCCAGATGCAGGCCGTCCCACGCCGGACGGAACGCTCCAATTCTTCTCGGAGTCCGTGCTTAGTTTGAACTTTCTTTCTGTGAAACCTTTCCTCTGAACCATGGGACCTGGCAGTGATCCCCAGCCCTTCAGCATTTAAAGTAAGGAAAGAGAGGGAGGGCGAATCGTAATACAGAACCTGTGTGGCTAGTCAAAAGTAAGACGGGAGGTGATGGGAAATTGAAGCCACGAAAATCAGGATAGGACCATGCATGAACCGGTGTTGCCTCGATGGAATGGGTTGGATTACCACAGAGGAAGTTGGTCTGAATGTACTACAACACTATACTACTAGTATGGTGTGGTATTGATTATTAGTATTATTATTGACTAGGATGAGGGGGAATTTGTTTTGGGGCCATTACAGAGAGAGTACCTACACATCTAGAGAGCCTCCAAGGTAACTGGTACCTATCGAGTATCTGTTTGGGTCTCACCAGTCATGACAGGTACCTTTTTTTTCAAAGCAAACCCACCAGCACTGATGTTCAGGCCTTGGGTTGTCCCTCCGGTGTACCCCGTTAGGTACACGGCACACTATAGTGAGATAGCAGAGACCTATAGCCGAGGATTATGGTATGCGATCCACATGCGTGCATTTCATCGCTGCTTAGGGCCAATGTCCCTCTCTCTCACAGAACACCAGGTGCTTCTTATTATTTTCTTATCTTTTTAGGGCTCATAGAAAAGGAAAGCATGAGGAATCATAATCATTACAAATTCTAGCTACTTAACGTAAAAAAGAGTGTGCGTAAGACGAGGAGGGAAATTCGAAAGGCGAGGTGAAATCATGATGGGCTCAATGAATAAGCGTAGGAATCGACTAACTTACTAACTAATGCAGAGTATCGGTGGATTGTCAAAAGGCACATCTGTGCGCAGAAGAGGCAGACCGTCTGGGAAGATGGATCTTGCACCTAAGCGCAGGCTAATTCTTCCACACAAATATTCTCTAGTGGATATCATCAGTTGCCTTCTTCAGGAAGGTACAACTACATACTAGATACTTCCCTCGTAAACTCTAACTAGTCATGCATCTTTAAATGAATTTTTCCGCTATACTCCCAAACGGTGAAGTGAAAATAGACACTAAAGCATACACAGTCGTGCACATACACACGCACATAGAGGAGGAATACTATAGAAATTCTTGCCATGTGAGTCCACAGAGTATTATTAATATTAGGAAAGAGAATACTAAGGAATACTACCATGACAACGATGAACATTCCTGGCGAAGGGTGAAGATACGTTGGTCTGAAGTTAATTAACCTACTAGGGCGCCTAGTGTGCAAAGAACAGCATCAGCACCATACATCGGTCAAACTTGCGAAGACAAGCTCCAGGAGTTGAGTGTATGAGAGACTGAATGATAATCTCCTTCGACACTGTGTAAACATACCGAACGTAGAAAAGAACAAATAGATCATAAGCTTATGATTGGATTATTTCATGTCAATTTTCTTCATCAATCGGATCTTTTCTCTAGAAAATTCACCACGATTTTACGCACCGCAAAGTTTCCAAGCCCTCGCCAGCGTTTACCGCAGTCTGGAATTTCCCTTCAGTTACAAGCGCTACGGGTACCTGAGGTGTGGGTCTGCCACCAATGTTCCCGCCTGCCAGGAAGTCACCGGTACCTCCGCGGCGGGTACCGAAATGCTGGCTTACCAAGCCAAACAGCGGCCAGTAGGGTAAGCGTACCTGGTTGCCGGAAGGTTCTACCTTTCTTAGTGGTAGTCTTCAGTGGTAACTACTACCAAGTCAGTATGGTACGGTCAGCGGTTAATTGGTTACAGACTGCGCCACAGGCCCCTCTGCCATTCCCCAAAGGAAAGTCTTCCTCGTCTCGGAACTCCCTTTGTTTCGATCTTCCCCTTTTCCCGCGATGTGCTTCGTTCTCTTGGTCGATTTGACCCCGAAATCCCCGCTCATCTCCATTACGGTACTGTTGATCAATGGATACGGTCGCTTTCCATCCTGGTTGTGAACGACCGTGGTTCGGACTCGTCGGGGAAGGTCGAAGAAAGCCGGTGGGAAACCCATCGGCCTCAGTGACAACCTGTCCATGCAGGACTATAGTGGACTACCGTCTGACGGTTGATTCATGTTGGCGGGGCTTTGCTACTCCTGCATGGTTCTCGTGCATGGGCCATTGTCTGTCTCGATCCGATGTTACGATGCACAGGTGCAGACAGACCACTTTGCTTTCTCGCATTGCTACTAATAATACTTACTTGTTGGCCATCGCCCGATAATCGATCCGTCAAATGAAAATCAGCGGCAACATTACCTAGATCGTCACCACGATGACCTGACGATGTACTGTGTAGTACTAGCCGGCTAGCGAGTTCACAAGCGCGGTGGTATGAGCCCAGCCTGCCTTGTGGGGGAAGGCTTTTTGTCGGCTGGTCGGTCTGCTTCATCTCTTCCCGATGGATTTTTTTTTGTTGTCCCTGAGCGCCCGCCGTTCCGACCAATTTGGCCGGGCAAAAAAAAAAAAGAAAAAAATAATATGAAAAATAAAATGCAACCGAGGGTTTGGGGAATTGAATTTATAAAGAAGGACAAAATAATTTAGGGAAGAGAAGAACGACCGCAGAAATTGCTTCTGCGCAACGATCCATACTGTCAGCCGGCAGCTACCTATCGTTGTTGATTGTCACTTGTTATGGGGTTTGTTTTCTCCTTTTTTTTATCATATCCTACTGAGGTTCCAGAGAGATTCTCATCCCGGTGGTCTACATGAGCTCTCGTCCATGCACTCATCTGCTCCGATGCTAGACAGGATGAGCAACACTGTGAGTGGACTGGAAGTATCCAGTCAGACGGCTTAGTGTCTGGGCTGACCGTTCCGGAACATCCTTGCAGCCTTCGTTCAATCGCCTTCTGCACTAACGGGATCCATCCTCTCTACCCAGCCTCCAGGATTTTGCTCTCGTCCGCGCCTATTGCGGAGCCCAACAACCCCACTCTGCGGTTATCAACCACCTCCGCTGCTATCATTTTCTGCCAGTCATCGCCGGATGCATTCCCGCTATCGTGAATAGGGCCAATGCATGCTTCTGCATTTTCCTGTAACTGTATGCATTACAGTACCGCGGACTGACACAAGAGACAATTTGCTGTCGGGATGGATCGACCGCACTACCTACTTCCGGGCCCCAACCCCGAACCTCGTTCTCTAAGGATAGGAGAGCCTTCATTTCTGAGCAACCTGTCGATTCCAGGCCATTGACCCAACATCTTGGGGCGCCCGTACCCACCCATCAATAATGGTCTGTCGCCCATCATGTACCGTGAGAACGCGCTGCGTCCCGTGAGAGGGTCTTTTTTGCCCCAGAGGAACGCCTCTTGACCCAGAGGCGGCAAGTCTTGCCTTCCTGGATATGCCTAGACGATCCTCTTCTGTTTTCTTCTTATGTTTTTATTACTATTATTGTTATTTTTGTTTTCCCTTTTATTTTCCCATGTTATGTTATTTCTTTACTTCTCATCTCATTTGCCATCGTCTTCCCAACTTCTCCACCCCTTATTTAGTGCACAGGACTTTAACTTTGTCTGATTTCGTAGCCAGGGCGTACAGCAGTAGCCGCAGGCTGTTGTTGCATTGCTTCTTCACGCTGAGTCGGTTTTGGTCTTGTGGCCCCCCTGCTCCTGTTACCCGTCCGGGTTTACATCGTTTCCCAGCTTTCATGCATCTTTAGCCTTTCGCTGCTTTTTTGGCACCCCTCCTGGTCTTATTCGAACTGGCTCGGAAATTCCAGAGCTAACGCGCCCCTCCCGGTTGAGCGTGCGGTTGGCTTTCCTCCCCCCTCTCCCCTTCCCCTCTACTGCGAATGCCACCGACACTTGATGGCATTTGAAACCATCGCTCTTGAAACACTATCCTCTTCTCGGTAGCTTCCGGTCTAGTCCCTCTCTGGCAGTTTGGGCTGGGGTCCGCTGTCCTTGATTCGAAAGTCACTTAAGTTCTGACCCCATTGTGGCTCTCTTTTCGTCCTCGACTCTCCAAAAGTCGCAGGTCGCAAGGTAGAGGGGAAGCTAAAGAATAGGAGTCCCTGCAGCCTTCCTCTTGCCAACCGGCCGCATGTCTGGCATCTGCACCAGTGCTCTCCTGCGCAGCCCCGACTTAAAAAGTCCGTTTGGCTAGAAAACGTTTTTGAGAGGGTACGGTGTTACCTCACTACTGGTCGAGCGTCTCTCTTCCCCCCTTTTCCCTCTTCTTACATTCGTTTTCACCCTCGAGGTGGTACCAGTATGCACCGTTGAAACTATTCATTCCAGAAATCCATTCGATCTCCAGCGACGACGGCGGCCAACTGCCCTGACGTTTCTCTCTTAGGGCCACGATCCACTTTGGTTCCATCGTTTATTTTTATCTCCGTTCCCTTTTTCCTTCTTTTGATTTTAAATTCTTTATTTTAATTCCCCTTGTTTTCTTCTTTTTTCGTCCTTTTGGAACCTTCCCAGGCCTTTGTTTAACGCGGTGACCTGAATCGCAGAGGCAACTGTTCTTCATTCGGAGGTGTTCCTACTGGGTTGTTTCGTTTCTATAGCCTCTCCTTACGCCGTCTACTCTTGATTCTTCTCTCGCGATCTCTCATGTGTTTTACTACCCCGGTGAACGATTTTCTGACTTTCAATGTCTGCTATTCAACCCATGTGCATCGGCTCATCTTCCTTTCATTCGTTTGCTGACCATTGTTTTGACCCTCTTCCTCTTTCTTGACATCTATTCGCTGCTCTCCTAGCTTGCTTTTGCATCTCTATCTAAGAACCCACGTGTTGATACACTGACTGGTGTAGACGCATCGTTCCATTTGGGAGGCTCCGTGGCAATTCTGTTCTTCCGTTTTATTGTTTCCCTGCTCTTGTTATCTTTTTCTCCGGTCCCTTGTCGACTCGTGCTTGGTGCGTGTCAACCTGATTGGCGTTGTGTTTTGCCCTTCACTGTTCTACATCCGTAGTCGCGTGACGCGTCACTCTTTATATTTTGCTTCCAGTCTAGATTCTGGGGTCAGTTTTACATTCAGTTCGTGTGTTGGGTTAATCATCAAGCAGGGAAACTGCCTCATTATACTTCCATGGTCTGCTGGCTATGTCGAATCAACCAGAGAGGCCATGGACTGAGGAGGAGAAGGTAGGATTGCCAATTCTCGCCCCTCTGCCGTCGCAATCACCGGTGCTTTCTGCTGACGGAGGTATGGCTCTAGTATACTCTGCTTACGGAGATCTTGAAGAAGGCCCGAGTGCCTTCGAGCCATCTTGTCAGAATGATCAGGGATTTCAACATTACCCCAAGCTGGGCGGATATACCCCTTCCTCCAGGTACAGATCCGCCAGCACCTTCCGCTTGTCCTCTGCCCCGAACAGCTTGAGTTAATGCGACTCACCTCCTGTTCGCATTGACTGGGACGAGGACATTCTTTCATACGTTGGATAGTTGACTTAGCATTGCTGATCTGATTCTGTCCAGGTCGCTCCCTCAACTCCTGCCAAATAGCGTTCTGTAACATGCTGCAACATGTCCAAATTTCCGTCACTCACAGCCTCGGATCGATTCCTCCGCAACCCCATGAACCTTCCGTACCAGCAACCGTCCCTCTAGAAAGCAGTAGCGTCTTGCGCAAGAGGCCCTTGATTCCTTCTGACAGAACAATCCGTGCCCCGCGTGCGATACAACCACGCCCTGCGACAAGCACCGCTTCCTACAGTAGCGAAAGTGGAGCTTCGGCCCTCTTGTCTCCAAGTTCAGAGAGCGTCACTGCCAGAGGAGAGCCTCCACGGAAGCGTGGACGGCCTAGTAAGGCGGAATCGGAACGGCGCAAAGCAGCTGCTGAGGCTCGTGGAGAAACGTATCCACCCCCACGGCGGTCTGGATCCCACAAGCTGAAAGTTTCGTCTACGCCCACTAGTCCCTCCGGAGTCGCGCCAGGGTTGCCGTCATTTTCGCCCCAGGCGAGCAGTAGTCGGCCACAGGATTTACCACGACATGAAATGCACTACGTTCCTCCGCCAGGGAGGCCAATTCCACTGATGGGACCGAGTAGCGACGAGCGACCGAGGGATATGCCGAATCAAGACATGAGCTCTTCGATGCGAGAGCTACCACGTCCGGAGATAAGACAGACTTTGCCATCACCCGGAACCCTACAGTTAGGTCATAGAGAAACACCACTTATACGAAGGGAACCGGGGGTGTCTTTTGAGCCTCTCCCACCAGACAGACATCCTTTCTCCCAAAGCAACCGGAGGAGTCTCATTCATCCTACTAGCAGATATCCAGATGAACCGCCCACACCAGCCTCTGATTTACCTATAGCCAGACCACCAGACCACAGGCCGGAATGACATAAAGAATAAGCACACAGCGTCTCAGATTTCCCGAATAACTATGGCATGACAAACGAATTACAACATTGAACATGAATGATAGTTAGCATTGGTTCGGATTTTCTCACCAGCAAATCGGAATGTAACGAAAGCAAGGCAATGAGCGCCACATCCTTCATACGTTATTTCTTCTTCTCCCCATCTCACATTCTTGCGTATCGGGGTCCCGCTCTTCGGCGGGGCGACTTGATGGACAATTTGATTGCTCATGCTTGGCGGATTGATATGCCTATAACCGAGTTGAAGCGTCCGACAGACATGTCCAATTTTGCTTTCTCTGGGCTGGCTTAACTTGCGCATATCTGGCTGAAGCTGTGCAAAAGTCGGTCAACGCCGTCACCAAGTCCTAATTGGTCCACTTTCCTTGATCAATTTCCTGCGTTTTTTCTTTCCTTATGCGTACATGCACCTTAATGATGCACTGAATTGATGATCTTCCATGCATATTGAAATCTGCACATCATCGGGCTTTCGGAGCACTATTTCAAAGTCTCCATTCAGACGAACATTATGAATATGACGTGACCTATTGACATTACTTGTTTTGGGCATAATTTTCCTTGTCCTGCATCATGTGCTCTCTCTCCCCCCTCTCTCTTGTTGGCATTCTTCCTTCTCCACTAGCCATCTCCTCCTCCTCTTCTTCTTCTTCTTCTTCCTCTTCCTTTATTTCCTCGACCTCTCCGCTGTCTCTGGGCGTGTGATCTCCTATGGTCAGGACCTAATATATTGTATAATTACTAATTTTTTAGTGATCAGATCTTGACAAGGTTGTATGTACAGCTTCTCAGCTCTTTTTTTTCAAGAGGTCATCGTGCCATTCTGGAGAAAGACAAACGGAGGATCCAAAGAATGTGAAGAGGAGCAAGCACCATCAAGCACAGCTCCAAACCCGTAGGCGCCAGATTCAACGTCACTGGTCTTGGCGCGTTCCGATTTCTTGCACGCCGTAGTATGTATTTTCGGAAATGAGCACGCATGTCGAGCTTGTGGCTGGCTGGGAAGTTTTCGTCTCGTCGCCAATATTGATACCGAGTGTTCTAAGGATTCTACGTTACACTGATATATCTATGCCTTGTCAGAAATATGATCTGACATGACTACAGTGGGGAATGAATGTGTCGCCAGATAATTTCTTTCTTAGTTCTGGCTGCTGCATGCATTGGCAATAATGATACCCTTTCTATCTATTATATTTAACCATAACTCCGTAGTTGCCCGCTGTCAACCTGTCTGTACCCAGGGCGGTACCACCATCATTCTCTCAATCACGGATCCTGACTACTCCTAACCCGATCAAGCAAGGACTTTAGCCTGGTTGACGAGGATGATTCTGATGGATTCGATGTCTCAAGGCCACTAGTAGTGGTGGTGCCGGCCGCCGCAGACAACGATGCGACTGGCTCCGGATTACCACCAGAGGTAGATGGCGCGAATTGGCGGAATGGTGCCGGTTTTTGATTCTCTGCAGCCTGTTGTGCTTTTTGTTCTTGTTGCCGTTGTTGTTGCTCCAGTTGGAGTCTGATAGCGCTGACGGCAGAGCTCAGGCTTAGGCCTGTGTTCTTTCGGCCCGATGCTATAGCTGAATCGGGTGTATGTTGTCCTACAAGTTTTTTCACATCGTCTCGTCCTTCCACGCGCCGGGTGAGGTACATCTTGGGGATGGTGCCTTGTCGGGGGAGGGTACGGGTTCGGATGCGTTCTATTTCTTGTCGATAGGCGGTCTCGTAGATGTCGAAGTCGGCGGCTCCGGGTGACTCGCTTACGATTGGGTGGGAAGCGTCTATATCCATTTCGTCGGGTTCGGCAGATATCATGGTGTCGGGTTCTTCGAATATGGGATCGGTGTCGGGATCAATGTTGGATTGGTTGGACGAGCCGGTGTATGTTGAGGTCCGATGTATAGGAACGGAAATTCCTCCTCCAGGGGATCGCGTGCGTGGCCACGGGTTCCTTCAACGCTGCGTTTTGTGGTGACCGAGCTTGCTCGGGATAGCGGGACGAAAGGAGATGGGGACTGAGGGGTGGAGTTGGGTTGGAAATCGTCAATCGACCCGCCGGCTATATTGTGACTGCGAATAGACCCGGAATCTTTCCGTTCAGGCTCCATTCGGGATGCATTCCTGCTATTGCTGCCTGATGCAGGACCGGTCTTACCGTGATGGCTGAGAGACTCGCTGCCGTCGGTAGGCTGGTTGGGAATTAGATCCTCGCGACGCTGATGGAAGCCTTGCAGCACGTTGTCACGTTCCCAAGGTCGTCTATTATACATGTTTAGACTTTGGCTCTTGTTGAGGATGGGCATATTGCCGGTGGCCGTGAAGCTCTCCTCTGGCTCCATCTCCATAGGAGGCTCAACAAAGTGCGTTTCGTATTCTTGACCAAGTATACTCTGCATGGGCGGGTCTGCCTTTGCCGGGTCGATCAGCCTTTTGAAGTGCGTTACCGCTTTGATCTATCGGAAATGTTAGCCTGAATCTTACCAGCCACGATAGTAATATCTGCAATGAGGCTGTCAACGTACCACGGCCATGACATGACCAATATTCCTCGTAATGGCAGAGTTCATCTCTTCTTCTGTCGGCAGACCGACGATCTCAGCGGTGTTCTCGCTCTCAGATAAAAGAGGATCAAGCCCATTCTTGGTCACCCAAGGGTGTTCCTGTATGCAGTCTATGAGTAAGACAATGGCGTACAGACAGCGTTTATGTTTCACCTACCCGCAACTCCTCCATTGGTATGCGCTTGGCCGGGTCTTTTTCAAGGATTCGGAACATCAGATCCTTGAAATTTTCGTCGGTCTCTCCCTCGCATACAACAGGGTCGTTCTTGATGGCTTCGTAAAGCTCAAAGATGCTTTGCTTCTCAAACGGGAGTCTACCATACCGAAGGCAGTAGAGTGTGACCCCCATAGACCATATGTCCGTGGCTTTGCCCGAGACATCACCGTGTCTAACGACGCACAGTTCCGGCGGAAGAAAGGCAGGAGAACCTGCTGACTTTGCAGTGAACATGTTTGAATCCTTCTCGAACATCTCCGACACCCCAAAGTCAACGACCTTCAAGACATCGTCACTCGTCAATAGACAGTTGTCCGGTTTGATATCTCGATGTACGATACCCTGCGCATGTAGATATTCGATTCCTAAAATCAGATCGCGGAACCAACAGCGGCATTGGTCATCATCATAAGGATCGGCTCGTTCCTCGAGCCCGACCTTCATGATCACTCCTTTCTTGCACATCTCCATGACCATGTATAGCGAGTCCTCTGTAGGATCATCGAGGACTTCTATTAAAGACACAAGGTTATTGTGATTCAGCTTCTTCATGATGGCAATTTCTTCCTTGATCAAGTAAAGGGCGTTTTCCTTGTGCTCATCCCCACCCGGCGCGCGGCGATGCAGCGGGGAGTTGAATCCATCTGAAGGACGCTTAGGGCCTCGGGGCCTGCGCAGAAGATGCGACTGCGCCCGTTTCCGTAGACGAGCCTTGGAGAATTCCTTTACAGCCTGAACGGTACATTCTCGGTCAGCTTCTTCAGGATATAGCCGAGATGATGTTGCGCAGGGACAAGTACATATTCGTTTCCAAACTGGTCAGTGGCAAGATGCACCGCTCCGAATGAGCCTCTGCCGATCTCCTGCTTGATCACGTATTGATTGATCCGGTGCTCAGCAGTGCCATCATCCTGGCTGGTATAATACTCGGATCGAGCATTAAGCGTTTCCTAGCAACAACAGTTAGCGACGGAGCTATACAATGAAGAGGCAGACGTAGTCATAAGCGGTAATCAAAGAACACATTTGAGCACGCATGAACAAAGCAATAAAATAAAAATAGAATAAAAATAACCTACCTTGACTGGGCGCCTGACTATCGGGTTCCGGCGATGATGTCTCTGGGGGCTTTCGTATGAAGGGGTGGAACTAATTTCCGAAGTCGATGTGAATCAGTATCCCCATGTAGGAGCATCCGGGAAGAATGAACGGTTGAAGAAAGCCAGAGACAGGCCTGAGGGCAGTTTCGGAGGATGAGACGAGCAAAGCAGTGCAACTCACACACAGCGAAAGGGCGGCAGAGGTGGCCGCTCGGTGGTGATCGGACTGGCATCCTGCTGGGGGAGCTCGGCGTCCCCTGAGGCCATTGGAAGATGTCGACGACGGAGCACCCGCGGCAAGGATTTAGGGGCCCGAGTGTTTCACACAAAGATCGGAACTTGGCTGTCTTGGTCGGCTGTGACAAGGAGAGGAAAAATGACGGTTGCCTGTGATGAAGTGTGGGGAAAGATCGGGGTTTACGAGGCGATGGAGATAAGCAGCCGTTGCGCCGAAGTCACGATTTGGCAAGAGGGACCGGCTGAAGAAGGTTCAGTGTTGCGGAACAAGGGACTCCAGAGGAGGAGAAGGAGGAGGAGGAGAGATGAGGAAGATTTGTTTTCTCCTCGAGGGTGTGGCGCGAGATTAGAGACAGAGTCGAAAGAGAGGGAGAGAATCAGATCGAGGGGGGAGGAGGGTGGGATTGAGAGGGGAAATCGTGGATGGTGAAGAAGCAGCAGCAGCAGCAGTGGATGCCCAGGGCAGCAGATTTATGTAAGGCTGATACTAAGCATTACGAGGCGTCAAGCCAGTATTTCTCCGGGGAAATAGTGATAGGCACGATTTATTGAACATCCAAGCATCACTTGTCGATCTGCTCGATATATTCCCAGCCTACAACCCATCAACCACAAATGGAATCTTCAAACAGGGGAGTTCAGTATAAATCGGATTGTTTTTTTTGTTTTTTGGATTTGGATCGAGAATCCGTGGATCTGAGCGACTCACCGCCCACGAGTAAGATCCCCGAGTCTAATTCAACTGATCAGCTAACCTTCTTCTCCCCTTCTTTCCACCCCCCCGTCAGACCCGCCTCGATCTCCTTTCCTGGGGCTTATCATCTTGAATCTCTATCGCCGGAAAGGAACATTTCAAGCCACCTCTGCGACGCTCCAAGGATATATACTCTGTCCTCTTTTTAATCTGTTACTCTTCCCTTGTCGGCACTATGGTTGTTTACTCCTTCTATATCTTCGATCGTCATGGTACCTCCCTCGCATCCATCTCTCCCTAGCCATTTCAATTGACGTTGCTAACCACGTCTCTCCCTTTCTTCTAGCTGAATGCATCTATAATCGGCGCTGGCTGCCACGCCCAACCTCCATGACAGGCAGCAAATCATCACGACCGACTTCCGAGACATCTGCTCCGGGTCTCCCCGCAACATTAGGCCAAACTGCGCGCGCCACGGACGACGATGCCAAGCTCATCTTCGGTACTGTTTTCTCCCTGCGCAACATGGTTCGCAAGCTAGGAGGCGAGGACGACAAGTAAGGACTCCACCCTACAGCGACGAGGCAACTCAACTGGGAGGACAGTCATTGACCGCTCCGCCACGTTTATAGCTTCGTTACCTACCGCACTAGCCAATACAAGCTCCATTACTACGAAACGCCGACCAATATCAAGTTCGTTATGCTGACGGACCTCAAGAGTCCAAGCATGCGCGTTGCTTTGCAGCAGATCTATATCAATCTATACGTCGAATACGGTACGCTCTGGCTAGTTTAAACGATAACCTCCTCTACAGCTGTATGCTGACCACCTCTACTTCTAGTGGTCAAGAACCCGTTATCTCCCGCCGAGCATCCAGGTGGCATTGGAGTGAACAATGAGCTCTTTGAAGAGTCTCTGGAACAGTTTGTGGTATGTGCCATCAACGTCTCCTAGGCGGATTTAATCTAACCTACAGCAGACTCGTGTTCTATCGTGAAACGGACTTGGATAGAGATGAACACTCTGTTCGCTCATGGGTCTGAGTCGAACTGAGCCCCAGGCTTAATTGTCAAGCCACCACAAACAAGCATCCATGTGATAGCGGAACAGCCCGTCCTGCATCCCTATGACCTCAGAGTGCCGTCGTGCGGCAACGGTCCGATGCGGCGGATGCCTTCCCCGGAGTCCCTTTACGGTCGACTGTCGACACACGCCGCAAGTCCGTTACTCGAGCCACAAAGTGTCAGAGCTACATCAGCGCATTGCTCGCAGACCTGAATCGAAACCCGACACCGGGCCGCGTCCGGCACAGACAGCGACCAAACCAGGAACAGGCACAATCTCATGGTCTTGAGGGTGAAACGAATTTATGACTTCACGTCTTATCATTATACAATTTCCATAAATGAAACATTAAGAGCATACATGTCCACCCACCCAATCATAAATCATCCTCTCCCAACATAATTTACACACATAAACATCATATTATATCATCCATCATAACACCATGTACCATGGTGTCAATCAAGCATACCGAGTACTCGAAGTCCCAACATTTCCATACAACACCTCATCCGGCAAGTCATCCTCATCAGGACCCTCGGAATACTGGTTCCGAGTCTGCGGCTTCGCGCCCCTCGTCCTCCCTGAGATCACATTGCTCTGATCAATCGCCTCGTCTTCATCTTGAGCTGTATCCACAACCATACCATTAGCATGTATCCTTATAACCATACAATATTTAAAAAGTCCAAAGAAAATGTAAAGGGATGGACATACCAAGCTGCTGGTCCGTGTTCGAATAAGGCGGCTGCACCGGATCCTCATAGGGGGCCTGGTCCCGGGCTACGGGGACCTGGTTCCTCAGACTCGATTGCGTCTCATGCGCGTACGAGTTGTCGTGGAAGGTGCCGGACACAGGGGACGGGTCATTTTCCTCCTCGTAGAGGTCTTCGGCTTCGCGTTCGTAGCGGTTGGACATTGTGATTGCTTAGCTTCTATAGCTTCTTGGTATGATTTGATTGATAGAATTATTGAAGATTTGGTTTAGAGAAAATGATACTCATTCGGGAGATGAAGGGGGGTATTTATATCTTATTCTATACAGTGATGGAGGGAGGGAGATGATGGGTTGATGCAAGATTGATGTCAGGTTGATGGGATGAGATTGGGTTTGGGTTTGGGGTTTAGGTTTGGAAGATGTCATTTGTTTCATTGAGTTGGTGCTATTTCTTTGCTCTGCTTGGGGGTGTTGTATTGCAGTATCTCTTGTGTGATAATACTGGGATACGATGCTGTGCTACAGGTAGGTCAAGTGTGAGAGGGTTGAGGTGATTGATTGTGGGGATGGTGATGGTGATGGTGTCACGACATGCTTTCAATCGTCATCTCTGGATAGAATACAGTGTAGATGGATGGCCAATTGTGTAAGGCAGCATGCTGCTACGTGCTACTGCTGTGCAGTTAGTTTGTATACACATGGTAGGGCTGGTTCGGCTGAAGCGGGCGAACCAAACATAGCAACCCCCCAAACAGCAAATCAGCAAATCAGCATCAAAGCCAACGGCTCCCACGACAGGGAAATCAGAAAGCTCTAGAAGCTACAGGTTGGTTCGGCATCATATCAACCATGAATGAGCTCAAATGGCGGGAATGACATCGCCCTGACTCACCGTGAAGTAATTCGCCACGGCCTGGCCAGAACCTTTGCTCACTCACCGCCGCCCTCCCTTCTTCCGCCGGGGCCTATCGGTCTGAACCCATGTTTTTTTGGTGTTCCTGGCTTTTGTTGATGAGCGATTTGCAAGACACCAATGGCGGCATGCCCGGGGGAGACGTGACGGGATGTGGTGTTGTTGTTCGCTGCCTTTTCTTCTCCCGTCTGATCAAAGGCCGCTAACTATATGTGTCTTACCTAATCAATCCCATCGCACCAGGTATGTGCACACACACATATACCACCAAGATCTAATTCACGACCCTATTTTTAACAAATTGCTATTTGGCATGGTTCATCTGACTGTTTCTTCCTTCCGAGCGAGGATAACCGGAGGAGAGAAGCAGGCTGTGTTCAACGGATCGGATGAAGCCGTGCGCCAGAACACGAGTTGTGCTTGTGCCAAGTAAGCTCAGCTCTCGGATTGAGTGAGTGACTCACGGGACGATCAACAAAAAAACAAAAAGAAAGTTGTTGAAGATACGGTCAGAGGGACTTGGGCCGTTTCTGGTCTGCACAGCACGGGCAGCTTGGCTGTTGACTTTCTTTCTTTTTTAGAGCCAAGTCTATACTCGGTCTTTGATAGGTGGGCTTGTTGTTTTCGTCACGGATTTGCTGGACAATTGAATCGGAGAGCAAGCCATTATGTCGAGTCAGTCGGGAGTCGGAAGACAAGAACACATATGAAGACGATGTCCGAGATGTTGAAACTATTGTGGTTCGGTTCAGCTCAGTTCAATTCAGTTCAGTTTCTCCGCATGATCAGGATTTATGTCTCCGATTACAATCAGCTGATACTTAAGACTCAGGATGTGCCGTGTTGCCGAACAGATGCGAGTTGTCCTTCGACATCATACCTAGTCGTAGATAAATAGTCAATGAGCTGGTTTCTGTGTGAGTTTGGGCAAGTTAGTAGTTAGTTGGGCATGTACATTGATCCTGACAAAGCAGCAGCAGCAGCAGCAGCAGCAGCAGCAGCAGTTGTCCGATCGTCGGGCAAAGGAAGGAAGGGCAATTCCGGGAGTGCTGCAGTCAGTCCCACACCGTCCCTTCATAATGAGTTTCACACCCACAGCCATGGGCAGCACCTTGTCATCTGTATAAGGAAGAAACGAAAGCAGCAGCAGCTTAATCTGGCTCGGGAAAGGAACACGCGGATGCGACGAAAAGCTTGAACCGGCTCGCTCGTCCAGTCATTCGCCTTCTCGGCTAGTTTACGTGGAGAGGGATCCTAGAATGAGAGGACCAACAAACTAAACAGTTAACCTCCCCACTGCTACCGTAACCCGGGCGAATGAACCCGCATCCCAAGCCACCACTGTCTCCATTCTCGCTGTTGGATTATGGACGTTGGGTTGGACGGGGTGCGCGGAGTCCGTGTGCCTGTGAAGTCATATCCCGCAGTGGAATGTCCAACCAGGGGAAAGAGAGGGAGGGAAGATACGGGGGATCCTAAGAAGATCGTCTTTGGAGATAGGAAAGGAACAACCAAAGCATTTTAGTTAGGTAGAGATAGTGAGTAGCTGTAGCTTGGGTTTCTGCTGCTGCTTTATGCTGCATTCTTTTGCTGAATAGAACCAATTGCATGGTCCGAAAGGACGTCTCTCAAGTGTCTCAACTAGGTACTCTAGATACCGGGTGACTGACGGGTGGTGATCAACCATGCGGTGGCTGTCTGGATCCCGCATATTGGAGGGGGAGGGGGTAAATACGGAGCAAGCAGAATGACGATGAAATTAAGGATGTTCGGGGATCCATTTCATTATCATACCACATGGCAAGAATTCTCTTTCCCGCCACAGAATGGTTCAGCCCGCAATTGATCGCTGCTCTTGGATTGGACCTTCACCATACTTTACAGGGAAGGGAGAGGGCAAGAGAGAGAAGAGGAGCAAGTAAGTCCCCCGTATTTTGGCATTACGAGAATCGCGACCTCTTGTTGACTGACATTATTATCCCCGTCATCGGGATCCATGCTCGTCTTTCATCAATCGGGTGGCGGTCGCCAGTCTGGCAGTTCGATCATCCCATCAACGCGCAGAGAGAGGGAGAGCAAAACGACAAGGGCTGAGAAGCATGGGTGAAGTATTATTCCCTTATTGCTCGCGAAATGAATCGAATCGAAATGAAATGAAATGAAATGAAATAATGGTGTTGTCTGATCGGAATACTAGCGGTCAACCAAGAGCTCTCTCACTCTCTTTCTCTTCCTTCCCTCTCTTACTAGATAGATACCTAGTAGATGCCTGCCTAGGCGTTACTACCTGACGGGATTTAGCTCTAGCTTTGGCAGTGTTTCCCGTAAGTAACAACAATCACCATGCTATATTGCCATCAAATTGGCCGACAGGTGGTGCCTAAGTCAAGTCCGACAGACCCTACTTAATGTGTAGTTACCTACTTCCCCCTGCTTCTCTAATTAAGTCCGTTTCTTCCCTAGTACGGAGTACTCCGGACTTATTCTCCATCTTTGTATCCATAACCAGGCTGGGGTTCGGCCGGGTCTTTTTCGGCAGGAAAGGGAAGGATACATACATAGTTACTAGTTAATTAGTAGTTGCACGCGTACCTCATCCGTATCCATGGAACAAAACATTCACATCCACTCGTGGTATTTTCTTAGCCGGAAACCGTATCGGAAGGCGGTTGTTCCTCGTTTCCGAACAGTTTTCCTCGTGGAATTTCCCCTCTCCTCCCCCAGTTAGTGAGTTAGTTGGTTGGTTAGCTATGATTGCCAATTCAACTTTCTTCACTCAGTAGTTCGAGTACACAGTAGTAGTGTTCAATCATGCTTTCTCCTTTTCTGTTTTTACTTTTCCTTCCTTTGATCAGTAGACTGATTGACTGACTGACTGACTGAATGAATGAATGATGATTATAACCTTTTCTAGCAAGTAAGCTGGCTAGAGATACGATGCCGATCTGTTCGTTCACCTGTTTTTGCTTTTTTGTCGCGCCCGCCCAGATGTATGTAGCCGAAGTCAGGGTTGATCCCACCAAATCATCCACGGTTTTATCAGCGATCCGATCCAAATCATAATCACTACTGCATCTTCTAACGTACGGAAGATGTGGCCTCACTTCCGTAGTTTGCTGATAATCCATCATCCCATCGAGATTGGACTGCAACGCTATATGTATGTAATTGTAATTTACAAAAAGAAAAAGAAAAGAAAAAAAAAAAAAAAAAGGAAAGCAAGCTGTAGCTCTTGCAGCTGCTTAGGTTCTAGCTCATGGAAGATCCAGAGCTCAGCTCTCCCTCCTTCCCTCTCCCTCTCCCTCTCTCTCTCTCTCTCTCTCTCTCTCTCTCTCTTTCTTTGTTTCTCTTACTGGAGAGAAACTGAATAGTTTCACCCTCACACACGCGCACCAAGCTGGATCGGTACACCGTCACATCCCCCACTGGCGGGGACATCCTTAATGGAGTACTTAACCCAGGTTTCAGTAGGAAAGTAGGGTACTAACTATACACCGGATTGCAAAACCGGGGAGGATTGGAAAATATGTACACTAACCGTGAATGAATCAGTGATTAAAATCCAATACTTAGCTTTCCACCATGGCTCGGCCAGGTTTAGTGTCCATGGACTAGTAATGTAGACAAGACATGAGAAGTCCTCGGAACCGACCCACTCGGTGTGGTGCATCCATTCCCACTTTGAGCTGCATCGCGGACTGGACAATCATGCTAATTTCGACGGGACCGTTTTTCTCCCTTTCTTCTCTCGTTGGATCGCTCTCCCTATCATTGGCTGGGAAAAATCCCTCGTGCTAATTGAATCTGAACGCGATCCGTCCACCGTGTGTGTTCCCGTCGATACATCATGCAGTAGTGGAGAGGAGAAGAAAAAAAAAAAGGGAAAAAGCATGGGGCATCCGCCGCACCTTCAGGTTATTCCTCCTCCATCTCCCTATCCACTGGATAATATCCTGCCACCCGGAACACGGGTACTGGTGGTGGGTGGTGGATGGTGGATCCGATAGAAGGTCGATACTGTGTGTTCTGTAGGGAGTGAGGAGAGGAAACTGTGTGTAACTAGCAGTAACTGGTATGGTGTCGAGTTAGCACCTGCAGGCCATTTCACTCCCTTCTTCTGCCCCCAACTTTTAGTTAGTCTAGCCTCGTCGCGTGGGAACTTCAAAGCTCCAAATCTCTGTGTGCGGGTGTGTTTTTTCGGGTTCGTACTACCCTGAGTGGTACAATCCTGACAAGCGACAATAGCCCCATTGCGAGACATTTGTTTGCCCAACAAAAAGAGACGCTATCTTAGCTCTCCGTAAGTCACTACTAAGTACTGACAAGTCGGTTGGATGGAGCAAGCTGCTGCTGCTAGGTATGCCCATGGAGCACGCTGGTTATCAGCGGATCTCCGCAAATCAACATACGGGCTATGCCTATGACATGGGCCAGGGTGGCTGTCAATCCATTAACCATCCCTACCTCTGCCCACTGCACCAATACCCTGTCAGCTACACAGTAGTGCTTCTCCGTACCCTCCTCTAAATCGTAGTAAGGTCCGCCAACCTAAAACCTTTACGACTGAGGTCCGGTGCAGCTGTTCATGGAGAACCCACGTCATTTGCAACCCTCTTAGCGCACTGGTGGGTATCGCCTTTCGTTCAGTCGTGACAAGCCGGAGGACGTCGCTAGCCCGTCCGCATAAAGCAGGAGTGTTTGTTGCAATAGTACACCCCCGAGTGGTCGCCAGGTAGGAGTAGCGCTGCAGATGATTACCCTGCTCTCTGAGATGCCAATGATGGACATGCTCGGCGGAGCAATGACCGTCAGACGGCTTGAGAGTTACTTGACTTGCATCCTATAGTTGCTTGTTTAAAGCACTTGGGGGTACGAGAGGCGGCGTCCGACTTGGCCTGGCCTGCCGCTGTTATTGTTGTCGTTGTTGCTGCTGCCGCTCCTCCTCCTTCTTGATCAGCTCCAGAAACATTATGTGGTTTGATAAGTTTCGACATCCGTTCGCCCTTGAAGTTTGGACCCTGCTGACCTTGGCCCCCCACGAACAAATCGGGTATCTGACACCCAAATGGGGGGATGTGCATCAAGGAAAGTTGCCTCCATCGCAGACTAAGAAAAAGGCTCCGGTGGTCAAGAGAATAGGAGAGAAACGGAGAGACATTTCTTCATCTGATCGCAGGCTAAGAACACCTAAGTAAGGGGCCTTCAGAGACAGATACTACCGTTCTGCGGGTCAAGAATAGAGCCTGTTGGCTAGAATCACCACCATTACCACCAGGTGGTCCAGACAATCAAAAGTAGTATGTAAGTATTAATGAAAGGTGGATGTAGCACCTTCCATTATTGGCGCGGGGAGATGTTTTGACGACAACATACATATCTAGTATGATAGTAGTGGTAGTAGCATATGCTGTATGCTGTATGCTGTATAGTAGTATCGGTGCCACCGAGAGGGCATCCAGCCCACCTACCCGACTAAGTAATAGCAGTGGCTGTATTTCCCGTCTGGTTAGTGGCACTTGAGCTAGCGACCCTCAGCCCCTCAATGATTGTCATAAAAGAATCTGCAGGATCGCATGAGATAAAGCAGACACGACATGGCCAGCTGTAGGCAGACAAGATATATGCTTGGCATAAGTGCGCGCACACCAGGAATGGGGTCAAAGATGGAGAAGGAGGCCACCGTGAAATGCAGCCAACGACTGGTGGGTGCTTCCCCCCCTTGAAGGGGGTGGTCAAGAGGGTTCAGGATGGCCGCCGCTAACCACAGTATTCACTCTCGTGCAGTCCACTTATTTGATTTACTTGTATGTGTTGTTTTGGATGGATGATTTACTTTTCTTGGGGGGTGTAAATGTTACCCCTCATGCGGGTAGCATGACCCTTGAGTAACTTAAGTGATGGCTTTGGCTATCAGTTCATCACTAATCAAAATCATACTTGAAGATGATGGTGGCTCCGCCCTGCCACGCTGGTGAGGAGCCGCCACACGAAGCTCCGGCCAAGTAACTAACTACTACTAGGTATTCAGAACCGTAATAGTAACGATAATACGCCAGGCATCCGACTACTACTTACCATACTATATTATACTATACTCGATACTAGTCGAACATCCGACCACTCGTGCTTTACGCCAGTGAGCCACCCAAGCCATCGGTCTCCCCTCCCCACCCCATCATCCATGATGTGCGGGGACCGAGGGTTGGATTGAGGCTGTGCGGCATCTGCAGTGTTGTGATCCGAAATTTAAGGTCGTTCCGGAGTCAGTGACTAATCGCATCTTCGATACGGACAGCGGCTATGACACAAACGTCATGGTTCTGAGGAGGGTGGAAGGGGGATTGTGCGAGACCAAGCGAGACCAAGCGCAGAGAGTGGTCGCAAGGCGAACGTCATCCGACTGATTTTCGTGTAGCCAAATGAGGGGAAAAGTCAAGCTGGTTTGGACAAAAGAGAAAAGGAGAGTGACAATCTGCAATCCCATCGGCTCTGGGACCCATTCATGTCGCAAAGACAAGTTGACAGTCGGTAACTATCTTAACTAACATTGAGTGGTTGCGCGTAAATGACGACGGGACAACGAAGCAGTTGACTGGACATCGGGATCGCTAGCAAAAAGCAACACGGAGGAAGTGGTTAGTAGCTGATGAATGTGAACGCGGAAGCAGCCCCAGTAACGGAGTATTAGCTCCAAGGATCTTCCGAATTAATCTTACATCTTACAGTGGATGGAGACTTGGTCTTGCAGGACAGGACAGCCCTGTCTTTCTTAGAAAGCAGGTAAATTGCCAGTCAGTCACTTACTACTGCCGCTGCTGCTGGAGGAGCAGAGACGCCCGCGCCACTCTGGTTTCGTGACGGATTTGCGGATTAAGCACTACGTAGAATACTAGTCACTGCTATTTTTCCACACATTAGAACTGATTATCAGGGTTCTTCTAAGGGAACAGGTCTCGACTCGAGAATACCTGCATATGAAGTTATCGGTCAATGAATCCCTGTTAAAAACACTGTGAATAGTAACCAACTATATTGGGGATCAAGTGCCTGGACATTTCCGAGTAGAATATTGCTCAGTGGAAACGAGTGTGGCTGCAACTGTATGATACCATACCGTTACAGTAACAGAAGGCCAACGCAGACCTGCGAACGGGAAGCGGTAGCGAGAGTGTATGGGGACTCTCTCTTGCCTTCCTCACCTTGATTTCATTGTTATTAGTAGAAGTATTACTCGATGCTGACCCGAGCCGGGAATTCCCACTAGGGGAGCACAAAAGGAGAGAAAGACAACTGATACTGATTAGATCAAAAACCCGAGAGAGACACACACACACACACACACATAGAGAGAGGGGGGCTGTCCTTTCTTCCACATGCGGTAACAACGGGAAAGTCCCTCATCTTTGTAACCTCAATCAGAGGCTTGTATCCGGTTCCCACAATTTGAAGATTATTAATAATAAGACCATAATAAAAAACGGGAAAATAATAAAATCATTTCATCGAATGGGGGTGAAAGAAAAAAAAAAGGACCTGTGGTTCCTTTAGGTAGTTGGAAGGAGAAAGAAGAGGGGACTTCCTACTAACTAAGCAAGCCCACCCCCCCATAAGTTGCTCCTCAGCTAACTATTGCTTGGTTACTTCGACCACTGCCTCCATCATCCAGAGTCTCATACTTCAGGTTAGGTTACCTGCCCGGCACCAACCTGCGACGCCCGCGGCGTACTACGGTACCAGTTAGGGTATTTCAACCTGAGCGCCCCCGGTGGACTAGGCTGAGCCTTCTTCCCTCCTCTTCCCTATTTTCTTACGAGAGCCTTTCCCCCGGGGTAATTTTCATCGGCACAACAGCTGTTTCCCTCCTGACTTTAGCGGAATTCGCAAGGCAACGAGCCAAGTCTTCTCTCTCAAGGACCCTAGTCTTGTCTGTACCGTTCCATCTGGGCATTCCCGTGCCTTGTTGCGCCGTGCTTTTTTTTTTTATTTTTTTAAAATCGAATTTTTCTCATTTTCATTATTTTATTATTTCTTATTTGAATTTTTCTTTGGCTGGAATTTCCCTTTTTACCTTGCCCACCCTTTTGACTAAACAAAACGGAGGGGAAAAAGGGAAAAGAGAAAAAAAGAAAAAGTCTTATTGTAATTTCCACAACCCAAAATCACTTTCGTCACTCTAGAAGAACAACCCCCGTCGCCTCAGGCCACCACCACGACCGACTGGGGCCACCGCAACTTTTTTCTCTCTTCCTCCCCCCCCGTCCCTCCCAACTTTCTTCTTCATCTCTCAATTTCTTTTCCATAGCCATTGTCGTTGGCCTTTGCAGCTTCGTGCTGTAGGCTTTTAATCTTCTCCCACCTTGTCACGGGGGGCATTCTTGTGCCTCTTCACCTCCGTGTACTCTTCATTTCTCACTACCGCACATGACTCCACAATCTGCTTCACCAGTACCTTCCGCAGTCTCCTCCACCGCAGCGTCACAGATCTCCTATGATTCTCGAGATGGAGAGCCCCAGGTAACACGTGCTTTAGCGGGCATGAATCTGTCCGCCGCGAACGGGGACGTCCTCCCCGTTCCTCCCACCCCCGCAAAGATCGCTAGACCTACCATGGCCAATCGCATCTCCCGCATGTTCTCCAATACTGGGAAGTCGACTCCGAAAGAGCAGGAATCGCATCGCGACTTCTCAGACAGCAGTACAGAAAGCATCAAAGCTCCCTCGAACGCCAGTATCAAACAATCCAAGCCCACCTCGAAACCCTCCAAACCTAACTCCAAGCCATCCTCCAGAGCCCCCTCGCGACAGGCGTCTACGAAAGAGGAGGCCGAGAAGAAGCCAAAGTCTAGCAATGGCAAAGATAATAAAGAAGCTGCCCCGGTTCACAAACGGTTTGAGTTGCCCGGAGATGGCACTCATAACCATCACCTCCGCAGCGCAAGACGACAGGAGAAGCTGACGGATCTACTACGTGACATGCTGGGCGGTGGCAGGAAGAAGGACGATCACGTGGACGAGCAACAGCTATCGCTTATGTCTACATGGATCGACCAGTTTAAAAACGAACGGGACAAGCTGGCCACTGACAAGAAGGGCGGCCCCAACGCCACAGCTTCACTGGTTGACAAATATGGAAAATGCCAGGAGATTGTTGGCCGCGGCGCCTTCGGTATCGTTCGGATATCCCACAAGGTGGACCCGAGAGACTCCAAAGTTGAGCAGCTGTATGCGGTCAAAGAGTTCCGTCGTCGTCCGCAGGAGACGACTAAGAAGTATCAGAAGCGGTTAACGTCGGAGTTTTGCATCTCCTCTTCCCTTCGCCATCCCAACGTCATTCACACCCTCGATCTTCTACAGGACGCCAAAGGCGACTACTGTGAGGTAATGGAGTACTGCGCCGGAGGCGATCTCTATACCCTCGTGTTGGCGGCCGGGAAACTGGAAGTGGCCGAGGCGGATTGCTTTTTCAAGCAGCTTATGCGTGGAGTGGAATACATGCACGAGATGGGTGTTGCCCACCGTGACCTCAAGCCTGAGAACTTGTTATTGACCACCCACGGAGCTCTCAAAATTACAGATTTCGGAAATGGAGAATGCTTCCGCATGGCATGGGAAAAGGAAGCTCACATGACTGCGGGTCTCTGTGGTTCAGCCCCTTACATCGCCCCGGAGGAATATGTCGAGAAGGAATTCGACCCTCGAGCGGTCGACGTATGGGCGACGGGCGTCATTTACATGGCCATGAGGACCGGACGCCATCTCTGGCGTGTGGCCCGTAAGGACGAGGATGAATTCTACCAACGCTATTTGGAGGGTCGTAAGCATGAGGATGGCTACGCTCCCATTGAAACTCTGCATCGGGTAAGTGTTTGAGCGGACCCCCTCGCTTCAAGTTGACACTGGCTCATAATGTCTCCCAGGCGCGTTGCCGAAACGTAATCTACTCTATTCTGGATCCCAATCCTTCCCGCCGTATCAATGCCTCGCAAGTCTTGAAATCCGAGTGGGTTCGTGAGATCAAGCTGTGCAAGGCTGGTGAGGAGGGATACTGATACATGGTCTCGACGGATTGATCGGACGTTGTTCCGGGCTGTGTATCCCTGATGGTGGTCTGCCTGTTTCTGTTTGTCTGCCTTTGGCGACTGCTCAAAAACCATTAACCCGGGCGGTTTATGTGTTTCCCCCGTTCCTTTTGGGAGGGTTGTCTATTTTATTTATTCCCGGTCCTTCTGAGCTGTTCTATAGAAGGAGGCACCTTTGATTTTACACTACTATACCGGCGCATGTTTCCTGTCTTCCATCTTTTTCATCATCTGCCTACTAGCTTATGGGCTTAGTTTGGTCGTCATGTTTTCATGCCAATGCAACGAAGAGTCATGACCTATGAGCCACCTTTCCATTTATCCCGCTTTTTCAGTTTCGCCATGGTTTTATTTTTTTTCTCCTACGTTCGATACCTTTTCTTGTCGCATTTCATGCATCTCAGGCATTCTTTGATTGGTCTCATTTCCCGATATGCGTTTTTAATGGGCCTTGTCAGTGGCTGAATGACAAATACCGATCGGGGAAAGCTCTCTTTCTGCCCGGGTTATGTTGATCATGCTGGCTGTTTTTTACCTCTCTTGTTCTGGGTCTGGGCGCGCATATATCTATCCTCATGGACGGTGTTGGAGCATTATGGGTTCTGTGAGATGTAGCATCGGGAGGTTGTATTAGTATGGGCGGTGTGATTTATCTTGGGATACCCATTTGCAGCACATAATCCATTATAACAATGAGCCTCCGCATCATATTCTGAAAATACACCTGCGCATTGTTGAGATTTAGAGCATCATTTCTAGGAAGGCGTTTTGGGGGTGAGCCGGCGGGAGTCATGGTGAGTTGGCCTGACACTGCAGAAACAGGAAGTATGGTGGCTTGCTCGATGCTTCCTCCTTAATCTCATCGTATATGATATTCCCCATTCCATCAGCCTTTCCTTCCCCCTACGATTTAGTATTCCCGGAGTAGACGGACTCATGACTCGACCCTACCGACAGACCTCGGGTCCGAACCAAATGGCGGTAGTATCATCTAGGAGCTCGATGACCGACTGGAGTACAGTTGGCAGCGTCTGCTTGGGCTCGGAAATATGGGGCTTCCCACCCTCTACAGTCTTTTCCCCCCCTTTCCCAGTCGGTCGGCCGATACCTGATGATGATGATGACTATGACTCTTATGGGCATCTCAACATTTGTTGGCTGCCCTTATTTTACTTGCTGCTGGATACCATGCCTACCCCGACTTCTGAGGGGAAGAAAAAAGCTACATTTTCCGATCATATAATCATGCAAGCGGCAACGGGCCCTGTGCAAGGTAGGCCAGCTTCTGGCTCTCCCTTTCTGAACAGCTGGAAATGGTTACACGCCGACGTCTGCAATAGGGCGAACCTTCTTCCAGCAAGCCAAAGGGAAAAAAGAAAAAATTCTGACTTCAGGATGGTGAATGGTGTGGATCCATCCAATAATGTTTGCATGAGGGGCATTTGAATCAGAAAGTACAACTAGCATAGAGGCCGATGCGTGAGCGACTTGTTACTATTTATCTTGGGCCCATACTTCTATCGATGCCAAGATCTCCTAGGCAGCCAAGACGCACAGCATTCTCCCATCCTCAACACTCCATGCCGAACCAATGGTTAAGAAAACCGGTCTGGAGGTCTGGAAGACTCCATTTCATGTACCTAGGTACGCCTGAGATGGGCGTGTGCATCAGATGCATCAGGTGCCTCAGGTAGGCCGGCTGTCCAATCAATAGGGGTCATTCCAACAAAACATGCGCCGTACGGAGCTGCAAACGGAGGAGACGCCGGACGCGAGCCAGATCAAGCTTGCTTGGCGCATTATGCAGCCCCAAAAGGAACGCGAGCTCGTAGTTCAATAGGAACCGATCCTCGGAGGAAGGCTAGCCTGCTGAAACCCTGGACTGGTGGAGCTCGAACAGCTCAGCAGCGCTCAGCAGGTCTGTCTGTCTGTCTGTCTGTCTGTTGGAATCGATAGGTATTTTGTGTGTCCGCTAGCTTTCTGATCGGTTTGTCCGTTCGACGACACAAACACACCACTGCATATCTATCTTGTAGCACCTTTTTCTCTTGCCCTTATGTATCAAATGACTAATTTCTCCTGACCGTCTTCGACTCAATCCAAGCATGCATGATTCATCCCCCTTTGTTCGAGCCATTGCCCGATCCCGTTGTGGAATGCCGCCCTCGGCAGTCTGGCCAGCCCTATGCAGTTGGCCTCGCCCTGAAGGATCACGCCGTGCAACTTGGACAGGCAGCACCATTTTTTACCTAAGCCGAGAAACTAATTATGGGCAATCCAGGGCCGCCAACGACCACGACCCTGAAGGCAAGGAACACCCACTTGGAGGCCGAATTGGAAATCAGGTGGATGTCAACCATGCAAGGCTGGCCATACTAACCTCATGGAGCAGGATTTGGGTCTGGATTCCAAACTAAAGGAGGTCCCAATGTCGATTATACTTGGCAAATTGTCTCTCATTGCGAAGTCAATTTGGTGCCCTCTTCTTGGTATACCATGTACAATCAACGCATACCTGGATTTTCAGGGTGAGGGTATGTCCAATGAAGTTGTTGGTCATTGGGTTTCACAATAGGATTGATTCCCTGGTGTATTGATCCATCATCTTCAGGAATGCTGGAGCGATGAACACTGTCTCGCTCCGTCATTGGTAGACCTTGCGGTCTTTGAGGATGGCTCTGACAAAACGCGGATAGACGCGGATTGCTGCGCATGAATAATATGCTCGTCCTAGTATACGATACCCGCGGCATAAGAAGCATCGAGCTGCAGGTGATTTTGAATAGTGTGCGCTTGTCTAAGGAGTATTGAACGCGTGAAGAATGTTTGTGTGACCACAAACATTGAGATCAGGGTTTGCATGTACCCCATACTTTTTCGCTTACAACTTCTACTTGTCACTTGACAGAATCTCGATGCACTCCAGATGAATGCTACACTATTACATGAAGTCTAATGCCATCGCATGAAATGCATTATGCGGCATGAAGATGATGTTGTAGGACACATTCTGATTGCCCCATAGGGCAACAGAACATCGAAACTCCGATGTAGCTTGTGTCACATTAAGATGGTCGCCCGATTCTGGCTGGCATCATGACGTCTCTAGCGACATCCAAAGTTGTACTCAGGCACAAGGCGAACCCACCCCCTTTCCTCTTTGACATCACCATCCCTATCTTTTGGAGAAAGATTCGAATTGCAGGCTGCCAGATTCCATTAATTACATGGAGGGGAGGGGCCGGCCTCCATGACGTCAGAAACGAGCAGAACCGGCAGCCCGGAAGTTCAAAACGGCTGTTTCGTAAACTTTCGCGGGTAATTTTACACTTTCCATTTCGTAGGGCTGTAAGTTAAAAACCGAACAGTAAGATTTAGTAAATAATCGTGACACAGCCACGGAAAACAGGCAGAAAAGTGCACAGCCACAGCCACGCCAATCAATCAATCGATCAATCGAACGTCTCCGAACATCATTCCGTCCCGCATCGGGCATCTTGCTTTCTGAGGGCCTTTCGCATTCATTCAGTCAACACAGTGCCTAATCCCCCCCTTCTCCTCACATTATACACCTACTATATCCAGCAACCCACTCTGTCCTCCACCTAACGGAGTTACCGGTTCTTTGATCTCGAACATACACACACACACGCACTCCCCCCACCCCCCTAACTCACTTCGATTACCCGATTACTGGAACCCCCCTCCCCGACCGACCGCTACTGAAGTCGCCATCATGTCTTGGGCAGGTGCGCTGAATACACCCCCGTTCCTACCTATCGATGGATCCTGCGCTATAGGGACCCATTCTCTCTCTCTCTCGTCTGACTTGTCATTCTTACTGGGTCTACAGGATTCAAGAAAAATGTCAACCGCGCTACCACGCAGGTGATGATGAAGACGGGTATGTTGGATCAGGGCCCCCGCTCGAGTCGAGGATGGAGAAACTCTCCGATATATGTGCATTATTGCTTGCTTGTGCTAGGTGGAATTCACTGACGCACTGGCTTGGGTTGAACAGGACATGTGGAGCGCACAAGTGATCGCGATTATGAGATTGAAGAGCGGTATGGATAGTCTGACTGATTGGATATGAGGGGATATTGTTTGGCTAATATGGACACGATGCGTTACAGTCGGTACCGGACGATGGAAGCCGCCGCAAACCGGTTACAGAAAGAGGCAAAGGGATACTTGGATTCGCTACGAGGTGTGTTTTGATGTTCCGGTCGCTAGAATGTTGGTTATGATGCGGAGTCGGATGCTGACGTCGGACGGTGATGGACAGCTATGACTGCCTCGCAGATGCGGATTGCTGAGACTATTGATGCCTTCTATGGCGATGCCGGAACAAATGATGGCGTGAGTCGGAGTTATAAGCAGGCTGTGGAGGATCTGGATGCGGAAACGATCAAGGCGCTGGACGGCCCGTACCGGTATGTTGGATCTATTGCTGTGGACGCCCTTTTTTGGCATTGCGACTCATGTGTTGACTGGTATTCGTAGCTCGACTGTGTTGGAGCCCATCTCTCGGTTCTGTGCCTACTTCCCGGATATCAACGAGTGCATTAAGAAGCGCAACCACAAGTTACTCGATTACGATTCGATGCGCGCCAAGGTCAAGAAGCTGGTTGAGAAGCCCGATAAGGATGCGACGAAACTGCCTCGGATGGAGCGCGAGACGGAAATTGCCAAGCAAGCGTATGAGCAGTTGAACGAACAGCTCTTCACCGAACTTCCTCAGCTCATTGACCTGCGGGTACCCTACCTGGATCCTAGCTTCGAGGCTCTGGTGAAGATTCAATTGCGGTTCTGCGCGGAGGCATATTCGCGCATGGCGCAGGTGCAACAGTACTTGGATGCGGAGACGAGGGATCAGTATGCCCGGGGAGACCTGGACAACCGGGTGGAAGAAGTGTTGCAGGAGATTCGGGATCTGAGCATAGCAGGCACGGTCTGATGGTTGTTCATTTGTGATACTATTGGAGTGGGGTTCGTTTCTTTGCTTTTGTCTGTTCATTAAACTGCGTGCGATGATAGCCGCTTTAATCATTCTGCATCCAAGCCTTGGTATTATTGTTAACACTATTTCTCTTGGAGTTGTTCTTGAATTAAACCCATACATCCGTACACCAGAACGTAGGAGATGCAGGAAAAGCCAAAGTCTAATAATATAAGGGTATCTCTAAACCACCTCTATCTAATCTATCTATAATTACACAGCAATAACAATATCATACAACCCATCCAATTCATACTAGGCACCCCAAATAATCACTCCGCACCATCCCTATACAACTCATCCATCAACACCTCCAAAACCGGCCCCGCGGCAGCCTTCACAGCCTTCAACTCCCGATCACTCATCTCCTCCAGAACATACTTAGCAACACCCCCTCGATCCCTCGTCTCGGGCCTCCCAATCCCCACCCCAATCCTCAACACCGACAAATCCACCCCGGCCCCAACGACATTCTTCTTCGGATTCGGAGGATACAGCCCCTTCCCCCTCAAACTCTCAAACGAACTAATCAGCCCCCGATGTCCCCTCAGGCTCGCCTTCTCCGGCCCGCCCCTCTTCACCCGAACTTTCCCCAACGGCGCCTCCAATTCGTCATGAAGGATGACTAGTGTCGGGGAGAAGTTTCGGAGGGTTGTGGGGTCGGTGCCGCGGAGGTGCCATTCTGCTACAGCGTCTGATGCAGCGTCATGGGGCGTTGTGTTTGTGGAGAGTACATTCCCCGGCTGCACGATCTTCTGGTATATTTCTGTTTGGGTGGATGAGAGCCACGATTGAAAGTTGCGGAGGAGTTTGGGACCCGATTCGTTCATGTAGGTGGGGCTGGTGTAGGTTTTGTAGAATAGCGGATTGACTATGTTGCCATTGTTGGGGGAGGCGCCCACGAGAGGAAGTCGGCGTGGGAGGAGTGGTGTGAGGGCTTCGAGGAGGATGTGGCCGGCGCTGTGCCGCGTCGTGCGGTATGGGCGTGGGTTGCCGATTGAGGCGATGAAGAGGAAGCGCCGCGGGGTTTTGAGGGGAGGTGGCGGGGACATTGAGGATGTGGATGTGGATGTGGATGACGAATTGTCGGGGTGGTGGTTGAGGGTGATGGTGGTGGTGGTTGTGGTGGTGGATTTTGCGGATGGTAGTTGGTGATGTTCCTGTTCCTGTTCCGTGGTTTGGGTGCTGTGCAGCACCACTGCTGCTACTGCTGCTGCTGCTGGCTCATGCATCGACGGGAACTTGCTTTTGCTTTGCTTTGCTTTGTTGTTTCCACTTGATGGGGATGAATTGGTGTTCATGACTTATATTTGCTGTGTGGATGTGGTGATTTATTCTTGAGGTCATCGTTGACTTGTGTGGGTTTGGGTTCTCTCTTATACTATACTATACTACTCATTTCATCATCGCAGGAACTGTATACTTCCTTCTTTCCTCTATCACAAACTGGACAACACGATCTGCTTGCATGTTCATTCCGCTGAGGTGACTCACTTTCTGACTCATACTAGAATATAACTAACCTAACAACAGGTAGTCATTAACTAATAGTAAAGCTGTTATGGAGAACTGTTCGACCAGAGACACACACCCTTGTCCCTACAGCCTCAGCAGCAGGCTGTGCCAGACGCCACACTGCACTAAGAACAGACTCACAAGGTTACACGCCCAACAAAAGACCCTCTAGCCTATCGGCTAGCCCATTCGTCTCTTCCCCGACGCTCCCAGACTAAAGCCAGGCGATCGGGCCAAAATCGACCCAGGACTAGGGAACGACCACCCGGCTGCCAGAACGGGGGAAATGAAAGGGCCGCTGGCTGCATGGCGTCTCGTGTGCTTTGCCTAGTCGCACTGCAGTTGGTTTCCCAGAAACTGGCCCGTTCCCGTCGATCAAAACGGGGCTTTCCAGTCTGCCTCTGCATCGATGGGTCTCGAGACTTCTCTCGGCCTCTCAGCATGCGCTATGCACGAACTAGTCCAGCGGCCTTGGGTCGTCTATCACAGCCTTTGCGCTGATCAACTGCCCTTCTAAGCTTCTACTTCATCTTTCCATTCTTTTCTCCGGCTTTTTACTCTTCCTCTCCCTCACTGTTCATGGCCCACCTGGGTGAGTTCTCTCACTAGGCCTAGCCAATGTTACTATATTCCGACCATCCGGGGTCCGTCTATTCACTCGTATTCCCCAAGCCGTTGGGAAGTCTCCGTGTTTGTCCTCCAATACTTTGACCAACTGCGTCATTCTCGGCATCTTCCGCCATCTTTGCTTTTTCCCTTGCTCCCTGCACTCTTGGGCTGGAATAGGAACGATGAACTATTCATCACCTACGTGTCCGTGAAGCTCGCTATCAGTACTCGTGGCACATGTTTGACGGACTCATATGATCCTGTTTGTGGTTGCAACTTGAGAGAATTGCTATAGGAAGTGCTGCCCTAAGCTTGATCGGGCCTTACATCGGCCTCCTTCAAGAGAAGATCCTCTATAAACCTGAACACGCCGTACCCTTCACCGTACACTCCTCTCAAGTTCGTCATGTCATGGAGGCAAAAGATCTCCAGCCGTTGGGCCAAAACGAGCCAATCGTCGAGCCCGACGAGAGTGAGAATGCGCAGAAGCAACCATGGACCAAGCCTCCTCCGGACCCCGAGCCCAACTCTCAGTCACATTCAGACTCGGACCAAGCATCCATGTATGCAATACCTTTCTTGGTATCTTGCAGTGCCAACCACCAGTGGAGTTGCTAACCATACATCACCACTAGCAACTCCTACGAAACACACCAGCTCGACATCTACGAAGAGAATAACCGTCGCTACCCCAACGATTCATACCACATGCCCAACGATGAAGCCGAACGAACCCGTCTGAACATTGTCCACCAGATCTACCTCATCCTCCTAGATGGCCATCTAACCGCCGCCCCCATTGTCACCAATGCCCCTCGCATCCTCGACATCGGCACTGGTCCAGGTGACTGGGCCATCGAAATGAGCCACGCCTACCCCCACGGCACCATCATCGCCTCTGACATCGGCGTCTTTGACAACGCCCTTGGCCACGTCGACCTTCCCAACCTCTCCTTCTACCTCGACGACGCCCGCGACGAATGGGCTTACAACATCCCCTTCGACCTCATCCACCTCCGCGGCCTCTCCGGCGCCTTCCCCGACTGGTCCTTCATCTACCAGCAAGCCTTCGAGCACCTCGCTCCCGGCGGTTACCTCGAAGTCGCAGATACCGACTTCGCCGCTGAGACCATGACCACCATCCCGCAAAACTCCTACCTCCGTCTCTTTGCCTCCGCGCTCCGCTCCGCAGACTACTCGGCAGGTTACCTGCGTGATCTGAGCCATCTTCAGCCTGCACTCTTCCGTGCCCAAGGGTTCATCGACATCGACGTCCGCGAGTATACATTCCCCATCGGTCTGTGGCCCGAGTCGCCGCATGACCGGACCGTCGGCAAAATGGGCCTCATTGCCTTACTAGAGGGCTTGGAATCGTATAGCTTGCGTGCCCTGACCACTACGTATGGCTGGCTAGCGGAGGAAGTGCGCGAACTATGTGACCAGGTGCGTGCAGAGATCTTGGAAGGTGTGTATCGAATTAGTGCGAGGGTGAAGATCGTGACGGGTCGGAAGCCGTTGACGTGAACAGATATGGGGATATTCCTTTCCTCCCTTCTTCTACTATCTATCTCTCCTTACTATTCTGCTGATGACCTTATGATCATGATTACGATTACTCATACCATACCGTGGATCGGATGGACTTCGATTAGGCTTCTTCCTTGTGAAGATGTGAACTCCAATGGAGACAGTTCAGACTTTTTTGTATCTATTCTCTCGCACAGACCATATAGATGTGATATCTCCAACGTACATACAATAATAAGAAGCAAGTGAACAAGCAGAATATACCTTTTTTATCCTAACGCCCCGAACCCAATGCAGTCGAGCACAACATCAACAGGCTAGACACAGAACATGGCAAGAAACAAAGACAACAGCGGGTAGATACTCAATAAGTAACAAAGGCATGGAGGAAGGAAGCAACAACTATAGCTGGAACTTCGTCCTCGTCTTCTCCATTTGCCCCTTCCACTCCCACTCCTGCCCACTAGCTCTCTGAATCCCCTTATCCACTCTGCGCAACTTCAACGTAAACCGGGGTCCCAATTCCTGCATACCCGCCCTGATTCCCTCCGCGCCCTTCATCTCCTTTCCATCAGATCCCACAACCGCCTTCTCCGTCTCCCTCTTCTCACGGAACACATACCGATGACGACGGAAGAACAGATAATCGCGACTATTCAGAACCGTCACGACCTGCCGGCCCTCGATATCCGGCTGCGGTGGGAACAACGTCCGGAACAAGTGCGCCGTCAACAGACCCAACGGCGTGCGGAAGTTGTTCAAGATCAACTCGGGCCAGTGCTCCGTGGCGCGCCCGTGGCCTGGGATGCGCTTGCCCTCGACCCAGTTCGTCATGGAGAAGTGGAACATGGGTCCCGTGGGGAGATGCACGATGTCCAGACCGGCCGGCTTCTTCTGGTCTTCGCGGAGGATCACCACCGCCGTGAAGTTGCGGTTCGTGGCGAATTTGGAGATCTCGCGGATGGAGAATTGATGCGCGAAGCGGTGGCGTGTGCGGCGGACGTAGACGGAGTTGGGGAACAGGTCGGTGAGGAGCTCGGCTTCGTAGTGGAGGGACGAGTTTAGGGACGTCGTGATGAGGATTTTGGGGGACTTGGGGTTCTCGGTGCTGAAGAGGGAGGGGAATTTGGCCGCTAGAGCGTCGGGGACTAGACTTAGGTTGGTGCTCTTGGTCGATTGAGAGGGGCTGGTTGCGCGCTCTGTGGCTGTTGGGAGGGATGATTTGCTGCGCCCGCGAGTCTCGGAGGAGGATTTCTTCTTGCCGGAATCCGAGTCTGCATCTTCGTCGTCGGAGGCGTCTTCGTCTTCCTCGTCGCTGCTGGCGAGCATGCTGTCCACATCGTCGTCGTCGTCATCCTCTGATCCTTCTTCGGCGTCGGAAGACTGTTCATCCTCGTTCAGGGGCCGGTTCAGCTCCTCCTCTTCCTCTTGCTTGCGCCGCTTGATGCGCTCAACGTCCACACTCAGTCCCAGACCGTCCTCGACGTCGCTGCCGGCGTCATCCCAGACTCGCTTGCGGTCGATAGTCAAGGGGATATTGCGCTTCAGACGCTCCTCCTTCAGCTTGGGGTTCTTGGCCTCTTCCTTCTTGAAGGCATACCGTTCGGCACGGCGAGAAGAGTCCTTGGCGCGCTTGCGCTTGATATGCAGGAGTTGACGCTGGATTTTATTGCGGGGCTTTGCGTCGAGGCCGGCACCCGGGGGCGGGCGGTGAGATGCTTTCTTCGAGACCATCGTTTGCTAGAATTGAGGTCAACGATGGAGGGGTAAGAAGTAGTTGAATTGAAGCAAATGAAGATATCAATATTGGATTACCCGTTTGGGCCATCCAGAAAAATCTGGCGGATCAACTATTCATCCGGCGGTGAGAATAGACATGATGAGTCAGCCAGGGCGCGGCTCGATTGGGAAATGAAGGGAAGTTCAGCTTTCTGGCAATCGCCAGGAACTGGATTCCTTTCGTGTTTATTTTGGCGAAAAAGGAGGGTAATTTGTCGGGAGAGAATTGAGGCCATTACCGCCCCGCATAAGTCCCCTGTCTCCGCATTCCTTATCGACGGCAAACTTGTGGATTGGTGGAGAGTGAGCAAAAGGGCAGGCGGATGAGTCACTGCAGCAGCGCTCAGCGGCTGGGCGGCCTGAGGTGTCGGCGGGCATTGGGTCCCTCTTTTCGGTCTTTTTGTCCCCGCCATCCCAATCGTCTTCTTCATCGCCAACTTCTGGCTTTTCGTCCTCCCCCCACTTGCGCCAGCTCCTCCTCCTTTCTTCCCCCCCGTTCCTTTTCCACCTCCCTCCCCCGTACGCGACATCATCTGCCTCAGCCGTCCTCCAAAAAGAAGTCCAGCAAAATGGCTTCTCTCTCCACCAAGACCGGCCAGGTCGTCGACCGGTCCGTCTTGGACTCTATGCTGCGCCGCCGTCTCTTCTATACCCCTTCCTTTGAGATCTACGGTGGTGTCTCCGGCCTCTACGACTATGGCCCGCCCGGTTGCGCCGTCCTGAACAACATTGTCGATCTGTGGCGCAAGCACTTCGTCCTGGAGGAGGACATGCTCGAGGTCGACTGCACCATGCTGACCCCGCACGAGATCCTGAAGACCAGTGGTCACGTCGACAAGTTCGCCGACTGGATGTGCAAGGACCCCAAGACCGGCGAGATCTTCCGCGCCGACCACCTGGTCGAGGAGGTGCTCGAGGCCCGCCTGAAGGGCGACAAGGAGGCCCGTGGCCAGAAGGTTGAGGTGGACGAGGAGAAGGAGGCCAAGAAGAAGAAGAAGGTCAAGCAGACCAAGGCGGTTAAGCTGGATGACGCTGTTGTCAAGGAGTACGAGGAGACCCTCGCCCAGATCGATAACTTCGACGGCCCCGAACTCGAGAAGATCATCGCCAAGTACGACATCCGCAACCCCACCACCGATGGCAACCTCCTGCCCCCCGTGGCCTTCAACCTGATGTTCCAGACCTCGATCGGCCCCAGCAGCAACATGCCCGGCTACCTGCGCCCTGAGACCGCTCAGGGTCAGTTTCTCAACTTCCAGAAGCTGCTCGAGTTCAACCAGCAGTCTATGCCCTTCGCCTCCGCCTCCATCGGCAAGTCATTCCGGAACGAGATCTCCCCGCGCGCCGGTCTGCTGCGGGTGCGTGAGTTCCTGATGGCTGAGATCGAGCACTTTGTCGACCCCCAGGGTGGCAAGAAGCACGCCCGCTTCGAGGAGGTCAAGGACGTCAAGATGACCCTGCTCAACCGCGACATCCAGCTGTCTGGCAGCACCAAGACCGAGGAGATGACCATCGGCAAGGCCGTCGAGACCGGCCTGGTCGACAACGAGACCCTGGGTTACTTCCTGGCCCGTATCCAGCTGTTCCTGCTCAAGCTGGGTGTGGACCCCAAGAAGCTGCGCTTCCGCCAGCACATGGCCAACGAGATGGCTCACTACGCCACCGACTGCTGGGATGCTGAATTGCACACCAGCTACGGCTGGATCGAGTGTGTGGGCTGCGCTGACCGCAGCGCCTACGACTTGACCGTGCACAAGAACAAGACCGGCGCCCCGCTGGTTGTCCGTGAGACGCGGGCGGAGCCCCTCAAGGTGGAGGAGTGGCAGATTGACCTGGACAAGAAGAAGTTCGGTCCCCGCTTCAAGAAGGACGGTAAGACCGTGACAGCGGCGATTGACGCGCTGTCGCAGGAGCTGCGCGAGAAGCTGTCGCTCGACCTGGAGCAGACCGGCAAGATCGAGGTGGAGGTTGAAGGCGTCGCTGGCGGCAAGGTTGAGCTGGACAAGGAGCTGATCAAGATTGAGAAGCGCACGCGCGTGGAGAATGTGCGCGAGTACACTCCTAATGTGATTGAGCCCTCGTTTGGTATTGGTCGTATCCTGTACAGCATGATCGAGCAGGTCTACTGGTCCCGTGAGGGTGATGAGGCTCGTGGTGTAAGTCTTCTTCCTTTTCCTATTCTTGTTTTCTTTTACAATGGTTGATTCGTGATGCTAACGGATAAATTTCTAGGTCCTGTCCTTCCCTCCTGCAATTGCCCCGACCAAGGTGCTGATCGTGCCGCTGTCGACGCACCAGTCGTTCGCGCCCCTGGTGCAGCGCCTGACGACGAAGCTGCGTCGCATGGGAGTGTCCAACCGTGTGGATGACTCCTCTGCCAGTATCGGTAAGCGCTACGCGCGCAACGACGAGCTGGGTACGCCGTTCGGTGTGACGGTCGACTTCCAGTCCGTCAAGGACAACACTTTCACCCTGCGTGACCGTGACTCGACCAAGCAGGTTCGTGCCAGCGAGGACGAGATTGCCCAGGCGATCAAGTCCCTGGTGGAGGGTGAGGAGACTTGGGAGGATGTGCGCAAGCGCCTGCCCGAGTTCACTGGCCAGGAGGTGGAGTAGATGGAGAGAACTTGTCTAATTTTAAACCAAAAGAAAGCTGTGTCTATTTAGATGGGCTGAAACAATGGCCCTAGACCATATTCAATTCATTGATTGCATGAATAGTAAAAGATCTTAATAAAGTTGTTGGCAGTAGAAAAAGTAACGATGGAGATCGATTCGAGCCTCGGCCGATCGCCAAGAGATCGACATTCTCTCCGCTTCGTCATTCTGGCTTCTTCTTCGCTTCTTCTCCTCCTTCTCTTCTCCTTCTGCTTCCTCTCTCCCTCCTACAACTTATCTCTTCCCTGAGCCATTCGGATAACAATTACTTCCTTCGGGGATTGCACTCCATCCATCCCCCGGGATCCAACCCGCCCAACATGTCTCCCTCCATTCCCTCGGCCAAACTGACTCTCTCATGCCCGCTCTTCGCCGCCGACTTCGACCCGCGTCATCACGGCTTGCTTCTGGTCGGTGGAGGAGGTGGTGAAGGCCGCAGTGGCGTCGGCAACAAAATCGCAAGTTCCGCCCTGGTCAAGATGATGCATTATGCAGCTCCATGCTAACACATCAATTCCCCAGGCCCTCTTGAATACCTCCAAGCGCTCCGAGATCTCCGAAGTCGTCGACATCAACTTGTCGCGAGACGAGGACTCAGTCACTTCTCTCGCCGCCGTCCAGGCTGACGATGAGGCCATCGTCGCCCTCGCCGGTATCAACAGCTCCGTGGCAGAGCAAAAGCGCGGCAACAACCAACATCTGCGTTCCTTTCGCATTGATCATCCCACCCGGAAAGAGAAGGACAACAACAAGGAGAATGAGAAGAAGACAACGAACAATGGACAAACCACTGCGCTTTCACGAACATCACTTTTCCGCACCGTGAAAGCTTCCGCCTCCTCCGCTGCTTCTCCCGACACCTACCAGCGCACCCTGCGCCTCTCCCCCTGGCAATCCGACTCAACTTCCCCGCGAGTCGCTGCCATCGCTACCGGCCTTGCCCCGGCCGGCGAGATCGTCTTCTTCAGCGCGACTCCCACCCCCAGTCCATCCGACGTGATCGGACGCATCCGTCTCAACAGCGATGAGGAAGCCGAGGACGTTGATCTCATCCCCCTCCCCGACAACAAGGGCCAATTCCGCGTCGCCTACACCAACGGCATCGACATCTGCATCTGCACCATCTCCGCCGACACGCGCTCCAACGCTTCCCCCGACATACAATGCGTCTACACCACCCCCATCCCCGACAAGGGATCCCCCCGGATGCGCCCCAAATTCCGCGCCCTTCGCTTCCTCTCCTCCACCAGCCTCCTTCTCCTCCAAAACGCCCCAGACCGCAAGGGCTGTGAGCTCGTCCTACTAGACCTCCGCCCCGCCATCATCACCTCCGCCATAGCCACCGCCCCCAC
>NT_166532.1:476640-480456 GCF_000002855.4 Aspergillus niger
CATGTTGCCTTGGATGTGGTGCTTGCTGGTGCCAATGATTGTTTATGATAACTCTGTCTTTTCCCTTTCTTTTTTTTTCCTGCCCTGCCTTTCTGGTCTCTACTATACCTATGATTGTACACTATCATGCTCCGCGTTCCATTCAACTGTACTATTATCATTGACCCGTGGGCCGCTGGTAGTTATTATGATCACAGAAAGAAATATAGTATCCTCTTTTTTACTAAGTCCCCTGGTTCCCAAGTACCCTCCTCTAGCTCGCATCTTTAGCTGCATCAGTCGACCATCAGTATTTTTGTCTTCCCTCTTCACTTCTCTTTTCTTCCTTCCTTTTTATACCGTTTACACGTAGCTGCTGAACAGCTGCTCACTATGCAAGTATTCCATCATGGACTCGTCAATTGAAACAGACATGGCCGGGTACATGAGGGTAACAAAACAGTTTTATAATGCACGTCCATATGCCAGAGCGTTCCAGCTCGTCATCGGTCTTCAGTACTCGGAGACACAATTTTTTAGTCATCGTAGTTTCGGATCACTGTTCTTCCTTTCCGTTTTTGTCTCCCATATGCGGCCAAGAATTAGCTGCATGCATACATCAAGTGCCGTCTCACAGGCCATGGTTCGGAGCATCGAGTAACCGCACAGCGGAAGGGTTGGATAACCAGATTAGTTGCGAATGTAAGAGGAATCACAAAAGGGGAATCGACTCCAAGAAATAACGCCAAATTACCTATGCCGAGTCTGCAGACGACAGAGCTGTGCAATGAGGATATCACAAGTAGAAATCGAGTTGCAATGCAGGTCGTTAGGGGGCAGCAAAAATCAACCGGAGGCGCGTAAATGTGACCCATATGTGCGTGAAAACAAGATCTGGTGTAAATCATAAAGAGGAACAAGGCAACCGGTAGCGACCACGTGGCTACCAGCATCGCCATTGCACATTCTCCTCTCCGCAGTTGATCACTGCCCGCTGTTCTTCTTCCAACGGAGCAGCTCCGCCAGGCTCGCGAGGCTGCAGCCCAGCTTGAGGAAGTCATGGGCCAACAGTTCATCGGCGGTGGCTCGGCTGCGCACATCAACACAGAGACATACGCTCAGGAACGACTTGAGCTCCTTGCTGAGCTTCTCCGGCTTCTTCAAGCGAGGAGTGCCGTTGGTGGCGATGAGGTACAAGGCTTTGAGCGGCTCCTCATTGAGGTATGGGGGCTCTGATTCGATCATTTCAATGGCCATGATACCCAGTGACCAGCAGTCCACCTTGGGGCCATACTCCTTCTGCTTAACCACCTCGGGCGCCATCCAGTACGGAGTACCGACCATTGTGGCACGCTTACTCTTCGACTCGGTAAGCTTAGCACAGAATCCGAAATCGGCTAAGAGGTCGTCAGCATCAATCTCCCTTGGTCATCAGACAGCTACTCACTAATCTTGACGTGACCAGCCCGGTCAAGAAGCACGTTATCACTCTTGATATCGCGATGGATAATATTCTGGCTGTGCAGATGGGCCAATCCCTTGCAGGTCTGCTCGCGGTTCCCAAAAGTTAGTATCAATCCTCGGGTAGAATTGAGGTTGATTTACGCACCTCTGCACAGATTGTGGCAATTTGATCTTCCTGGATCACCGGGTTGTTGTCAATGACATCCGTAAGAGCACCACCTTCCATGAACTCCATGACAACCCACAACTCGTTGCTCTGCTCCTGCAGGAAAGAGTCAAGGAAGTTGACAATGTTCGCATGCTGGCTGTCTTTCATGACAATAATCTCGTTGACAATGAGTTCCTTCCGAGGCTGGCTACGCAAGTCCATCTGCTTAATAGCCACCTGCGTACGGGGACCGTACTGCCGGTAAAGCTCACGCGCAACGCCGGACGTAGCATGCTCCTTAACACGCGCCACATACACGGATCCGGAGGCACCCTGTCCAATCTTCCGCTGCTTGCTGTAAGACTCGTTCGGGTTGTCCTTGGAGACGACAGAACGCAGGCGATCCATGACCTCGTTCTCGCTCATGTTCGACATGCGCACTTCCCTCTGGCGGGGCTCTGCCTTCTTGCTCAGGGCCGCCTCGGCTTGGCGGACGCCATCGGGAACATTTGTCTTCGCGGTCTGCTTGTTCGCAATGTTCAAGGGCTTCACAGGCTGGACCGGAGCAGGCAGCTTGCTGGGAGGAGGGCCCTGGGCCGGTTGCGCTTTGACGCCATTGTTCTGAGCCCGTGCAGGGGACTGTCCCTGAGCCGGGTGTCTGGAGCTCGGAGAGGATTGCTCAGCCCTAGCAGAGCCGTTGGCGTAGTCTCCAGGTCGCTGTCCGGCGGTCGGAGCGGACGGGGCAGGGCGCTGAGCAGTCAACTGGCGCGGAGGATCCTGGCGAGAGGAGCCAGGAGCCTGCGGGGCGGGGCGGCTGGGCTTGTAACGATCATCGGGGGACTGGCCGTAGCCACCAAGCTCTTGCTTGGCCAAGGGGACGCGAGTCTTGGGCAAAGAGGCATTGTACGCTTCTTGATCGAGCCGATTCTGCTCCTCTTCCCGCTGACGTGCGCGACGATCCTCTTCCATGCGGCGACGCTCCTTATCCGCCAACTCGTTCATCCGCTCCAATTGTTGCTGTTGCTCCAAAGCACGATCAGAATCCGACTTGGACTGCGAAGGAGACGAAACAGGAGATTGGCTCGAGTACGACTGGCCACCGCTGTCCAAGCGCTGCGCAGGAGCGGGCGGCGGGGGCCTTGGGGGCGCAATCGAATTGCCCACGGAGCCGCCGCCGCTGAACGGCTTCGCCTGCTGGTTCGCCGGCGAGGAAAGTCCGGCGTAGTACTGAGGGTTCTGCTCGCGCATCTTAATGTCCGAGTAGAACTCCAGCACCTCAATGACCGCCTGGGGGTTCTTCTTGTAATCCTCCTTGGTGATTGCGGACGCGGTTAGGAGCTTCTCCCACTCGGGCGGCAAGCCCACGAAGGCGCCGGTGCGCGGATCGAACCCGACGTGAACACGATGGCTGAAGTTCGTGGGGTTGCTCACCCCTCCCATACCAGGGCAGCGCTCGTAGATCTTATCAATCCAGTCGTAGATCTCGTCATCGCTCTTGACTTCGCAAGTGATGCTCTTGGTGGGCACATCGCGGGTGATCACGGCGGTTTTGGAATTTACGTCCTTGGGGTTGGCGAGACGAATGATCTCGAAGGCCATGCGAGTATCCTCCGATCTCGAGACGCCTGTGACCGCCGTCAGCGGAATGGAAAGCACGATCTTCCCCGTCTCATTCTTGAGAAAGTCAAGACGGAATTCGCGCAAGATCAAATATCGCTGATTCCATGTCGCCAGAAATTTGTCTTCCTTGCAGCGAACATACCCCTCCTTAATGACGGTGACGCCTCCTCCGCCCGACTGATCGGTCTTGGTGCGCGTGAGCGAGGGGGTACTCGTGTTGGGGAACAGTGAGAGGTTGGCCGGACCGGGGGTGCTCGGGGAATTCAGACTCATCTGGCTGAAGGAGGTAGCCACGTTGTTGGAGGGGTTGGTAGGCAGGTTGAGCTGTGGGCGGTCGGCTGGGGGCCGGGGAGCAGGCCCCGGATTCATGAACTGGTCTGGGGAGTACATCCTGCGGCTGCGTCAGCAGCGCCCGGAATTGATCACAGGCAAGAACCTGTGAGTGAATCGGGGCTGAAGGGCCAAAGGGGTGGGTTGGGTAGTTGGGTAGGTAGATAAGAAGGGAGCAAGGAAAGGAAAGTCTGGCTCACTTTTCATAAGAGGCCATTAAGCTGGGCCGGAGTGGAAACCGAGACGCGGAACTCCCAAGGAGGGGAAGGGGGGGG
>NT_166532.1:480556-497260 GCF_000002855.4 Aspergillus niger
CGTACTTCAAAGCCGGTGGGATGATGATAAAGATGGGATAAGGAAAATGACCAGAGCTAATTGACATCTGAACATACCTTTAGGGGTAACAGTAGGCTTGTCTTCACGCAGAAAAGAAGCCTCGCGCCCGCGAGAAGCTCCGAGCGTGAACTGCACGTCTCGAAGGTGGACAACCCCAATTACCAGGCGCGGTGAGACCAGCGGTTACCAACCAGGGCGGCCAAGTACACAATGCAGGAGAAATGCAGGCGATAGCAGAGGGGAGTACACGAGGCGTGCCAGGGTTCAGATGAAAAGGAGGTGGCGGGTGTGCAAACAATAAACGAGAGTCACGATGCGATACAGAGGGGAATAAACAGAAAACAGAGATGAGGAGGAGGGGGAAGAGGAAGAAGGATGAAAGACGTGAAGGGGAAGAGAAGAAGGAAGAGGGAGAGGGTGTGAAGGTGAAGAGGGAGGGAGTAGGAAGTTAGAAGGAGCACCAACAGGAGGCGGCAAAAAGGGAAGGCCGGCCGTTGAGTTGAACAAAAGGCACTCGAGGTTTCACCACCCGCGGCTCCAAGGGGCGCACGGCTCTATTCTCATCAAGATTACTACTATTTCTCGAGGGGGTGGTGATGGGTTTCCTCTCTAATCGTGTGAAGCAAATCACTGAAAAAAAAAGCCCCGAAAGATGGAATGAAGTTGGGGGGAAGAGATGTAGGAAAGGCAAAGACAAGACAAGGAAGCGGAGGAGGGATTGACTACTTCTACAAGCAACCAAGCAAAGAACCACGATTTAGGTAGTATTAGATACTATACTGTCTTCGGCCCCCCCTGGAATGAACTACTTCAATAATCCTGTTGGTTGACCACAAAGAGGGTAGGAGAGGGTCACCAAACAACGATCGATGGGTCCTTGACTTTGATCATAATGGATTGTCGTGGGCATGTCTTGGGAGGTTTCATATACAAAGCTAAATCCGAAGCAGCAAACAACAGGACTCTTCTCTCCCCTGATTGCGAGGATGCACTATTAACCTCTCCATGCTTGTTAAGAGAAGGGCCCTTACGCCTTTCACTACGAGTAAAGCTACGAGAAGCGATTAATCAAGTAGTAGTTCACATCCAATAGAATGGATGGGCATAAGAGTAAGTATCAATCCAGCCCTAGAAAGAGTCAGTCCAATTGAGCGATAAATGGTTGATTCGTTGGCCCCCTCTGGCAATGAGGAGTGTGCATCCTTACTGTCGCAATCCCTATATATTGATCGATTGATGGTCACTTGCTTGATTTTCCTTCCAACAACTCACTAAACCCACTAACTCACTTCTATGCATGCGTCAAATCGGAGATAGAAACTTGGCCAACGGGACCCAGATTAAGGGGAGCCAGAAAAAAGCGTACGCCAGAGCCACTCCACTTGGATTGCAGTGCTTGTCGGTTCGAATCAGATTGATTAATGGGCAGGACGGAATTACATCATCTGCGGATGGCCCCGACAAGCCATGCTATTGTTTAAACCCTCCCTAGTCTTGAGGCTATTCAGGGCTCCTCAGCGTCTCCTTGCGGTCCCAAATCAATTCAAGAGGGTAATCATGAAATCTTAATCCTAATTCTCGCCAACATAACTACTACACAGCAGCCAGCTAGCTAGCCAGCCAAACAGACCCCATGCCCTGCATCTAGAATCCTGGTCAAAGGACAGCCACCAGTGAGGGTAGAGAGAGGGTCGCAAAGAAAGGGAGGCCCACCGGCGGGCCCTGGTTTCCCGCCCCTTTTTGTTCCAGGTCAAACCCAACTGCACTGGAATTGATTGGATCAGACCAGCTGCTCGCTTCAGCAACAGTCCATGTCAATTGTGGTGCTGCTGCATGTGCGAATGGAAACTACGGATTCTTTCATGCATCTCGTAGACTAAAAGGCATTATGGAATAATTGTCTATTCATACAGAATTGGTCATTACTATGCTACATATTAACTAACACCCCCCCAACCCTCCTCCTCTTCCAGGCCACACACCTCGGTATTCTTGTATAGGTATACTTATGTGCTGTGTAATCACTGTGAGTACCTCGATCTTTATCAGCGTTCCTCACCAAATGGATGGTTGAATTTCAGCAATCCATTCAAGCCTCCAACCCATCCATCGTGTGCCTCGCCACCGGTGATTCTTCGCATTACACATGGCACGCCTCCTTGCCATTCATTCTTGCCATGTCGCATCTCTTCGTCCCATACTCGTGCCTCCATCCCCGCGGTCAATCCTTGCCCTAGGTTCACCCCGTCAATGCTGACCTCCAACTCGCGACTCCGGTTCTTCTCGCTCAGCCGGAGAGTGATTGGGGTACTGGATGGCAGCACCAAGGGCCGGAAGCTTAGACTCCGCGCACAAATTGGTGTCAGTAGAACCGCGGGCACGAGTGGGTGTACAATACTGCCTCCACTGCTCAAACTGTATGCCGTACTACCCGTCGGCGTGGAGATAATGATCCCGTCGGCCACGGCTTCCGTTAGAAACCGGCCCCCAACATAGACATCCAGTACGGCCAGATGTGGCTCTTTGCCTCGATGCAGGAGCACCTCGTTCATAACGTACACTCCTTGGTTGTTCACAACGTTTGGCATGGCCGCTGATGTGGATTCCCGTTGGACTGGCTTGCCGTCCGCCGTGAACAGCCCGACTTTCAGTCGGTTGCGCATCAAGATCCGGGCCCCGCGCGTCAAGCCCATCGACTTCCCCCGTACTGAGGACCATCCAGTAGGATTCGCTTCCAGATCCAGCGTTTCGTCCACCGAGGCTGGCTGGGGGTCTCCCAGCACCGTCGCGCGATCCCCGACTCCGGCTCCTGACATGTATACCTCGCGGAATGCGCGCTTGTATTCGGCAAATTTCCATTCACTCAGGAAGCCCAAGGTTCCCATGCTGAATGACAGCACCGGCGGGACGTTGTAGCATGTGGCAAACAAGGACGAGGCATGTAGGATCGTACCATCTCCTCCGAGAGTAACGGTGAGATCCACCTTATCATGCAATGCCGGTCGTAGTTGGTCTAGAGGGGCGGTGTAAACAGGCGACTGAAGTGATGAGTGTATCTCCTCTGCGACACTGGGTTCTAGAATGATCGAGGCCGATGGGTAGGTAGACGTCGCGTGACTGGATTGCCGGTGAGTGGTTAGCATCCATGACTTCTCGGTCAGCCGGTTTCGGGACTCCGTACTTGGCAAATTCAATCAAGGAGGCAGTAACAGCCGGAGAATAGTCTTTCTTCACGACGAAGATATTCCGGGGGGGTGCTGGCCATTGGAGGGAAAGGAGATCGCCCACTTGGGATTCTGCTCGGGGCGCACAAGCAGGTCAGCATACCACGGGAGGGCTTCAGGATGTTTCGCAGACGACACTGCGTTGACGCACACCTTGATATTTTGGTATCAGTCGTTTTGGTAGAGTTGCAACGTCTCTAATCTCGTAGCGTCGTGGGGAGGAGGAAAAGCTCCGTGACCAAAGCATCCGAACCGAAGGCCCGACTTGACCAAGCTGTGGTCGCATACTTGCAAAATGCATTTTTAGTATTGGATAAGATCGAAAAAGACCATACACGCTATTCTAGAAGACCGATATCAGCTCACTTCGAGAAGTGCTTCTAACTTGGGACTAAGGCGCTCACATTATCAATCTAGGCCTGATTCATCGTTCCAAACGAGCATGTGAGAGAAAGTTGCGCGGGACCTGACATGCAGGAGGATTAGTTGGGAGGAGTAGACATTTGCGTTTAGATTCTTGAAATTTTTAGTGATCTTAGTGTCCATAGAACATAAATATATGTAGTAAAAGAAAAGAACTATGCACAGAGGAGAAATTTCGTCTTTCTCCGAAGCGTCGACAAGAATCATGCAAGCGTGATGCCGATCGAGCCCCCCGGATCTTCGCTGACCGCCTTGAGGGGAGGGCCGGGCCAACTGACGTAGTGGGTTTTGGCTTGGGAGATCTTGATCATGCGCCCACACACTATTGAGACACTGAGAGAGCTGTGCTCCGGCTCAAGCTTCCTGCTCCCTCCAGACAGGAACCAAACTTCTCTCCCGTGTCTCTCTCTCTCTTTCAAGTACCCCCGCCCCCCCTAAATATGGCTTGAATCTACTCCATTTTTACTTCTTCTTCATTATCATTACTCCCCGGTGTAGGTACGGCTTCCGTTAATCCCTTTGCCCTCCGATCCTCTTGACTTGACAACAAACACTGCTGGCCTTCCGGCAGACACCGCTCTTCCTGGTACAGTGTGCTGCATCTGGTTGCTCGCGTGATTCAAGGGTGGGAAAGCTAATCAGTGCCCGATCCAGTTCCATTATATCTAGAACTTTATCCTTCCTCATATAGTCGGCCTGCAAGTCCCTTCGTAAAGCCTCGTCGCCAACAACTGATTCTCATCATGGATACCTCCGAGGTTCGACAACGAAAGCATGACCCCCAGCTGGATCACACAGCCTCTTCAAAGAAGCAGTCTTCCGACAGTCAGGATGAGGAACCACGTTTGAAGCATGGAATTGCGATGCAGCTCCTCCGCTCTTTGCTCCTGGCAACATGGTTCAACTGCTGCTGCGTCGCCATCCTAGCAACCCAGGTTATCGGCTCCCCTCTATACGTGATAAACAAGGATTGGTATTACTCCTATATGGCATATACAAAACAGTCCTTTGGCTTGGTGATCACGGCTCTCACTCAATGGGGCTGTCCTACCTTTGTGCGAGTCAGTGGTGACAGGAGTGTACGGGGTCAGGTCCATGTCGCAGAGGATGGGCGCTTAAAGACCCAATTCCCGGAGCGAATGGTTCTCATAGCCAACCACCAGGTGTATACTGATTGGATCTATCTGTGGTGGGTGGCATACACGAATACGATGCACGGACGCATCTTCATCATCCTTAAGGAATCGTTGAAGTACATCCCTATTATCGGCCAAGGTATGACCTTCTACGGCTTTATCTTCATGGCTCGCAAATGGTTGTCCGACAAGCCCCGTCTGCAACATCGATTGGAGAAGCTGAAGACTCAGCATACGGGATCGCAGTCGGGGTCCCCGCAATATGACCCCATGTGGCTTCTGATATTCCCCGAGGGGACAAACCTATCCATCAACACCAGGCGGCGGAGTGCAGAGTATGCCGCAAAGCAGGGACTGTCCCCTTTGAAGCATGAGCTGCTTCCTCGCTCCACTGGTTTGTTTTTCTGTCTGCAACAGTTGCGTGGGACGGTGGAGTGGGTCTATGACTGCACCGTAGCCTACGAAGGACCTCCGTAAGTACTCGATGCGCTCGCTTGCAAGCGAATGAGCACACCACTAATTACTTCCTCAACAGAAAGGGTAGTCTACCTGACAAGTACTTTACTCTTCGGTCGACGTACCTGCAAGGGCGACCGCCCACCTCGGTCAATATGCATTGGAGACGGTTTGCTGTCTCCGAGATCCCTCTGGACGATCAGCAAGAGTTCGACTCGTGGCTCCGCGAGCGCTGGATCGAGAAGGATCAGTTACTTGAGGAATACTACGAGACGGGGAGGTTTCCGTCTGAGCTGGCCGGGTCTATCGAGGTTGGGCATGGATTCGAGGACCGGAAGACTGCCGCGGCTGCAGGGTATGCTGAAGCACATGTGCGGTTGGGACACTGGGCCGAGGTTGGCCGGATCTTCATGGTGCTTCTAGGCACGGTGTTCCTCTGTAAACTGCCCAAGCTACTGGAATTTTGATGTGGAAATGACCTCTTCGGCCTTGAGTCGACGTTGCCGATATGTGTGCTATGACCGACACTCTAACCAACCCGTTGCATGACATGAGCATATGCGCTTAGAGTATTGTTATGATTGTTTTTAGTTACTGGCGTGATGGGTCTCGCTCGAATAGATGCCTCTCCCCTCCATTGTGTTTATTTGGGCGTGGTTTCGGGCAGTCTTTGATTTCTTCTCCGACGATATTATTATAGCTTTCTGGTGTGATGCATATTATTTAACACCGAGCAGGTGTATTAGATGAAACACGATTTATTGACAAGATTTTAATACAACGCAGGATAGCCCCTGCATGCCATCTATTACCATAAAGTCAAGAAAACATTCATAATCTATTGTTTCGAATACAATATTACATGACTATCATGTAAACACAGAGATGCGGAGAGCGAGAAGAGAGAGTGAATAACAAGCCACAGTTGGCAAGCGGGCGGTGGCGGTGTAAACTCGGCCCGGCCAGCCTCTCTCTGTCTCTCTCTCTCTCATGCCAAACCTCCGGAGCGCTTCAGAAAGCATCGACCTCAGTCTGCTGCAACCACCGCCTTTGTCTTTCTGACTGCTACAAATTCCGAAGCGCTCTTCTTGCTAGTCTTCCGGCAAGAAGGCACTTCTTCCACCCGCGTCTTCTCATCCTCCGCTTCAGTTTAGTTTCATCCCGATCATGAGTTGAGCTGAACTACGAGCCAAGCTCCTTTCACCTCTCCGAAACAGTCGCAATCCTTCCCCCCATTGCCCATCTACAACACAACACATTGCTCAAAGCAGTACCCGCACACGCCATGGCGTCCCTTCAAAATGGCCACGCCAATGGCACGAACGGCGATTCTCTTCCAGCGGCCAACCCGTTGCCCAATCTCCGTTTTTCTGACATTCCCTCCGCCATCGACATTCCCGCGTCCACCCTTGACAGTGAAGTCGAGGTCAGCCTAGAGATTCTTCCGGATGACCCAACCGAACTCTGCACACTGCTGGAGAATGAAAAGGCCGCTAAGAACTTCTGGGTCACAATCGCGCTGGCGTACGCCAAGCAAAAACAACTCGATCATGCCATCGACATCCTTAACAAAGGTCTCGCGTCGGTCGCCCATGGAGCTACCAAAGAGAAACTCGGTCTGCTGGGATGGGTTTGCTGGCTGTTGATGTTGAAGAGTCGGAATGCCCCCCGCGTTGCCCCCGAAGGAGAATTGTACACCGAGGCGAAGACGAAGGATCATTATCTCCAACTTGCGACGTCGACGTTGAACGAGGCTTCGCGACTGAATCCGGCGTTCCCCCCTCTATTCCTGGCGCGAGGTGTCTTGTCGCTGCTGCGCGCCTCGCTACATCCACCCCGTCCTGTTCGTCCGGGCACCGTTGACACATCCGAGAGGGTAGAGTCGCTGCGGCAGGCGCTCAAGTGCTTCGATGAGTCCTCCAAGGCTTTTGGCGGTCGGAATGTAATGGCTATCCTTGGACGCGCGAGAACGCAATACTTGCTTGGGCGATACGCCGAGGCTCTTGAGGGCTACCAGAAGGTTCTGATGAAGATGCCCAGTTTGACAGATCCCGACCCGCGGATCGGTATCGGTAGTTGCTTGTGGCAGCTGGGCTTTAAAGAGCAGGCTAAGGTCGCTTGGGAGCGAGCTTTGGCGTTGGTGAGTTCCACGCATATGTCATACGTATCAGTTCCTTCTTTGCTAATCTCTTGATCTTTTGTTGCGAGACAGAACCCCGACTCCAAGGTTGCGAATATTCTCCTCGCAGTGTACTATCTTTACGACAGTTCACGACATGCTACGACAGACCCGGCTTTCGGTTCATTGTACAAGGTGGCAATGACACAGTACACACAGAAGGCTTTCAAAATCGACAAGGAATATCCGATGACTTGCTCTTTGTTTGGCGGGTACTTCCTCCTCCGGAAGGCATACTCAACCGTTGAGACCCTGGCCCGGAAGGCCATCGAACACACCGATGTCATGCAGATTGCCAGCGACGGCTGGTATCTCCTCGGTCGGAAGTCCCATTATGAAGGCGACCTGACGCGTGCTGCGGAGTATTACAACCGCTCCGACCAGGCTCGTGGAGGTGGTGAGAAGGGATACCTCCCGGCCAAGTTCGGCACGGTACAAATGCAAGTGTCCAACAAGGACTTCGATGGAGCCAAGTTCCGCCTCGAAAAGATCATTCAGCAGACGAAGAATGCCGAATGCATGGTCCTGCTCGGCGCGCTTCATGCGGAGGAGGTGTTCGCGGCGCAGAGAAGCGGCAGCAAGGAAGACAAGTCGGTTGAGATCAAGAAGGCCATCAACCTTCTGGAATCGGTCCGCGCCCTCTGGAAGGACGAGACTAAGAAGATCTCGCCCGACGAGTCCGTCTTGGTGTACCTGGCCCGGCTGTACGAGCAGAGCGCTCCCGAGAAGAGCATGCAGTGCCTCACCCAGCTAGAAGAGATGCAGCTGGCAGAGGTCGCAGAGGAAGAGCGCCCCGAAGGCGTCGAAGATGAAGAGCAGGTTAAGGCAGCTCTTCGCGTCCACCTTCCCCCGCAACTCCTCAACAACATGGGATGCTTCCTGTATCAAGCCGAGAAGATCGAACGAGCCCGAACCATGTTCCAAGCAGCGCTGGATGCCTGCGTCCGATCCAAGGAGAAGGAAAGCGAACTCGACACCGATGCGCTCGTCACCACCATCAGCTTCAACCTGGGCCGAACCTACGAGGCAGCCGACATGCCGGAAGAAGCCAAGAAGGTCTACCAGGGTCTCCTGGAGCGTCACGCCGACTACACCGAAGCCAATGCACGCTTGACGTACATCGCCCTGCGCCAGAGCCCCACGGACGAGGGACCGAAGAAGATGGCCAAGCTCTACGAGGCCGACTCGACCAACCTGGAAGTGCGCGCCCTGTTCGGCTGGTACCTTAGCAAGTCGAAGAAGCGGGCAGCCAACCTGGCCGAAGACCACGAACAGCGCCACTACAAACACACCCTGCAATACTACGACAAGCACGACCGGTACTCCTTGACGGGCATGGGCAACATCCACCTGTCCACAGCGCGCGACATGCGCCGCGACAGCGACCAGGACAAAGAGAAGCGGCGTAAAATGTACGAGCGGGCCGTTGAATTCTTCGACAAGGCCCTCCAACTGGACCCTCGCAATGCATACGCCGCCCAGGGTATCGCCATCGCACTCGTTGACGACAAAAAGGATCATGCTTCCGCTGTCCACATCTTCTCCAAGATCCGGGACACATTGCGCGACGCCAGCGTCTACCTCAACCTCGGTCACGTCTACGCCGAGCTCCGTCAATACACCCGCTCGATCGAACACTACGAAGCAGCCCTATCCAAAGACCGCGCCCGCGACGCACAAATCCTCGCCTGCCTCGGCCGCGTCTGGCTTGCCAAGGGCAAGCAAGAGATGAACCTACAAGCCATGAAAACCGCCCTCGACTACGCGCAGCGCGCCCACTCCGTCGCTCCGGGCCAAGTCCACCTCGAATTCAACGTCGCCTTCGTCCAGAACCAAATCGCCTCCCTCACCTACGGCCTCCCGGAAACGCAAAAGACCGTCCAAGACGTCCAAGACGCCGCCGAAGGCCTCCAACAAGCCGTGGAGACCTTCAACCGCGTGGCACAGGCTAAGAACCCACCGTACCCGTCTAGCGCCTTAGAACAGCGCGCCAACATGGGCCGCACTATTCTCAAGCAACTCGAGCGCGCGCTCCAAAGCCAAAAGGAATACGAAGAGAAGAACGCGGCCAAGCTCCAACAAGCGCGCGAGGCGCGCGAAGCCGAAAAGCGCCAGCGCGAAGAAGAAGTGCGCAAGGCGCAGGAAGCAGAGCGCGAGCGCAAACAGCGCGTTGCGGAGGAGCGGCAGCGCATGATCGAGGAAGCGCAGCGGCTGGCGGAGCAGCGCGCGGAAGAAGAACGTGCGCGTGAGGAAGCGGAACTTACCACTGAGTCGGAGACGGGTGCTAAGGTCAAGCGCAAGAAGAGGACGACGTCTACTAAGCGCAAGAAGAAGCGCAATGAGGACGATTTCATCAATGATGGGGGCGATTCTCCTTCCAGAGAGAGGAGCTCGGAACCGGACTCCGATGGCGAAGCGGCGGCGGCGCCGAAGAAGCGCCGGCGTCTGGAACGTCGGTCTGGTAGTAAGGCGCAGCAGAGCAAGTACAAGAGTAGTGAGATGGTGGTGGATTCGGATGACGACGAGGAGGGAGGGGCGGGTGGTGCTGATGATGATGATGAAGATCATGCAATGCGTGATACTGGGGCGAATGATGACGAGGATGAAGAAGAGCAGGATGTGGTGCAGCGTCGTCGGGCCAAGGTCAATCGACGAGTGGCTGATGATGATGAGGATGAAGAGGATGAGGATGATGGGGCGGTGGTGGCTGGAGGAGGGGGCGAAGGGGCCACAACTGGGGGCGATGGGGGCGAAGACGACGATGATGGATTATTCAATGACGATGGTGGCGATGATGATATGGATATGAAGGAGGATGAGTGAGTTGAGTAAGTGAGTGATCTAGACCTTACTTACCTACTACTACCTCTTTAGGAGCTTGTTGAGTGGGGGGGAGAGGAGAGGAGTGCAGAAGGAACTTGTAGTTTTACGAATGGTGTGCCTTGCTTGTTATCTTTCTCTATATTGTTTTTCTCTTTCATTCCAACTTTCCATTCATGTATTTGAAAAGATGGCGTTGGGATTGGATGTTCGATACTTCAGATATTATTACTACTACCTACTTACTTACTTATCGGTATTTACTATGGGGGGCCGGGGCAGGAATGTCTATACTACTATGGAGCATGAACTACTAAGAGCAATTGATGCTGTTATGGATGTACTGTCTGGCTGTATATAGTAAGAGTGATGTTGAACCCCAGCCAGTAGTATAGCAGGTATATACTACTATGCTAGGTGTAGTTCAATTCAATTGAATCCAATTATAATGTTCCTGAAGTAAGTTCAGCAAGTGGTCTACCTTACTACTAGTAGTAACCTTCTTATTCCAACATACTACCTTAGTAGTAAGTAAGCGAGGAAGGTAACTAGTCTATATCAACCCAAGTATAGAGAGTATAAGTATAGAAGTCGAGGTAGTAGATAGAGAATAAATACCAAAACATACATACCGAAAACGATACGCATCAGCAAATCAATCAATCAATCAAGGAAACCAACCCCCGATCCATCCATCATCCCATTCAGTCATAAATGGTTTAGTTTACTGACTCGGTACAACTAAAACTAGACTAAGTAGACTAAACCGAACTAAAGCACCACCCCCACCACCCACAGTACTAATAACAGCGAAAGAAAGGGCTGGGCTACAACCTATCGTCCTTAGTCTCGAGTCTAGACACCAGGGATCGTCAGGAGTCCTTCGAACGATGGAGAAAGAAGTTGGGGGCAGGGAAGGGGAGGAGGAGGGGGGTGGGTTGGGTTGGATGGTGCTACACGCTAGGGGAGGATAAGTGTAACTTGGAAAAGAAAGGGGTGGGTGTAGCAGTGGTTAATAAGGTTGGATCTGAGACAGTGGTGTGGTAGTAGTTACAAAGTAGGAGGTTGGTGGTGGTGTTACTGCCTGCCTTTTGGGGCTGAAGCGAGATGTGTGAAGTTGTTGTGTTTGAGGTTTGAGATGTGGATGGGGACTAGTTTTGGGGATGTTGTGTATATGTGTGCGTGTGTGTGTGGCATTGAGGGAAATTGTTGGTGGTGGTCTTGATTTGGGGATTTCTTTGTTAGTGGTTGGTGTGCGTGTGTGTATGTGTGTCTGAGGGGTTTTTCTTCGGTCAGTCTCTTTCTCCTTCTTTCTTTCCCCATCTCTCTCTCTCACTCTCTTGTCTCTCTCTCTGCGTGTGTGGCTTCTCTTATCTGCAATATATTATCTCTCAATGGGGCTCTCTCCATTATGGCCTTACTGTGGGTATCTGCACAATGATGGAGGAGGATAAGTATAGTACCAAGTTGTATGGTATGGTAAGAGTGGTGCGGATGGTGGGTATCCGGTCCGGTTTCGGTATCTTCAATACCGGTTTGGGAGGTATGTAAGTAAAATATACGTAAGGAGGGCAAAAAAGACCCTCGGTGGATCAGCTGACGAGCCTCAGCTGCACCGGAAGAACTGCTACTTACGTCGGAATTATCCATTATTATTAGTAGTCATTGACGGCTGGAAGCAGGCGGATTCCTACCGATTCTCATGCAGTGTTCCTGTCCACAGCTGCCCCAGTCAATGGAGTGACTTACTCCATCTTGGACACGTCTCCATGCTGGCTGGGAAGATCCTCCCACGAGCAGGATGCACATCCAGACCGCCGGTCCATGTAAGAAAGAAAAAGAAAAGAAAAAAAAAAAAAAAGAAGATAAAACAAGAAAGAAACGTGAGGGGGGTTAGGGAACGTGACGGGCTGCACGAGAGATGCAGGTACATGTACGAGGCGCATGAGCAAGTTCTGGGTTAGTCAAGATGAAAACATATTGGCGGTGTGTTCGCACTCAATCTGAGAAGTGAGATCTGGGATGACTCAATCGAGTAATCCATCAATCCTTTCATTCCCCTCTCCTCCCTCTTTTTCCCCTCCTTCTCATCCTGCAATGGTTCCTTTTCAGCTCCAGGTTCCTAGGTCCACCCCGTAGAGTCCATAGTCTCCGTACTAAGGATAACCGACCATGGGGAAGTAGCAATTGACAGCTAATATGACGTTTCCAATTGACTTTAACGGACGCTGTAAAAGTATCCATCCATCGTTTGTCGGTTGGAGACGGCCGAAGCACATGTGTGGAATTGTGTCATCTCGGGCCCGAGGCAAGACCCATTGGAGACTTGAGACCGACTGAACAATCATGACACTTGCTGAGAAGCGACGCGTCCTACTATTTACTTTCGCAGGTGGCTCGCGTGGTAATTTTTCTGTTGGTGTCCCTCGGTACCTAAGACTGAACCGCACGCGGTGGAACAGAGAGTAGCACTACTGTTAATTGTCCATATCCTCACTGGGTCTAGCAAGTCCGGGCATCCTGGTCACTGCATGAATCTGTCTATTAAGATGGGGACCGACCAGGATGGTCGCGTGTCGATTTAATATGATGAGTCGATTTCACCACGTTAAGTGGATATAATCCACCACCGCTTGGGCGGATTTTGTGCGCCGTTCGCGTCTTCCACCGTCTCCTCCGGTCGGAGCAGTCCTCCAATTCCAGCAGGTAGATCCAGTAGTTGCAGGAAATGAGCGCAGTTAGTAGATACTTAGGAGTGGGATGTGGTGGCTGTATGTATATGTGTATTCCCACCCTTGAGCTAGCAGTTATGAAATTATTTTGAATTAGAGTTATACCTGTCATGTTGGGAATTGTTTGTTTGTGCCTGGCGCGGATGCAACCTTTCACCCAATTGCCATTACCAGAACCATGGTTCAAGCGTCCCCTTCCAGCCCGTGGCTTCCCTCTGGGTCCCCGAACCAATCTGGCAAGTCAACCAGCTTATCCCGACACACAGGATCCGCTCTGGCGTTCACAAGGTTCAGCCAGGCCGAGAAAGCTTCCGTCGGGCGTCCAGTCAAGACATTGTAACCTAGGGCTAGCACGACTTCTGTTGCCCGGTGGAGAGAAACGTTGAAACTGGGCCCCGACGTCTTCCCTCTAAGCGAATGAAGATCCGGTGGTGCCTGAGTTTGACGTTTCTCTCGTATTGTCGGGACAAGGGAAAGGAAGGAAGAGAGGGACAACATCCCTCGGTCAAATTCGAGGCTGTTCGGATGTCATGCTGTTTGTGTTCATGGAGTCTCAGGACTGCTTATGCACTAGGTAGTCCTAGGCACTGTGCTCCGTAGGTTGTCTGTACCTACCCAGTAGCTGCATGCATGCATGTAGGTACGTATGCATGTCCACAATGAACCCGTCAATCAGCGTGCTCGCCTGCTGACTGTATGGAGTTTACCCCGAACAAACGCGCGAATATTCTGACTTCTCTCGCAAGAGTAACCCGCCGAAGAGTAACGGTGCAAATGGAAATTGTCTTACTCCAGCGGGGGGGTGGAAAGAATCCAAGAGAAATTTTCCCAGATAATGACCGAAGTCCATGTATGGCTTCGATTATCCATGATCCCGTTGCACATCGCATCCATCGCCTATCAATTGATTCACTATCAGTCCTTCGTGGTTCCATCGAACCCACCGCCAATACTTGCCCAACGGAAGTCCCCGTGAGATCATCGCGTCTGACCGAGAGTCCCGAGCTGAGAGCTCGGTGCTCGACGGTCAGATAGATTAATTATCATGTTATGGATTCTGGGCCCTTGGGGAAATAGATAATCGATAGTAATCTGTAGCAAAGTGGACTCTGTAGGTCATTGCGGCATCGTTTAGTTAATTGTCTTAGGGAAGGCAGAACGCATATCATTCATTAAATTATCGTCTCAGCTCATCATTCCATAAGCAACGACAACAACAGCTTTGTGTGTGCGTCGAGGAGACGATTTCCGACCGCTAATCAGCATGTTTGCTTTTTTTTTCTTATGTTACCCATTATTCCCCTGTTGTTTCGACAGAAGCCCCTAGAACCATGACTGGAAGCCCATGTGCGTTGTTTTATTGCACCGGAGGAGTTTTAGTGCCTTGAGGGATCTCTCTCTGTGTCTCTCTTTCCATCTCGAGTCCATGTCTAGGCAAAAGCCCGATCGATCAGCGCACGGCGCAAACTTATGGACCCCGACAGATAATAGTAATTAAAATTAAAGACCGAAAAGGGAAAGCAATCGAGGATTGAAGTCCCACTCATCTTCACTCTGTTTCTCTCTGTCTTTGCCTCTGTATCCGAGTCGGTCTTCCCCTGTCCCATTTTTGGTGATACCTGTTACTCACTTAGGTATCTTGGGTCTGCGTAGGTGGTAGTAGTTTAAGGGGCAATTGACTAACTAGACGGTTAATAGGGGAGGAAAGTTCGGTCAATTGGGGGCTCATGAGTTAGGCAGTCAAGCCATTGAATGTCTGTGCGAAAGGGGGAGGGGGGTGAACTAACTCCTTTGCTTTTTGTTGCGTATTCCCTCTTGATTGCAACGTATCGGTTTTCCCCACGAAGGATGATAGTGTCTATCTTTGGTTCAACTGCCTCGGGATCGAACGATCCCGTGGATTAGGAGGTTAGTTCAATTTCCCCTCCCTCGGTTGCCTCTTTGGGGGGGGGCAAGGAGAAGGGATCTCTTTTCCATCTTCCCTTCGATCATGATCTCAAACCCATGTTGCTTTTTTTAAAGTATGCTATATCCACTTTGGGGGGATGACGATGACGATGATGTTGTTACTGCAGCTGCGGGACACGACAGATGGGAAAGGTGTCAATGTCAACACTACTTACTTACACATACACAGCATACACAGCACAAGCTTGGTTCTGGTTCCGTAAGGCCGACTGCTATGTAGAAATACCATCGGGGAAGAGAGCCGTAAGGCGGAGCTCAGGATTCAGGATGATAAATCCTGAGACTTTGTTAACTACTATTTGTTTACTCCGTAAGGTCTTTTTTTGGGGCCGAGGAGCGAGGTCCAAGCATAGTTGAAGTAGTAGTAATGTAGTAGTGTCTAGCTGTTACCTTAACTGCTGAACGGAAGAATTCCTGACACCGGTAATGATTCTGTCAATCAATACTAATCCTACAGCTACTTAGCTACTAAAACAAATGCCCTCAGGCAGGGCCAATGGAAAAATCGCCCTTTTACTTCCCGAAGGAAGAAAAAGAAAAGCAGAGAAAGTTTTTCAACGGCGAACGTGGGCGGGACAAGAAAGTCAAAAAGTTAAGAAAAAAGAAAAGAAAGGAAAGGAAAATAAAAAATAGTATAAAAAAAAAAAAAAAACAACGTAGGTTTTACCATTTTGAGTTTTGTGACTGACTTGCTGGCTGAAGCGGTTTACCTTACGGCATCCGATGCAGTTGGGAGAGGGGGAGGAAAATACGCTCAATACCCCTGCCGTCCCGTGTTGTTGGTGTACCGTAAAATAAAGTCTGGAACTGGGCTGGGATTGGCATCGCCAGTATTTGATGATCGTCTCGTCTCGCTCCTTTCCCTCCATCTTCAATTTCTACTACTAGTATAGTACCCTTCCCTCATCCCTCTCCTTCGCTCTCTTTCTCTTTTCTCTCTGTTCGAGTCTGCCCCGTCTCAATTTCTTTCCCTTCCTCTTAGTGTGGAGTTTGTAGTAGTTTGTTGCTGCTCTTTTTATAGTGCTGGTTGTGATCGTTGGCTTTTTCCCGATTCATCCAGTGTTTTACCCTCGTTTTTCCCCAGAATTGAATCCATACCTACTTCTACTCCTACTACTATTCAACTACTCACTATCTACGGACTAGTCCCGACCCATCATTCCTTTTCGTTGGTACTGCGGCCACTAGTTCGGGTCCGTCCAGTAAAACCACTTGCTCCCTAAACTGTTATTGCGACAGCGACGGCTGGAACTTACTTTACGGCTCATTTACTCCATCCTTTGCCCACATCTGTTGTCTCCATATCTTCTTCACACGCTCTCTCTCCCTCTCTTTCTCTTACTTGCTCACTACTCTCTCCACTATCTTCTTTCTCTCTCTTTGCTTTCCCCTCTTGCAATTGATCTATCATTTGCTTTTCCTTTTGTTTCCCCCTCCCCCAATTCATTCCCTTCTTGTCACCCGTGACCTAAATTTTTGGATACGTTTCCCGCAGCCGTTTCAACTCACAATCTAAAACACTCAAGAAACTTTCCGTGGCGCTCGACACGGGGCATGCGCTTTCAAGCTCGACCTTGAAAAGTGACCAATCTTCAGCTCGTCGGTGCTCTCGACTGCCTTGTCTCCCCAGGTCTCTGGTGTGCGACATCTTCTTCCTACCATGGTCAAAGCTAGGACCATCCCATCACAATCGGAGGCTTAACGGTCGCTCACTTGCTTCGCCTTGCTCATTTGGCCCCCCCCCC
>NT_166532.1:497360-594599 GCF_000002855.4 Aspergillus niger
CTGTCCGTGTTCAGTGGCCGCTCTCGCAGTAACACCACCAACTCCACCACCTCTTCCCGCCGTTCCCCCGCGTCTTCCATGACCTCCGTGGATGCAGCATCGCTGCCTTCCCAGGATGACCGGACAACCTCGGCGGCTGGCGTCCGCCATGAACGGCCCGAGAGCGTGACCAAGTCGCTCCTTTCGCGGGGAAGCCGTATCCTCCGTCGTCAGGGAAGTAAGTTCCACATTGTCTCCACGCTGGACGAGGAGGATGAAATGGAGCGTGAAAAGCCTCGCTTCGAAGTCTCGGAGATCTTCAGCCGGAACAAATCACGCCATAGTGATGCGCGTAAGTCTTCCCTGTCATATGCGGATTGCGCTGTGACTATCGGCCCTGTAACCAATGCTCATACAATGGACTTGCCACAGATGACCAGCTAAAGAATCTCATCTCGGATCCTTTTGACTTCCATCATCTGACTCATACGAGCCCGTCCCAGTTCCAGTCGCTGGAGAAAGCTCGAGAGACTGACTTAGTCACTGAGTTCTCGGCCATCCGTGCCTCTCAGAGGCCTGTCACCAACCTGAAAGGAATCCGTGCTGAAGATCTGCACTTCCGTGACTTCTCCACGGAGGACCTTACCCAGTGCGGGACGGCTATTGGCTGTGACGACGTTGTGCCCCCTCCGCCAACAAGTCCACCAGCATCTCCAGGCGGCTCCTCGTCTGTGAGTCCCAAGCAGCGCGACGTCAGAGTACGAAGAGAATCGCGCGTCGTTGAGAACTTCTCGCGGCCTGTCCCAAGGTTTCCTAAAGTCGGGTCAACTACTCCGCCGCCGAGAGCCTCGTCCCCGAGACTGGCATCCTCCCCTGAATTACCTGAGCCAGCTCCTCGCGCCATTGACGAAATCCTGGGCCTGTCGACCCAACCAACATATCCCGAGCATGTATACTCGCATACCGAGGATGTAGAGCAGGGTGCTGCTTGGCCGCAAATCCCTCTGGAAGACATGTTCCAGCCTCCTTCGGGTCATGCGTTTGCGACCAACATCAACAACGAAGTGATGAATGCCCGCACCTCGTCAATGTCCTTACCGACTCTGTCGTCAGACTTGGAAGACGTGCCTGAAGAGGAGGAGCCGTCCCCTTGGCACGAAGGACCCGGACTCCAAACCGACGAGGTCTCCCCTCGCGCGCCTGTTATGTCAAGATCTCCACCTTTCTCCGAGGCGCAATCTCCTTCCACCACCTCCATGGCTGGCCCTAGGTCCGACTTGTCCATTTATGTCGCCGAAGACTTGTCAAGAAAGTTTGCCGAGGCACTGGGTTCCCCCACCCTTCCACAGGATCGTATTGCTACGGCCGCACCACTGCAAGAGTCCATGGCTCGAGAGCCAGTTCGAAGGCGATCCTCAGTCAACCTGAGAGCCATCCAAGAAACCATATATGAGTCTTGGGACGCAGACATTGACTACTGCTATGAACATGCTGCCGAGTCGAATTGCAACTTTGACTGGACTCGCAGTTCACTTGACGAGCCTCGGCAAGACGATGCGGAACATGGAGTCACTGGCACGGATGAGAATAAGGCGTTGTTTGAGCCAATGGGGCTGAGCGGGTCGGTTTTGCCCGCTGCGGACTTGGATCATGTACCCAGCGCACATGTAGTGGTCACCTCCACCACCCTAGATGATAACACTGGCATTGCTGTGACGCAGCGCGACAGTGATTATTTTCAGCCTGTCAGGTTTGCCCCCAGCTTGGGGAAACAGATCAACCCCGACTCGCTGTATGATGAGTATTTGACGGCGGACACGGAGTCAGACCGACACTTCGCCTTCTACTCGCAGCCGGGTGTGATCCAGCCTATGGACCAATCCGTGTCTCCCCGGAGCAGCTTTTCCCCCATTAGCAAGTGTAACTCCCAGGAAAGTTTGATCTTGTCTCGCGCCGCGTCGGTGGTCCGCAAACATCGTTCCTCCGTCTCGACCGCCAGCGTTCCTGATCTGGTGCACAGTCTGGCAAGCAGCCGTGAGTTCCACCCATCTGAGCAGAGGCTCTCAGGTGAACTTTCCGGAATGGGGCGCCCCGAGTCTTCCCATCATCGGCAGACCAAGAGCCTGGCCCGCGAAGTTGAATCCCAGCTTTTCCGAGCCGATGGCGACGCAAGCCCCGAACCATCAGGCTATGCGTCCACCGTGGGTCCTTCCATCCACGATAGAGCCAAGTCCACCACTGAAGTGGAGGCAGGCCCATTGATCGCTAGGGCCATCAAGAATGATGCTGCCTCTAGGGCCGCCCCTCGGCGTAAGGGCCGAGCATCCTATTCCCTCTTCCCTACTCCTGCAGCCAATTGAGCTGCAATCAACCCGACGACAACTTGCATCCATCCCAGACCCCTTGTTCTCAGCATTCTGCGACATTCCGTTCCTCATCCTTTCACTTATAGAACTTCTTCAACGACTTGATGATTCATATTTATTTTCTCATTTTGGTGGCTTGCGTTTCGATTTCCCTGCGACGAATGTTTTTCATCGAACAGTCATTTGGTCCCACTCTTGGGGGCTATGCGCTTATGTTTTCTTTGTTGTTTCCTCAGATTTTCTTCACTTGCATTTCCTGGTGCATTTCTCAGCGACTGTTTTCCTCGGGAAGAAAAAATCTTGGGTGTTTTTCTGGCAATGGAGGATTTGGAAAGGACAGTGAACGGGGTTTCAGTCGGAGAAGCATTCGTTCGGATTTATATTTTCATTTTGTTGGTCTGGTTTTTGTTTGGGTAGCTGCTGCAGCTGCAGTGGCTCTTGTGTTGTTCAACATCCATTGCCGATTTAGGTCTGTGTCAGTATATAGATAGAGCAGGAAGGGATAACTGGGTCTGTCTGGGAAGAGTTGTCTGATACGAGGTTTACACGCGGGAAAACCGTGAAGAGGAAAAAGTGATGATTATAACATCTGATATTACTGTCCCTATAGCATGAATGGCGCTATTCCGCGGTTCAGTCTTCAAGTACTTGGAATTGCAGTAGCAGGTGTTGAATTGAATAAGCCCACGTGCAGACCGGGGCCACCTGATTGCCATGTGACGCCAATCCCTCACCGCCAATCAGGGCGGTCAGGGTGTTCTGCCAGTAAAGCGCTCCTTCCTCTGCTGATGTCGGAGATCGCTCTTTCTATGTCCGTCATCAACGCTGACGAGCATGTCGTCTTCTTTCTTCTCCTTTCCTTCTTCATCATTTAGGAGTTCTCTTCTTCATTAGATTTCTGCTCGGGTCCTTGTTTTACTCACGATTACCAGCCATGTCCGCCGACTCTCAGGCTCTGACCAAGCGTCAAAGCGACACCAGCCTTATGCCCCCGCCGCCGCCACCCAAGCGTATCAAGCGGCCGGCCACTGTGTTGGACGAAGACGTCTACACCAATGCTCTGTCGGAGATCATTGCACGTGATTATTTTCCCGGTCTTCTAGAAGCCCAGGTGAAGCAGGAATACCTGGATGCGCTTGATTCGAGAGACAAACAATGGATTGCAAGCTCCAAGAAGAAATTGACCGATCTCTTGAAGACTCCAGGGAGAGCTCGATCGCATTCCGGATCAGCCAGTATGACACCGCGAGCCACCAATTCGGGACGTCCTGAAGATACCCCGATGGGCTGGGGAGGAGATACACCGATGTCAGTCATGTCAACAACATCTTCATCTACTACACCTAACGTTGACCATGTTACGACCCCGGATGTGTCCCGCCTTGGATTGCTAGAGTTCCAGGCCAAATATACGAGCGAAGATAATGAGTCATTCAACAAACTGCTCGATAAACAGAATGAAAAGCACCGCGAGAGATATAAATGGTTGTGGAGTGGGAATAAGATCCCAACTGCGAGACAGATCGCGCACCGGCGACAAGAAGCTAAACGGATCGAGGCCCAGGGCGGTAATCCAGATCAGCTCAAGCAGATAGCTATAAAGACTGACCTGGACGCCCGGCCCGCGAATCCAGACACTTGGAAAACTCAACCTGAGAACTCGCTCATGTTTGCGCCTTCCTCCATCGAGGATTCATATGAAACTATACAGCAAAAAGCTGAAGCATCGTCGCGGGCAGGCCCCAAGCGGGTAGTGTTTCAGAACACACGGTTACCAGATGAGAGCATCCAGCAAACGTCATCGGACGCAAATGCACCCCCGCCCTCACCTTCGATTTCGGCCATCAAAGACGCTATTGCCGGACACCCTCGTCCCACCGAATCTGAAGCAGTATATACAGGGGGTGAGACGCCACGAGTTAATGGGTACGCCTTTGTGGATGAGGATGAGCCTGAATATCCCCTCACTTCATCAAATGACAATGACAATTCTGCGATATCTCCGGATGATATTCGCCTGCTTGGCGGCAGTGATGCCACGCCGAATCCTTTCGAGATCAAAGAAAACCGGAGACGGGAAGATATTCACCACCGCATGGTAGATCGCGTAGCGAGGTCTAAGCGAGCAGAGAAATCCCTTCGTGAGACAAAGACCCCCGTAACGCCACGGTTTGCCAGCAGCCCACGATTGGACTTTGGTTTGCGCACGCCAGGTGCAGCTACGCCAGGAGGGAGGACGAACAAAGCGTTGACTCCCGCAGCACAGAAGTTACTCCATCAGGTGGGAAGTACTCCTCGTCTAGCGGCATCATCCTCGAGCTCATCTCTGAGGAATATGTGGACACCGACCCCGAAAAGGGGCAAATAATGTGGTGTCTGCTCTCACACGGACTTCTCTTCCTCTTTTCAAGCATATTGGGTTAGCGTTTGTGTTTCAACTTGTCATTATTAGATACCAGTGGTTTATAGAGGCGTCATGGATAGGGGATTCTATGCGACTATGAGATAAAGGTTGTTAAGGGTTCAACGTTTCCATTACGACAGTTGCCATCTACATTCGGCAACTGTCACATAACAATGTATATACTAATTCGGAAGTGTGAGGTTTCTAACTAGCTAGCTGCCAGTTGGTCTAGTATTGAAACAGATTTAGGCAAGTGTGAAGACTTTTTGGTTGTAGAAAAGACTGGCTCACCTGCCAACTATAGGCCACTGTAATTTTCACAGCTTACATCCCTAGACTACTTCTCTTTTAAGGGTTATCTTACTGAATATAACAGACGAGCTCTAGGCTGTATCATACAAGCCATCCTTACGCAGAGGGGGTATCTATTTCGCGTCATCGTATTAGCTATGCACATGCCATGCCTCACTGGCCCAGCATTATGACTCAACCCATCTATGCCCGCTCTAACATACCGCAGGTGATCTATGTATTCCACTCTATACAGAGCCGGTGTACTTCGACTAGTGAAGGAGGGAGGGGAGAAGATAAAGAAAAGACGAATATTTTAGAGGATAGTTGCACCCACCCTAACTAACCCCGTCCAATAACTCCAACTACCCAAGAATCCAGAACGAAGTCCAAACACCTATCACCATATACAGGGAGATCCATATGCTCTCATGCAAACTGGAAACAGCATTAAGGTAATACGCTGCTCCTAGATAACTGCACGTGATGTCACCATTAGGGTCGCGCATGCCGTACGAGACATTCGCCCGCGGGCCTTCTGGACAGCTGAAGCCTAAAATAGAAGGGCAATTTCGGACAAGGCTGTGGCAGACGCCCTGGCAGGGGAGAACTTCCTTGTACGGACCGGGGCGGATCAAGCTGTCGATTAAGGGGTTGCGAGAGTTGTTCGTAGCGGGACTTTTCAGGAGGGAGGAGTTGGTGATTGAGGTGCCGTTGAGGAAGGGCTGGCCTGCATTACGGATTTGAAGGAAGGTGGCGTTGCTGGAGAAGTCTGCGCATCGGGGGATTGTCACGGCGCAGAGCCACTGCTTGTATGCGTCGGCGCAGGTGTCGCAGGATACGGCGAGAGAGAACATGCTCTCGCTGGAGGTGTTGCATTGAACTTGTTGGAGGGAGTAGCTGAAGTTCTGATAGAAAGATGCTGCATTGTCGTCGTAGATCTTGCGCAGCTCTGTCATGTTGATGGAGGGGTTGGATGGCACTGCGTAGGCGACTTCGGAGCAGAATGGCAGGTCGTATACAACGGCACAGTTGTCATCTGTTTATTATTTTGTTAGAGTCCGATAAGACCGTGGTCTTGGGGGTCATTGTCCCTCACCTGTTTTGGTTGTGAAATTCATGCGTGGCCATACTTTTCCTCCACCTCCTACGATTCCATTGCCCCATTCGGTGGAATTACCCTCACGAGCCATGATTCCGTAGTAGGTAGATGACTTATTAAGACCGGTGACATAGAGCTGCTCAGTTGGCCTGTCTACTGCACCCCGGGTAGTTATGCTTGTCGCAACCTCGCTTTTCCCGATCTGCGCCAGCGAATCGAGAGCGCAGAATGACCGTTCCAAGCCCGATATGGACGTACTGTTGATATTGTTGGCGAACATTGTGTATGGAGGTGTCATGTCCATCCAGGAACTGTAGTTCTGCGACGTAAGATCGGAGTTGGTGAGATTCCTAGTTGTCAGAAGCGCTGCCCCAGTGTCCGAATCAACTAAGAACATGAACTGATCACTCTCGTCGACACTATGAAAATAAGCATCGGTCGAGGCCGCAATCTGGTAGGTGAAAGAACCAGAGTATTCAGTGCTATTTGGAGCCGTCACTCCGACATAGACATCGCCATTTGCCGTAAGGGTCATGCCCACATAGCCCTCCTCCGCTGATTTTATTGTTTGGTCGGACTCGGACTTGTCAGGCCCGGGCTTCTCTATCAATTCAGATGCGTAGACTGTCAGCTGCGGTACGGCTGCTGTGCTGGTGGAATCCGTGTTGTTGTGGCTGGGCTTGGAGCATGCCGTGAGGGACAGATAAACGGTGGTCGAACGCTTGGAAAGATCACGACTCTTCTTGTTCTCAGAGGTGCTGTTGGTCTCGTCGCCATTCACGGGGAAATACCACCATTCCGTCTCGCCCATCTTTAGAGTGCCATTCTGATACTGGTTGTTTCCGAGGGATGTCACTCCAGTGGGAGCCCGGCGAACCAAGTCGAGTCCGCGCGCATCCCCCTCCTCGTCTACCACATCTTCAAACTCCAAACCGTTGTATTCTGCGAGTGGAAAACTGAATTCCGGACTAGCTTCGCCGAAGAGGAAGTGGCCATGACTTCTGGAGGCCAGCGATGGGGTATCTGGGTCATTCTCATCAGCAGTCGCAGCCACTCTACCAACGCAGATGGCCAAGGCAATTGCGCATCCGAGTACCGCGCGGACAGTCGCACGCCGGCGGCACTGTAGGCGTGGCGGTATAAGCCGAACGAACATTCAGAATGGTTGAAGGAGGGTGGATTGCGAAAGGAAGGTCATCCGTCAATCGATATCCATGAGCTGTTTGGTGCCGGAACGTAACAACTTCCTCTCACGGCGGAGGCCAGCCGAACTGTGAGGGGAAAAGCAGGTACCAACGGGGATGAAGATGCGATCGGGGGCTACCCCATGAACTCAAACAGCATTCGCCCCGTGTGGCGTGAGTCCGTTCAACCTGGAGTTGAAAATCCCAGTCGCTTGGCTGCTGAAAATAGGGGAGATGGGCCTGAGGTCATGCTGGCTGGAGAAGAAAGAGTCTGGACTCTCATAAGGCGTGGATTTGCCGGTTGCCTGGAGGCTCCGAATCGCAGCTTATCTTGGCGCCGCCACTCACTTCCTCCGAGAACCTCAGCATACTAGCAATTACGTGCATCCATTTCTACCTCCTTACTTGAATTCTACGGTATGCTTCGTGGCTTAAGGGGAAAAAATGTCCTTCATGCATATCATTCACTACTACAAAACAAGATGACGATTCATGTCTATCGGCTATTTACGTGCATGATCATATTGACAACACCCCCAACGGCTCACCCTGCTAAGCTTATACAAGCTTGTAGCAGCGAGCCACCACTCCACTGAGAATGACAATAGCTGCGATGACCCCAAGAATCCCAAAGAACCAGCCGAGTCCTGCCGCATCTTGCCCAGGGACGCGAACGTTCATTCCGAAGAGACCGCAGATCAGGTTCATGGGGACCAGCATGGTGGCAATGAGCGTCACCTTGCTCAGAACTTTGTTGACGTGATTGCCCAGCATCAAATTAGTCACGTTCAGCTGCGCAAGATAGTTGGTATGCGAGCGGCTAAGCATCTTCTCAAAGTGCGCCAGGTTGGACATCATGGTTACGACGTGATCCTGAATGTCACCCAGGTAGAGACCGATATCGCCACGCGGCGTCACCGAGTACTGCTCGTTGCAGCGCTTGGAGAAGCCCCGGATGACATCCGCCTTGCCTCCTAGCAGACGCATCAGACTCATGACTTTCTTGCGCAGGCCACCGATGCGCGGCAAGAATGACTCGAAGTCATCCATACGCGCAATGAACACGAGATCCTCAATGGCCTCGGACTCGACCTCAATTTCCCGAATGACGGGCCCAAAACTATCAACGATATCGTCGCTATATGGGAATTAGCAAGACTGGTCCAAGCGAAACACTCATCATCTCAAAGTGCTTGTACAAACTTACATCATGGCATAACAGATCCAGTCACTACTCAGCGATACATAGTCACGGAGCTTTCCAATTCTCCTCCGGACGTTAGCGGCGTGAGGGTTGTCGGTGAAAGAGAACGAAAGCACCCCATCACGGAAAACGACCATATAGAAATTGACTGGCTCCATGAAACGCTCGTCCGCCTTGTCCACCTGGTAGAATGTCCGGAAACAGACAAAGTAATACTGCTTGAAGAGCTCGACTTTCTCGCGCGCTTCCTGAGTCAAGATATCCTCTGTTGTCAAAGGATGGATAGAGAAAGCTCTGGACAGAGCGCCCACCTCATCCTCAGTGGGGTTCAAGACATCAAGCCACCAGACACCTCCGTCCGGGCCCAATTGGAAAAGGTCTCGGAAAGTGTCTCCCGGCAAAACCAGGTCACCCAGCTCGGCAGCATGCACGGTACTCTGTGCCTCCGACGAAAAGAATCCGAAGCGAGTAGGCTCATTCGCGTTTTTTAGGGTTGCTAACAGTTCTTTTTCGTTGACAACTTCAGAAAAATCCTTCTTGTCATCCTTCTCCAAAGTGGACTCCAAAATGTCTTCTGACGAACGCTCAATGCTTGACGAACGCTTCTCCACGTCCTTCTCGGACTTCTGAGCACCTGGACGAGAGTCATAAAACACCCGCGGCTTCTGGCTTTGCGAGCTGACGCTGTGCTTGCGCCGGTTTGCGGAAGGTTTCGCCTTTTGGTTGAGAGCAACGAACTCCTCCAGTTCCTCGTAGTCGATCACTGGAATCCTGCCAGGCTGTTCAAACGTCGGCAGACAGCCATCATCGGTTGGCTCCAAAGTTAAATCTCCAGGCTGCGGCCTAACCACACTCGCGTTGCTGAAGGTCGGGCGGCGAGGATGTGTGCCACCAGATACCGTGCGCTGGAGAATGGCTTCCAAATCTGGAGCAGCATGGCTTTCCAAAGTATTCGCACGCTCCCGGCGACGCGGGTCTGCGAATGCTTCAACCGAGTTGGGCGGAGACGTCGACCGAGCGGACACAGACGACTCGCGCGACAAGTTCGCAATATCCTGATGCGTGCGACTATAGGTACGGCCGTGGCGGATGTTCCCCGTGGGATCAACTGAAAAGCGACGTCCCATAGCATTGAAATCCTTGTCTGATCGATCATCATCCACTACCGCGGTTTCGAAATCACGCGATAGAGAGCCAGCTTCCCGAAGCGCATCCTCGATGTTAAGCAAGTCTGGGCGCTGGGGCGTCTCGGGGTTGAAAGCCTGCGGGACGGTATTTTGCCGACTCAGCGGGACATCGGGGGTGGCTTCCAGGCGTGGCGCATCTAATTGAAATCGATGATCATCCAATTCGGGGACCGGGGTTCTGAACCTGGTCAGGCACATGTATTTCTCGGACTTCGGTGACTCGGACATTGTGGCTATGTCGGTGTTCTTTTTTTATTCTTCCTCGCGTGGGTATTTATAAGGGAGTTGACGAAACGAATTTGCTGGCGGGGAGCCAATATTGTTGACTTATGGTTTTTTGAAGTGATTATATGCGCGGCGGCGTTCGAGGGCGCGACGTCGGAAGTTGTAGACTGGATGAGAAAGGTCCCAGGGCGATTGCTCCTCCATCCATTAGCCAGACCCCTCGCAAGGGCCTGGCATTACCGATGCGCGTCCGTGTGCCAGCTTTGAGACTGCTTGAATAAGCTCTATTAGGGGGGTCTGGTGTCGCCCCCGCAGAAGACCCTGAACTTGGGGCCCAGAAGAGGGTGGAGAAGGGAAGACTGGTTGCAGCGAAGGCCCGCCAACTTGACTGAGTGAAGCGTAAGGAGCGCCGTCGCTCCGAAAGGTGCGGGAGGAAAGTGCGATGACAGAGAGAACCCCTTAACAGAGTTCTCGCGGTTCAGCGCAAGATTCGACCGGCAGGATTGACGCCCAAGCTGGGTTTAACGAGATCGAGAAGGGCTGCTGGACAGCGGACAATAGGACGGACCAATCGGGCTGCAGGAGATCGAAGACAAGATTCGGTTTGACTTGAATGAAGTGTTGGATTGAGAAGTGCACTTAATGTGTTTCAACGTGAGTGGTGACGATCGTCGGCACACTCAAAAGGGAGAGGGTGGGAGGCGACTGGTAGAAAAAAGAGTCGCAAAAGTGAAATGGGGGACCCTATTTTTTTTAGAGAGTATGATGTAGTACGCACCACACTCGGAAAAAAAGACCCCGTGGTCAAAGACGATGCGTCTAACCACGAGGACGGGAAAAGGGCAACGGCGAATCAAAGACAGCCGAAACACTTGGAGAAGCACGATGCAAGATGTAAGATATAAATGAAATTAAGAGCAATGGATTTCAAAAGATGTCACCAAGGAGGTGATGTGAGGGAGATGTCTCAAGGGGACAGAGGAGAACCGAGAATCAAGGCAGACGAGTGGAGGAGCAATTCTAGTATTATATAAAATACGAGGGGCGGGCAGAAATTTCCGCATCAAGGGTGAAAAACGGGCTGAGGAGTCTGAAATTTTTAGTTGAAGACGCCGCGTCGGCAAAGGCCCCGAGGCCGGTTTAGTCCCGTCGTCGTCCAATCACGCCGGTGGCTTTTAGTAGTCTTGAAATCTGGATGCTTCCGAGTCCATGGCCATCATCAGCTGTTCTGCAGCAATCCAGTAAGCAGTCACTCCTACGGGAATGGTCAATTTATGATTATTCAAAACATTGCTTGACCTCTTTGAAGAAACAGGAATCTCCTAGAATGATCCTGCTTTGTGGATCTTGCTTGTGTGGGATCGTATCTATCCATTCATTCAAGCTGCAAGCCTGAAATTTAATTACAATACTGGGCACCTGTCAAAAACTTTCCCGTGAAAGAATTATTTATATCTCTTTTGGCTGGCAAACCTGCACGTTCCAGATCCAATGGTTGCCGTGGACAGGACAGATCCGTGTGATCTACCCACCTCGTCCAATACTAGTATGTCTCATTTGCTAGTATCCTAACCAAAAATCAAACCACTTACTTCACTCTATCACCCAAGGTTCTCAAACGGAATTGCGCGAATAAGACCTCTCTAGGCAGCAATCTAAACAACCCATCCATCTCGTCTAATTGCTTCCGTGGTAACTGTCATAGGACGCTAAGTACTTCAAGTAAGTATGTCTTGCTTCCTCCTACAAAGTCTCCATCTCCATCTCCTAAGTGGCGTAATGACTGGTAATATTACCTTGCCACATGGAGCCTGACTTAGGGGGAGAAGGTCCTCCTCTGCTGCCCAATGAAGGCCAAGTTGATCGTAGCTGAGTCGCACTGCAATTCCAGCCCTGTGTATCCTATTCCACACACGAGTGGACGAAACAGGGCAGAAAGGATCAAAGTAGATCTGGCTCATTCTCGAAACACATCATCCTTCCGAATCCCCACAGGGGCATGCATGAAAACTTTTATGATATGATATGTATGTCATTGTCACACCCTTTCCACCAAATCATAATTAGCCTGTTCGGCTATCGTAGGACAATCAGTAAGGGGAGACCTCCATCTTTTTACTAAGGCTGGTCGGAAAAGTGTATTGTACTTGAAGGAGAGAGGAGGGCGGGGGGGAAGCGTTTGCGGCTGAGGTTATTTTTGTTTGTAACAATACGCACAAATCTTCAGGTCAGACCGAGACCCAATCAGGAGGAGCTTACTGAGTAGGTACTAATAAAGCGATCGCATGACTCCCAAAGAAATATGCATTGATTATTTGCCAGCGTAACTATGGATGGGTCAAGGAACTGCTTTCTGTAACTAAGTAGTAGTAGGTATTGATAACCATGTGACAAACAATGGTGATAGGAGAATTTGGGGAATAATCTTCGAACTTGGCTTTGTGGCACCTGGATCTAGCAAGCCCTGTGGCCCCTCACTTGCCCGCTTTCTGCTTCCCCGACGTCGGCCTTTTTTTTCTGCCTGCTATTTTTTGGAAACCCTTTTTCATTACCTTTTTTGACCACCGAAGAGCGCCAAGAAAAGAAAGAGTCACAACCTTAGTCGGAGCCGAGTGCGATAATAATTATTATTGTAGTGACTCAAGTCTATCTATCACTACTACGCTGGTGACTGGCAACAAAGAGTGCACTTGCCATCCATACTACGTACCTAACCTAGCAAGTCACTGGAGGCTTCATCCCGCTTCAGTTCACTTCTCTTTCTTTTTTTTCCTGATCCCTCCTTTGTCCTCCTTCCTCCACAATGGCTGCGACCTCCTTTGTTATCAGGACGCCCTGCTCTTCCGCCAACATCGGACCTGGGTTCGACGTGATCGGCCTGGCATTGTCCATGCACTTGGAGCTCCACGTCACAATTGATACCTCCAAGTCATCGCAACAACCACTTAACTGTCGCATCACATATGACGACCTGAGCAACAGTTCCGAGAAGATCAGTCTGGACCCCGAGGTCAACTTGATCACCCGCGTAGCACTTTACGTACTTAGATGCCATAGCCAACGGGCATTCCCTGCTGAGACCCATGTGCACATTGTAAACCCGATCCCCCTGAGTCGGGGTCTCGGTTCTTCTGGCACTGCCGTTGTGGCTGGTGTAATGCTGGGAAATGAGGTAGGTAAGCTTGGACTCAGCAAGGATCGTCTCTTGGATTATTGTTTGATGATCGGTAAGTCGCACGTCCATCTTCTTTTTGGAGGGAGGTGTTTCAAGCATGCTGCATGCGATTGATAATGACTGATGCCTCCTCGTTTGCTGGCCATCGCTCATCCGCTCAACAGAACGACACCCCGACAATGTCGCTGCCTCGCTCTTCGGAGGCTTCGTTGGCACCTACCTCAACGAACTCGCTCCCGAAGATGTTGCGCGCAAGGAGATCCCTCTCAGTGAAGTTCTTCCTTCTCCGGCTGGTGGCATTGACACCGGCAAGAGGCCTCCTGAGCCGCCCATTGGCATCGGCCATTACAGAAAGTTCCAGTGGGCCAAAGAAATCAAGGCTATTGCCATCATCCCCGACTTTGTCGTGCCGACCGCCAACGCCCGGAATGTTCTTCCTACCTCGTATACCAGAGCGGATGTTGTAAGTTTTGATTCCACCGTCGCCAAATCCGTACCGATAGCAGTGAGCTGCATCGGCTAATGCTATTACTTGGTTTAGGTCTTCAACCTCCAGCGCGCTGCCTTGCTCCCAGCAGCTTTGGGCAGCTCTCCGCCGGACCCAGACATGATCTATCTGGCCATGCAAGATAAGGTCCACCAACCATACAGACAGACTCTTATCCCCGGCTTGACGGAAATTCTTCAATCAATGAACCCACGTACGCAGCCCGGTCTGCTTGGAATCTGTCTGTCAGGTGCCGGTCCGACCATCCTTGCCTTGGCAACGGATAGGTTCGAAGAAATTGCTGACCGCATTATCTCTCGCTTTGCTACCAATGGCATCGCCTGCCAGTGGAAGTTGCTTGAGCCTGCCCAAGACGGCACCACTGTCCAATACTGAGAATCTGATAGCGATTTCCAGAAGTCGAATCCAACTCTCACGCAGAAAAAGTCATGATCGGAGAGGCAGTGATAGATATGACCGCCATGATTGGTGTATATGCTTTCATAGACGGTTAGAGCTTGGGAAAGGGCTCTATGAACAGTGGGCATAACGAAAGTGACTCTTCTTATTACTCACATTCATGAGATACATGCCCACAATTTCTTCCTACACTGTCGCCTAGACTTCAGTTCTTGAAATGACATCGAATAAACAGTTTCCCAGCAACTTCAGGATTGCCAAGGCACTTTGTGTACTCTTGTAGATTTGAGAACACTAGATCACCTGACAGGAAGAGAGCTTTTACAGATGCATTGCTAGAAGATATACCAACCGGCTACATATATCAATGGACTTTCTCTCCACGTCCCAAGAAGGATATAGAAAACAAAGAACCTAAAGACGATGTTCAAGCGATCGATGATGAGTGATTAGCTGCCTGGAGCATGATACGTCATGCCCGATACATGCCTCAATACGAATATTACCGTCTGTGTAACAGTACGGCGTCCGATTGACCCGCGATAAGCTGAGGCGGTGGACATGCGACCACCTCAAGCTAACCACGCCGGCAACGAAGTAAAGGGTGCCCCTTCGACCAGCGACCGTCTATATCGATCTGAGAAAGAGCCACATCGCGCTTCAATAAAAACATTCACAATGGAAAGCCTACTTGCACCGATTCAAGATGCTTTGGAAGGTCAAATCGTGAGTTCTTGGGTTTCCTCTGCGCCCGCTGTTTGGGTGATCGTTATTGCAGCCACCTATGCGTTTACTTCTATCTACCTATGCCGAGTGAATGATTAACGTTTCCATCAATAGGACTTCCAAGGCCAGCGCATTGCAGAGCTTCTTAGCACAGTGCTTCTTGTTCTGTCGGGTGTAAGTCATATTATTCTACGGTGATGTTGGTGTTGTTGTCTTCTGGTCCGGTTGCTTACTATTGTCGCTTTGTTAAGGCCGTTGCTTTCATTGTTGGATACATCTTCCAGGATATTCATCTCACACTTTGGGTCGGATTGGCCGGCACGTTAATAACTGGGTTGGCCGTCATTCCGCCTTGGCCTATGTACAATAAGAATCCCGAGAAATGGCTTGTTCCCTTGACGGCGGGCGTGGGAGGTGGTGCAGGCATCATGGTAGATGGAGTTAAGGTTGCGTGAGACAAAAGTCGCGGACTTTGGACATGTCTAATTTATATCCTGAATCAATCACAACTTGTCCGCTTGCGTGTGCACAAACAAAACCTGCATCAATAATTTTGAAAGCCGCTGCTGAGAACTGCGAAATGAACCACAAACGCCGTAGAAAGCCCTCCCTTCCGGTTCTACCTTGTACGGGATACTGTAAAACATAGGAGGTGATCCGCCCGTATTCGAACCCTGCGATCTTCGGACACGCGTTTACCGGCCGTACTTCTGGAACTCCCAGTCCCTATTGTCGAGGGGACAAACTTGACGGGTTTTCAGCCATCGCGAGATGCAGTGGAAGTGGAACGCGTGCTAGGGGTCGAGAAAGGTCGGCGTTAGTGTGGGGTGCAGAATGAGTGTCTGGAAGAGTGAACTTACGTTGCAGATACCCCAAGCGACTGTACACTCCTCAGTCGTAGACGAACCTTGGTTGGCTTGGCACTCGATACCTAGCAACGATTAGACATTAGACGCTGTATTGCAGGAAGGCATGAAGGATCCGAGACGTACAGAGATCCATGATGTGGTTACGGCAAATTGCGCAGTTGTCGACGACGATATCCCACGCCCACAGGGCGACCGCGTTCCACTGGAGGAGCAACCCAATTAGCTTCAACGGTACTCGGAGAGAAAGCCCACGTCTCTGGCGCTATACCTTCTTAACCTCAAACTTCTTCTTGCCGTCACTGGCACCTTCGGAAGCTTTCGATGAGCCCTTCGCTTTGACGGCGGCGGAGCCGGCTTCTTTCATTTCCACATCCGCCATGTTGCGAGCCTTAACGCTTTGACGGCGCTTAGTCTGTCGAAAAACCGGTCACAGGTCGGGACAGGTAACGAGCTGAGCAGGGTTCGGAGGAGGGGCACGCAGATAGATTAATTACGTAGGTTGCTCGGAAAGTGGTGGTGCCTGACCTAGGTACTATTGGTAGTAGTTGTGGTTAGTTAGCTGATAACCCGGGGGATGATTGCGGTGTGAGCCCACCGGCAATACTCTGGCGGCCGTAGATCGAGAGGGGCATTTGGCTTACCCGAGGAACACTGACGTAGTAGGGAGTTTCTACCAAAGGAAAGCTGATGCGAAATGATAAGAGCAGCAAGAGATATGACTCTTTTGTCTTTTATTTCATTCGAAGTCGAGTACCTTGTTGGGGAGAATGATGGCCTGGGGTATGAAGCGAGATAAACAGCAGCTGAATGGGATTTGGTTTTGTTCTGTTTGCAAGGCTGGCCTGGCAGTGGCGTAAGAACTCTACTACTACCTTTGTTACTACTGCTTTTCGTGACTGAACTTGTGACTTGTACCAAATGGCTGAGTCATCGCCGATGATCCCCGCTTGGTTCGTCCCCCAGCCATTCTTAGGTTTCGCCCGCCCTTCCCAAAGTCCAGTCGCTACTCTCTCACTTCAACCTTTCCCTCCCCAAAGCCTCGGTCAAGACCTACGATGTACCTCAGCTTTCCTTTACTTGCTGCCTTTATTCGCCTATCTAGACGTGAGCATGCCTAGGAGTCTTGGCTTACTGCTTCCTTTGCGCTTCCTTCGACTCTAATAATAGACGATTTCACTCTCCGACTTGTTCCCTCCCATCTGACGTCTTTCCGATCAATCAAAGACCAACTCGTCGGGCCACACACTCAGTGCCCAGCACCTAGCAACGGTCTCTCTCTTGTCCTTGTCTCCTGATAGTTCTATCCAGCGTTGAATCATCGAGTACGGGCTGCTGGACAGTGCTTCGTACCACCGCCGACTCGTGACTATCGTTCGAGTCGCTTCTTATCGCTATTGTTTTTGTTTTCTGGTGCTGCTGCTGCCGCCGCCGCCGCCAGTCGTTTTCGGTTTCTCTTCACAAGGCTGCCTATTTCTTAAGCCTATCTGACCATCATGTCAACTCAATTGCCCAACCCTCCGACGCCAAAGGGGTCGCGAAACAATCGACGCAATTCGAAGAGGACCTTGACACCCTCTACTCAGAAAGTCGCCATACTGGCAACCCCTCCCTCGTCGCCGCCAAGGAACTCCAGTCCTGGCGGGACCGCCACCGATTCCTCGATTAATATCAACGCCACCAAGAAGAAGCACAGTCGGTCCGGCAAGAAGCCGCGCGACGCATCCAAAGCATCCCCAGCGCCTAATGGGCACCGTCATACTACTTCTCAACCTAATAATACCATCGCCACCCCGCAAGTAAAAGACAGCCCTCATTACGCCGGCCCGACTTTCCATGCATCTCCAGCACCGTCGGCACTACCTATCCCCAGTTTCTTCTCCAAGTCTCTACCAGAGTCGGATCTTGCACCGGCCTTAGAGTCCGACGGTGATCATCTCGATGCTGAGCCGGATCTGGAGAACACCCCCTCAAAGCCGAAGTCGCGCCCACAGTTTCAGGAGGAAGAGCGTCAGTCAACACCCTTGGATTTTCTCTTCAGAGCTGCAGTCGAGGCCAGAAACCCCCAGCAGCAACAGCAGCGAAGCCCCGAAGCAAGCAGTCGGGTCCGGTCGCCACAGACTGATTCTAAGACCCTTCAACACCGTAGGCCCAATGGCACTGCTAATGGGCTCTTCCGGTTGGAGATGGAAAGCCCGGAGTTCCAGCATTCGCAAATTGGGCCTTCCTTTGCGACCTCTTACAAGGACCGTATGAACGCGTTACGATCGGCCAGCTCACCTTCTCCTCCGGTATGTGATTTCGATGAACAGGAGAAGAGAGCTAAAACCGAAGCTTTGAAAACTTTGTTGCTCAACCCTCGCCCCCAGAGACCCTCGTCTGCATCTATCACGGCTCAAGATCACAGCAACCCAGTGATGGAGCGGCCTGCTTCAAATCCCGGCGTACCTCACTTTGCAACGCCAGTGAGAACGACTTCTGGACCCCCCGCTTCTATCTCTCATGGTATGTCATATGATCAGAAACAAACTTTCGTCGGAAATGGTCGGCACTATTCCTCATCCTATACGCACTCGAATGCTGCTCAGCAGTACCACTTGCAAAACTCTCCGTTGAGGAAAGAAGTTCTTACTTCGAAAGTCGAAAATATGCCGAGCGTTCATGGCCAAGCTTTCTACCCTCCAGCCGCGTACGACCAGCCCAAATCTCCTCCTAAGTATGCACAATATCCTACGTATTATTCTCCTCCGCAGCACCAATCTCCTGTCTCACGGAGCGTGTCAGTGAGCAACAACGCGCAGCCTTATGACACGAAGAAGATAGAAGATGATCTGCGAAGGATCTTGAAGCTTGATGTGAACCCTACCATGCCAGCCAACGGCATGCAAAGCTCTTTCGCCTGACTCGACTGTCTTTGGCGTCTCGTTATGCCTTCCTTCCTTTCTCTTATTTCTTATTTCATCCGTTCATTTCACGATATCAATCTATCACAAAGGGCACAGTCTTGACGAACAGTGCTGGGGACACTAGCTGGATCCCACTGGCCATGTGAAGCATGGTTCTCATTTTTATTGGGCTACCGCAACTTACGTTCACATCCTAATCATCTTGTGCTTTATGTCCTAAGTTATGTTTTCCTGACGAAGTATCGTCTATGTCCTTCTCAGGGGTCCTGTTCTGTTGTTCTCCGCGGTTTCATGTTGGTAGCGGCTATCCTGGCGATTGAAGGGGGGTTATCTTTTCCCCTAGTATGTCTTCGAACCTCTATTTGCATTGAACCCCGGAGTCCGGTTGCCTTTGGCGTGCTCTTTATGGGACTGTTGGTTTGGGCGAGGTTTCTTAACGTCTACGGATATCCGTGATGACACTCGTTAATGTTGTTACAATCTGACATTTTTTTCTTGCTTGTCTTGCTTCATGTTTATCCATTCTTTCTGTTTCATCTTTATCATGTCTCTTTCTATCAATACTTGTCCTTTGTGGGCTCGGTTCCAGGTTTCGCCTAAGGCGATGAACGATAACTTTTCTACTCTTTTTTGGGTTCGGCTCTCTCGTCTGCTGGACGAGAGTTATTAAGGCCAATCCAGGACTGGTTGTTTCCTGACATGTATCATGAAGGCCTTTCGTTTCTCTTCCTATCCTTTCTTATTCCTATGTGTCATGTACCTACATTCGTTTCGAAGCCCCTGGTCTTCACGGTGGGTTTGTCCATTGTCGACACAAATCCACATCAACGGCTATCCCAATTATACCTTCGTTCAGCCGGATGCTATCATTTACTCCATTTACACTTCTCCACTTCCTATACTGTAATTTATGCAGACCAAATGGCCAGAATTTGGCGAATGGTAATAGTAATAGTAATGGTGGTGATCATAATTCTAGTATCTCTGCCAAGCGACAGCTACTATATGTCTCAGGGACACTGTAGCGACCATATCAAGATACTGTCTAGTCATCTCCAATTAGTAGTCCGACGTCTACTAACTAGCGAAACCCCCCGAGTACCCAAATTAGCAACTGTCTCCCGCTACTAGGTCCTGGATCCTTACTTGACATCTCCACGGAGCAGGTAGGGGAAAACATGGATGGATAAGGAGGCCCGAATCCGGAGTCCAGAACCCGAATGGAAGCCGCCCGGGGCGGCAAGCCCAACCTCAACGGCGAATGGGGAGTTCCCGAAAGCGTCAATCCACTCTTTGCTGTTCTGGGCTCCACTTCCGGTATTGCAAATTTCGCTACTAGAGAAAGTCTGCCTCCACTGCAATCCCACCATCACAGTGAAAAGACATAAGAGAAAACCCGTGATAGCGGACAGGGGCAAGAAAGGGTATTGCGTGGTGGGTGATTGATGGGGTAATTCCCAAGGGATTGCGATATTGATGGTTGTTTGTTTCCTGACCACTTCTTCTACCCCCAGTCAGAGGCACAGTACTTTATTACATGCATAGTCAAGTATGCACGTAATGCCTGGTATTCGTAATGATGGCTAGGTAGCTACATGAACAAGTACTAACGTATCTGAGACAGGTCTTGAATGCATGATCCACTGGTTTAGATGCTCTACTACTTCTATCTGATACATGTCCAATGAACGGGATTGCTGGTCCTTCCGACAAGCGAGATAGGTAGATACAAGAACTGTTTTCATCGGCTACTAGATATAACTCCTCGTGCTAATCGAGTTCTAGGTGTTCGTGGGGTCAACTTTCCCCGTAAGATGAAAGGGGGTGGGTGTCCTGTGTTGCATGAATGGGTTCCCCAATTGGCGAATTATTCCAGTAGTCTACATCGTAGGTCTCTGGGGTATAGGCTTTGAGATTGAGGACCCAGCCTGAAAAGATATTAATCCTAATGTCTTTGGGATAAGAAAAGGTTCATTTATGCAATGTATTACATGCCGGGATAAATATAGGTCATATGGATATACTTACTGCGGTATACGCAGTAGTACTTCTCACCTACCTACATAACACTAGTCACATTCAGGTACCCGGCGTATATCTGGCTTTACTGGCACACAGAGTTTACAGGGTCCTTTGTGGGCTGTTTAATTCCCTTGGTAATACTTAGTATAATTGGAAGCTAGGAGGAGCAAGGATCAGGATGATTGGCATAGATACTCCGGTTCGATAAAGGGAAAAGGTCCCTACATGAAATCGACTCATGTCTACCATTTAGATTTCAAAGTTTTGTCCATTTCTATTTGGGAATATTAACACCGAATGCTTCTTCTAGGGTAGTATAATTTTAGTGTTCAGCAACTGTGGCTCGCCTGACTCAAATCATTGACCATTAACTCACTGCCTTTCCACAGGCCTTGAATTCAACATAAAGAAGGACCCCGACCGTCTGCGGGAGGGGCTGTAGACAAAGTCAGCCACTGCAGTCATGGTTTCTTAGCCCTATCCAGGAAGATTTTCAAGAAAAGGTGTGATATCACACGCGTACCGCCGCAACTGGATAAGGATTGCCACCGAGATGGAAGTTGGTGGCGGGTAAGGAATGTTAAGAAGTGGTGTCTGCAGGAACGGACATTTTAGGTAGTGGTGAGTTGAGTATTATGTGATGCATGATAAACTCCCTCCGGTTTAAAGCAGGGAAATCCAAGTAAACCATACAGAGCGACTAGAGAGGAGGAATTCCTCAAGAGGATTCGAGAAAGTCCTACATAGAAAGATAACTAACTAAAAATAAGCTAGTCATTTGAGGGGGGGAGATTGAGTTAGCGTTGAATGTGTAACCGCCGGTACATTGCGAGGCAATCTAAAGTGACTGCGAAGAGTAATTAATGATGTGGCCCAGTCCCTGGTTCCGGACGCCTTTCCAGGGGGTCAAACGACGAATCGTCGCTGCCGGCCTCGCCCCAAAAAAAAACCCACGGCACGCTAGTTGGTGAAGGGCCCCAAAGGGAGACGACGACGACAGCAGCAGAAGGAGAAGGAGATTAAAAGAAAGGTGGAAAACGACGACAACAAAAGTTGAGAAAAAGAATTTTGACGGAACCAAAAGAGAGAGAAAGAATATCTAAAGTTGTTTCTTCATCCCAAAAGAAGAGGGAAAAGCGCTTTCTCCAATTTCTTCTTCCTGTTCCCTTTCCCTATCCTTTCCTTTTCCCTTCCTTCCCTCCTCTCTCCCCTCACAAGGAGACTAGACCCAAAGACCGAGATTCAATTCTCATTTTCTCCAATTATCCAGTCCTTCCAGACCAACCCCATCGCATCCCTCCCTCCCTCGCGCGCTTGCTTTCGCGCTCTCTCTTTCTGGCTGGTACTGGCACCATCTCATCGTCTTCCTACTCTCCTGTTCTTTCAAATCTCCACATCTTCTTCCCTCTTCCCACGCCCCCTTCTTCCCCCCCTTCCAACTTTCTTCCTTCTCCCACCTTCCTCTAATACCAATCGCCTCTTAGTGCTGTCACTTAGCGGTTCCCTAGCCGCCCCGTTTACCCACCGGCCCTCCCAGCAAAACTTCCTCTACATTATTATTTGGTTTCCGCTCCTCATCCATCTATCCGCGGTACTCAATTCCGGTCTTGGACTTTCTCCCCCATTAAATACTCCTCGTTCGCTGTTTCACAAGGAGATAGAGAGAAAAAGAACAATTAGTGCTGGTCTAGTCCGCTTGCCCTCTGTCACTGATTATCTGTCTGGATTCCAATCATGGCGAATGCGTGAGTATCTCCCTTTTATTGAAACACACCTGGCCACGTCTCCCGAGAATCCAAGTTCAGCGGTTGACGCTTTTCTAAACCATCCACAGCATCGGCTCAGCATGGCGGTCCTTTTGGCATACGATGACTTCTTATGATCGCCATGCTTCCCATGACTCGCCGTATCGAACCGGTAAACATGTGCCTCTTAGTCAAAGTCGACATGAGCCTCTCACATCCATTGCAACAAGCGCTATCGAATCTCGACCGGATCTGACTTCCCCGTATGATGACGATCAGCCGAAAGGCTCAAATGGCTGGTCCGGCTCCCCTACGGGAGGGGGCTCGCCCAATCGCCCATACTCTCCTGGAATGCGATCACTGTCATCTCAGAAGCGTCAATCCGCAGATCCCAATGCGGATGGTGCTCCGGAGATCCAGATGCAAAGTTTCCATGATGGTGCACCGCCCCCTCCACCCATCGCTCATTCATGGAGGAAGATTGAGAAATGGCTGGAAAATAATTACCAGGAGCTTTGGGATAATCTATGTGAGGGCTGCACCCAAAATGACATTAACGAACTGGAGCACGAACTGGACTGCAGCCTACCGTTGGAACTGCGGGAATCTTTGATGGTCCATGATGGTCAGGAGCGGGGAGGGTTGCCCACCGGTGTCATCTTTGGCTGCATGCTTCTGGACTGTGAGGAGATCGTTCAAGAATGGAAGAACTGGAGGGTAGTCAACGAGGAGTTTTTGAGCTCGTCTATGATGAACGCTCCTTCAAGGCCAACTCCCAGTTCATCGTCCGCCGTGCCCCCTGCCCCGGGTGCTAATGGTGCGTGGAGAAATGATCTGCTCGAGCGACAGGACTCGCAGCCCCCCGGTGCAGTCCAGAAGGCCTATGCTCATCCGGCTTGGATTCCCCTGGCTCGCGACTGGGGCGGCAACCATATCGCTATCGACTTGGCCCCAGGACCTGCTGGAAAGTGGGGACAGGTTATCATCTTTGGCCGGGACTACGATTGTAAATACGTTGTTGCTCGGTCCTGGTCTGCCTTCCTTGCTACACTAGCAGATGATATTTGCAGTGGCAAAGTTTCTGTGGATGAAGAGACGAATGAGATGAAGCTTTTGGAGTTCAAGTCGCAAAACGTGGAACCCCCCTACTTGGAGATCTTGAGGTGGAGGGCCGATCAGAAGTACGGCAGGAGAAAACCTAGGCGCAAGGCTCCGAATGGCCTGGGATTGAGTACGGGTGGCAAGTCGGGCAAAGAGTCACCCTATGGCAGCCCAACGCCCAGTGAAGAGCGTGGAAGGTCGCCGCATCGCTTCCCCAACCGGGGGTCTACTCAAAGTCCTAAGACTCAATTCGGCATGTCAAGTCCGCTGGCTCGCGTCACAGAAGAGGCACCGAGCCCGGTACACACTGTTGAGGAGACTGGGCTTCCAGAAAAGGCCGCTAAGGAGAACGAGGAAGAGCGTTCATCCGAAGACTTGATGGAGGTAGCCACGCCTCAAATCGGCGGAAAAGAGAACGAGGGAGCCGGAAAGAGTGAGGAGGAGCGCCAGTCATTGGAAGCGGACAAGGCGCAAAAGCGTGATTCGAATCAATTGTCTTCGGCCACTGGCTTGGACGCCGAGGTCTTGGGTGAAATGAAAAATGTTGCGATCTAGACCTCGTGTTGAGCGATTATTGCTTTTATGTGGCTCCTTTTTTCCCCGGCGCGTCATCTTCATCTTTTATCATGAGCACCTTGCTTTTGCGTTCCTAATGAGGAGTTTTCTGATCTTGTCTCCTTCCAGTCCAAAGTGTCCCAGGCGCCCCTCTATGAAAGTTGATGGATTTGTGTGAACCCTCTTCTGACCTACATGTATAAATCCTTCGCATTGTCCTACTCCATGATTCCTGTGGCCGTCCGTTTTTCCTCTCGATTCTTATATTCTTGTCATTTGCAACCTTCAGCAGCCTTATCTTTCTAACTTGGGATGGTCACCCGCGATCTGTTTTCTCCACATTGCTGTAACTTTACCTCAACGATGATGCTGTATTAGTTTTCTTCAAAGTGCTTTTTCTTTTCTTTTCTGGATTTCTGCTGTAGACTCGCGCCTCCGGCTTCAATGTGGTAATACTTCTTTACGATGGTCGACCACTAGTATGAAGATGTATCTCTGTAGTCACTTGAGTGATTGACTCTAATATATTCCGTATCACGCTCCGGCATTGGTTAATGCTTCTAGCCCCAATCGCGCCAAACTGTTTCTAGCTCACCCCCTTCCGAGTGTGGGCTTGATTGAAATAGCATCCGGGCATACTCCAAACCTGGGTAGTCCATCACCCGAACTTACGGCGCGACCTGCTCAGTTGCCACAATCACTGCTGCAGATGCAGATTGGTTACACACCAACGTCAATGACTACAGCCAAGCAAGGAACTACTAGTCCCCAGCGCCGTTATCTCAATCCCGCCTTGTCTCATCAAGGTAACCATGCATCCCCCAAGATGGCAGGACATCTTTCTGCAATTATGGCAGGCTATCCGGGAAAGCCACCCGATTTTCAATCCCAGTCGTCATCATCGTCATCAGCATGCCTATAACTCCTCGCGTTTCCCGTTCGAATTGACCGCTTCCCCCGATCCCTGCGCTCTCCATCATCACTATCATCATCCTCTGACCCATCAGTCGCCCCATCACCAGCCCGGAACTTCTCCTGAGCAAGAATCCCCTTCCAAATCAACCTCTTCTCCAACGTAGCGGTGCTGAACCCATCTGTTCCATCCCGACCACCCGACCCCAGCCCCTCAAACCCAGTCACGCGCTCAACCCCAACCCCATCCTTAAACCCAATCACGCATGGGAGAACCCGGATCTTCAACCGCTCCACCACAAACGGTGTATTCCGCACATCTACCCGAGCAAAACGCACCTCATGGTGCCGGGTTGCAAGCGCTCGAATATGCTCGTCCATCGTGCCGCAGCGCGCAAAATCCGGATGCGCGAAGTGAATCACGCATCGATGGGTCTGCGTGGTGAAGTCTAGTAAGGCTTGATCGCTGGAGATGGTGGGGTACAGACTGTCCTCGAGGATGGTGTGATCGCGGGTGCGGCTGTCGTTGTTGTTCTTGTTGTTCTGGGCTGAGGCGAATTCCGCATTGAGTTGCTCGATGCGGTGCGCTCGGTAGGCTGTGTCATCTTCGTTCTCTAGCGCGTCGAAGAGAGCATCCGAGTCGGCGTCGTGGTCATCTTGGTCTCTTGCGGGGGGGTTGCCTTCGAAGGCGCGGCTCATGGCTGTGGTGGGTTTCCTTCCGTTGTGGGTTATGGTTATGAAGATGGGTTTTCAGTGCAGAGAGTGAGGCTGAACCCGATGGTATATGTTTTCAATTGAAGGGATAGGACAAGCCTTGAGGAGACAGAAACAAGAGAGGGGATATATATAGTAGGTATATGTTGATGATAGAGAACGAGGAGGGGAGGGCGAAGCACACGGTGGGTCGGAGGGGTAGTTGGAAGCTAAACACTTTCCGCAAAAATAAGGGCTTCGGAGGTTGACTTTGAGTGGGAGATAAGGAAGGTCTGACTGAAGAAAATATATGCAGGGATATGGCTACAATCTTCAAATGTGAGCAGTCGATTCCCCTTTGTGACTTGATTGGGGGGCCGGAGTCTATACGGAGGCAGAAGAATCTACGGCGGGCTATCGGTCGGTATGGACCGCCTTGAAATTCCCAATGCTGGTACGATACGGAGTATGGAGGAAAGTCCCTGAAAAGGTACCGCCGCTTCGGTCAGGTACCATGTGTAATTAATCATTTCCACCAGATCCCGATTCACCCTGCAATAGGACAAAACGTGGCACTGTGAGAAAGATCAGTGATGACCGGGAAACAATCGACCAAGACACAGGTAATGTGAACTTTGAAAAAGCCAAAAGCGAAGCATGGCACACCGTCACAGAGAAACATGAATCCACTGTATGTATGTATGTATTGGAATGACAGCCAAGATTAAAAATAACCGATTTGTACGCCGCATCCGGAGGAAGCGGCAGTTCCAGCCCAGGCGGGAAAGGGAACCTTTTTTTCATTTCCCAAGTAATTTGCTTTTCCCCCTTCGCCTTCGTTCGCGATATTATTATTATTCTTCTTCCCTGTGGTCTTTCTTCCTGCCCCCGGCTTATCCTCAGCCTCTTTCTCGACTTTCTCCTCGTGTCTCCCCCCTCTTTTTCCCCCCTCGTCCTCCTCACATCCTCACTTCCCCCCGTTCTTTCAAAAGTGCCTGGCTGAGTAGAACGTATCTCCGGGCTGGTGTTTCGTGTTCTTTTTTTATACTTGCGGGTTTTCTTTCCTCTTGACGCTCGCTCCGGCGCCGCCACTATCACTTCATCCCCGACTCGCCTTCGCCTTGCCACGACCCTTCCTCGTTCCCACAGGCCTATCGTTATCAATTATCCCCTTCGCATAGACACTCATTGAATCCAGTCACCATGGCTGAAGGCAAGAAGACCGACGACTACACGATCCAGATGGATTCGATAGACCAGGGCAACAAGAGCTTCGAGGCGCCGCCGCCGCCTCAGCCCAGGAGTCCGCCGTCGGGCTCGCTGTCCAACAACCCCATCTTGCCCGTCCTGGCCTATTGTGGATCCTCGATTTTGATGACCGTCATGAACAAATATGTCTTGTCCGGCACTGACTTCAACCTCAACTTTTTCCTCCTCTGCATCCAGGTATGTTGGCTAAAATCGGAGCACATGATGGGTGTGTGTTGGATGTTCAAAGGCTGACCGCTGTTCGATTTTGCCTGCAGTCTCTCGTTTGTATCATCGCTATCCAGACCTGTAAATCATGTGGTTTGATCACTTATCGCGACTTCAGCGCGGACGAGGCCAGAAAGTGTAAGTGCTCTGCCTGCTCGTTAGATCCCCTCGCGCCCTCGAACTGACGTGCCTTTGATTATCACTAGGGTTCCCCATCACTCTGCTCTTGATCGGCATGATCTACACGGGCTCTAAGGCGCTTCAGTTCCTCTCGATTCCCGTCTACACCATCTTCAAGAACTTGACCATCATCCTTATCGCTTACGGAGAGGTGCTGTGGTTTGGTGGCTCCGTCACCGGTCTTACCCTGTTCTCTTTCGGATTGATGGTCCTGAGCTCTATCATTGCCGCCTGGGCTGACATCAAGCACGCTGTCGAGAGCAATGGCGATGCGACCGCCAAGGTGTCTACTTTGAATGCAGGCTATATCTGGATGCTGGTCAACTGCCTCTGCACGTCGTCCTATGTTTTGGGCATGCGCAAGCGGATCAAGCTGACCAACTTCAAGGACTTTGACAGTACGTTACTCAGACTAAAAACATTGTGGCTCAAAAGCATCCTTTACTGACCTGCTGTTCTCTAGCCATGTTCTACAACAACCTTCTGTCGATTCCCGTCCTGATCGTTCTGTCCGCTTTCTTGGAAGACTGGTCATCCACCAACGTCAACCGCAACTTCCCTCCCATGGACCGCAACAGCATCGTTTTCGCCATGATCCTCTCCGGCTTGTCGTCTGTGTTTATTTCCTATACCTCCGCCTGGTGCGTTCGCGTCACTTCTTCGACCACTTACTCCATGGTTGGAGCTCTGAACAAGCTTCCCATTGCTATCTCTGGACTTATTTTCTTCGATGCCCCTGTTACCTTCCCCAGCGTTTCGGCTATCGTCGTTGGCTTTGTTAGCGGTATCGTCTACGCCGTTGCTAAGATCAAGCAAAACGCTAAGCCAAGGACTGGTGTCTTGCCGACCGCCAACCCCCCGGTCAGCGCCAGCAGCCAGAGTATGCGGGACTCGCTGCGTTCCTAAATCGATTTGCCTAGAGATCAACGGGATGGTCGGGTCGTTGTGGGCGACTGCTCCGGCTTGATCATTGTCGAGGTTTCTCCGTACCGAGTTCGAGAATGTGCTCGTTACTCGCATGTGATATGTGATTCTTCGTTTCGTTGTAGTTGGCGGGGGCTGTTCAAACCCTGAGTCACAGTCTTCATTCCTTTCTCGGCAGGTGTTGGTGGTTCTGTATTCAATATCCACGTGCCGAGCTACCTGAAAGGCCTCTATTTTGCTGTTGTTGGTCTTTCAGCTTTGCTTTCAAATGTCTGCCCCGATCATGACCCTTTTCGCATATTCTTTTTGTTTCCTTTATCGGGCTGCGCAGATGGCTTCCATTTGAATATCGTCTAGTAATGCCGTGGATTGATATGACATGTCTCATTTGTTGCTGATCATGGCGTGTTCCGTGTTCTTGCCTGTGGCGAGGCCTCGCAAAGTAAGGTTTCGTGCGGTTGAGGATTCATCAAAAAGGAAGGCCTTTTCTGGTGTATAAGCCTGTATATAAGAAGTTTTTTCTTTTTCTAGTGCCTTTTTAATAAACTTTATAGAATTGAAGCGTCTTTTTTTTGGGATGACTGAAGATTACTCCGCGGCAGGAGCACTAGTCGTCGAGGTTGCGCTCAAGAGTTCTTTCTAGATGATAAGAAGTCCCATGGAGATTCCCGTGGGTATACTACATGGAAATAGTATTGGTTGAGCATTCTGAACAAATCTGTGAGTTGCACTCCTGAGGGCGAATGGTTGCTGTAGAGTTCCATTACCTATAATCTTGTTGAATTACTATTACTATTAGTTCTGATGAATCTCCGTCCCTAGTAAGGGGTCCGGTCCTAGTACCGTCATCCCGCAAACCCGACCCTCTCATTGGTCCATGCGGCAACCAGCAATCCTAGAATTTTGAACCGCATGCCTCCACCGTAGTACCTTCATCGCAAATATATATATCGGTAACATATATATATAATCTGTACTGTACACTATTCCTACCTGGAAAAGAGAACCCCCTCCCCCCTTCCAGATCCATCCCTAATATCAACTCTCTCCGGCCCCTAATAACACCCTGACATACCCTAAAACACCAGACAAAAAAGAAGGAAGGGAAGGGAAAAAAAAGGAAAAGAAAGAATGCCCAAGTCCAAAAAAGCTGGGGTCTCATCCCCAGCAGGCCAGCAACAGCAACAGCATCCAAAAAAGCATCGCAAAATGGCATCATTTGCCAAGCTTTCGACTACCACAACTACGAACCCTGCAAAGCCTAAAGCCGCTCAGAGTGCTCATCACCAACCTGGGTCGGGTAATGCTAAAAACAGCAACAATGATCGGAAGATGAAGAATTCACAGCAGCAGCAGCAACAGCTGCAGAAGAATCAGCGGCCTATTGTGCCTTTTGGGAGAAAGGATCGGATTTTGTTGGTTGGGGAAGGTGAGTTGGGTTCATCCTTTCTTCCCATTCTACTTTCATGTGCCCTTCTTCCGGTTCGATCGATGCATGCGTTGCCTTATACATTCTTGATACTTGCTTTTGTGCCTTTCTTTTCCCTTGTCCCCCGGCTCCCGGAGAGTAAATGCTCATGGTCTGCGGGCCAAGCTCACGTTGGCCTTTGTCTACATCCTACTTGCTATTCCAGCATCGGGGAAGGGGGGACCTGCCCCAGAGAACCATGTCATAAAGTTGTCTTGTTGGACCGCAGTCCTAACTAGATTGGTGTAGGCGACTTCTCCTTTGCCCGCTCATTAGTCCTCCAGCACCGTTGCAAGAATGTCATGGCTACCTGCTATGATTCCAAAGACACGCTCCACAGCAAATACCCCAAAGCTGGAAATAACATCCACGATATACAGTATGCATTTTCCAAGGCGACGACGGAGGAGCTTGCTTCGGACAGTAAGGAGATTTCTTCCATCGGCGGCGATGCAGGAATTGTGGAAACCAATGCACAAGGGTTCCTTGAGGACCAGGCGCAACGTCGTGGACCCAAAGTCATTTACTCAGTTGACGCTCGAAAACTCGGTCTTCCTGCGGGTGGCGGTAAAGAAATTCGGACAGGCTTTCCACGACAGGAGCGAAGACGCCCGGCCTGGAAAGAAGCAAAGAGCGGCGCCTCATCTGCACCACAAGGTGGGCCGTGGGATGTGATTTGCTTCAACTTCCCCCATGTCGGCGGTATCTCCACCGACGTCAATCGGCAGGTGCGAGCCAACCAGGAACTCTTGGTGGCGTTCTTCAAAGCGTGTGTGCCTTTGTTGTCTCATCGCCCCGAGCGCGTAGATAGTGATGATGAAGACGACTGGGATAACTGGGAGGGTTCTGGAGTTGAATCAAGCGGGGGTGAGAACCATCATGATAGCAGTGGAGACGGCAACCAACTGCGAACAGCCAATACCACGGGGCAGGCGACATGCCGAAATAGAGTGGAACCAGGTCAAATTCTAGTGTCGATGTTTGAGGGTGAGCCTTACACCCTTTGGAATATCAAAGACCTTGCAAGGCATGCTGGCTTGCAAGTGGTCACCAGTTTTCGATTTCCGTGGGCCTCTTATAAGGAGTATTCCCATGCACGGACGCTGGGCGACATTGAAGGAAAGGACGGTGGAAGAGGCGGCTGGAGGGGGGAAGATAGGGACGCGAGAATGTACGTCTTTGAAGTCAAACATGAAGACCATCCGGTGATGAGAAGGAACGCCCCATCTTCCAAAGCTGGGCAGAGTGCGAGAAAGAAGAGGCCAAGAGATGCATCCGACAGCGACGACAGCGAATAGGAAATGCCAACTCGAACTATTCCTTGCAGATAAAAATTATACTGTCCGTTTCAAACCAGATACGGAACATGGCCAGTTGCAGCCGTGCATAGCCTTGGTACGCGTTCCTTATTACATGATGTAGACTTTCTTCATATCACCCTCGTTGAATACTTCACCTGTCGTAGGGTCCTTTACTTTACCAACCTCAACACAACCGACTTTCTTGCTCATCTCCAACAGCCGTTGCTGGCCGTAAATCCTGCCATTTGGGAGCACAATCGGGTCGTTCTCAACGTAGCTCTTCGTGTGGTGAGCATATGGCATGTTACGTGCGAGCTCGTTAAGCTCGGTCGAACAAATTGGACAAACAGATGTTGTTGTGGACAACGAATTCGAACTGGAGGAGGTATAGGCCGAATGGCACGAAGGAGTTTTGAGAGCCGACAATCCCGCAGACAGAGCGATGTGTAACAAAGGACGAGAAGATAGTGACAAAAGCTCATGGTGAGTGCGGACAAAGAGGTCGGAAAGATAGGCCCATCGCTCGTGAGCATACATCGACTAGGGGTGAGTTAGTTTGTACAGTTTTCCTGAGAGTGTGTTCAATATCCCCATTACCTTGTACGGCTCAGCTTTGGTGTCCGGAGGAAAAGCGAGGAGTCCTGCAGCTCGATGAATCTCCACCGACTGTGTCTCAAGATAAGGCGCTAGATATCTTTTGGCGTGGATCATAGCGTCGTTGAATCTCTCTTTATGCCCCGCCCTGACCATTTCAATGTATTGCTGCAATCGGAGTTCGAATTCCAGATTATACTGTAATTTTGGGTTAGAATTGGACTCTGGCATATAGCTCCGTGATCATTGTTGGATGTTAGACAAACCTGACTCTTCTTCAGCGCTGCTTTATTCTCGCCACACCATTGCAGGGCATCCTTCGTTTCACCAGTGCGTAGACTCTCGGCAATCCGTTGACACTGAACGAAAACGTTGAGATCTACAAGATCCTCGATCCCCTTTTCACGAGCTAATTGCTGGGCACTTTTGATATATCCGGAACGTAACATATGATCTATCATGAGCCTGTCCAAACGGACCCTCGCCCACTGATCGTATTGGACGTCTGCCAAGCTAGGAATCTGGTGAAGTTTCTCTAGGTGCTGGATACGCTTCCGGGACTGCTCTTGAATTTTTCTTTCCTCCTGATGTAGATTCTCCATTTTCCGTTTCAAGCCTTGCATGCGGGAAATCATAGCATCGAGCGCAGCAAGAGCTTGGTCAGGCGTTTGCTCATTTGATAAGGATGCATTGGCGGTCTCCTTGAGTGCGGGGAGGACGTACTCCTTTTCTCGCTCGACGAGGCGCTGAACAGACTTGAAGTTCCGACGTGCAAGCTCATGTGGTAAGCGCAGGAGAGGTTGGTCCTGCAAGTAGTCGACAGAATTAGTATCAGAATGGGGTGCAAGCCAGCAATAGGTAGGGGGCGAAGAGTTCAATACCAAGAGCAGATGGTTCTCCGCATTGAGCCGAGTTGAAGTAAGTTCCGCAGCCATGGTAATCAAAAATACGGTCGGTGATTGAACTTCTAACTGGGCAGTTATAAGGCTAAGCAGCAATCAAATGGGACGTGACGTAGACATAAGTGAATTGAGGGTAAAGAAATGGGGGAGCAGTAGTACGAAGTTGCCCAATATGGTGACCGGAAGTGATGCGGGGACACCGCCTCCGGTCACGGGCCTCCAGTCGCGGTACCCACGCCCAACTACGAAGAGGTTCACTCATATTCAAGGACCAAGCAGGTGGAAGAAGTAATTGAAACAAAAAAAAAGACACTGGCATACAGAACCGCGACAAACATCTGTTTAGTAAATAGATTCCCTTTTCAAACCCAAGACTCCAACACAAAGAAACAAGTATGTTACAGGAATCATACCCAAGCGACGCTCCAACAAGCCAAGACCGATTGTATAGCGGCCGCTCCCCATTCTGAGGCAGGTAAAGAACTTCCCGGAAGCGTTTAATCACTATCGTCGCTCTCTTCCTTCTCCTGCTTGGACTTCCGGCGCTCCTTCTTTTCCTTCTTCTCCTTCTTCTTGCGCTTGCGCTCGGCCCGTTCCTCGGGCGTCTCACCTTCGTGGCGCTTGCGCTTCTTCTTCTCGTCGTCGTCGTCATCAACATCCATCTTGTTGGGAGAAGAAGGGGTTTCGGTTTGCTCAGCAGGAGTAGCGGTTTCTTCTTGAGCAACAGGTTGAGCCACTGCCTGTGCGCCTTCTTCTTCGGGTGCGCTGTAATCCTTGTAGTCGTTCTTCCATTTAGCAGGCGTAGCCTCGTTAGCACGACCGTATTTCTGCATTATTTGTCAGCAAAGCCAGAACATATGTGAGTATTCCATAGGATAGCTTACATCCAGTTTTCCGGCGGACTTGAGCTTCTTCTTCTCCAAAGCCACAGGCCCCAAACCCCAGCGACGCGGGTACAGGTCGCGTTCCATGATACAACGCTTGACCTTGGCCACAACGCCGTGATCGCAGGTGGACAGCTCAACGGTCGACATTTGAGCGATACCGATGGCAATAGCCTCACCCTTAGTGGTCATGAGAACTACCTCTTCGTTGACCTCAATACCAGCCTCTTCACCAGAGTCAGCAATTCAATTCGAACCATATGGAGAAGACAAGATCTTACCGAAGCGGAGGAGACCAGGGACCATAAGCTTAGCACCATAGCATACAGCGTTAACAGCACTGTCTTTGACAACGATACGCTTGTACGTGGTGAGAAGAGTCTCCAGAGGTTTGATGACCTTCCTCAAATAAGACTCGTCCCGCTGGTTGTCGTACAACCATTGGGCGTCCAAAACGTCGTGTAGAGTCACCATTCCACTGTTCTCATCCATGGCACCACTGCGAACACGGCGAAGTTCCTGCATGTGCGCACCAACACCGAGCAAAAGACCCAAGTGGACACAAAGGGTTCTGATGTACGTTCCGGCTTCACAGCTGACCCAGAAGACACCAAGATGCCTCTCATTATCGAACTCGTAAAGCTTGCTTTCGTGAATTGTCCGGATACGAAGCTGACGCTTAACAGCAGAGATCAATGGCGGCCGCTGGAAAAGGGCTCCAGTCAAGGTCTCAAGAGCCCGCTTAAACTGAGCCTCGCCACCGGGGATCTTATCATGTAGGCGGATCACGCAAACGTATTCCTTTCCGGCACCCTGTTGGGATTTCACCAGGCGAGTAGCACGGTCAATGCAGACAATCAAGCAACCGGTGACCTTGGGGTCGAGGGTTCCGCTGTGACCAGTCTTCTCCGCCCTTTACAAAACTAGTCTCAGTATCGTGAAGACAAGAGGAGAACGTAATAGAAGATTTACCTCAGGATTCTCTTCATCCAAGCAACAACCTCATGACTGGAGGGGTTTGAAGGCTTGTCCAGGTTGATGACACCGGAGTTGATGTACGACTTCAGGTCACGCTTCAGAGGAGTGCTACCAGCGGGAATTGGCGTGAAGTGGCCGGTCCTGACAAGCACTGATATTATAAATCAGCACCAGCTACATTGATATGAGATGTGGATTTGAAGTGAACGTACGCTTGTCATAATTCTTCAGAAGAAGCGGCCACTCCGACGTGTCGATTTTCGAGGCACTAGCCTCAGGCTTGATTGAGTAGTCCATCTCCTCCTTAGCCACTGCGACCGCCATTTTAAACAGGCTGGCTTGAAGGGTGCAGAGATAACTGGGTTGTTGCGCGCGTTGAGGGAAGGCGCAGGAAAAATTGCACTCTCCGGACTAAGTTTTGTTCTCGCGCTAGCGAGGAAGAAGTCTGGGAAATTTTGAAGTGCGGCGAAAGCTCCTGCGACTAATCAGGTTAGAGCAGAAATTTTACCCGCCGGGCCAGCATCCCGTGACTTGTCTTTCGCACGTTGCAAATTTCGTATCCGTACGTCTCATTGTGTCTTTGAAACATGTATTTTTGAAGAACTGTATCGGAAGATGACAATTTTCATTACTTGGTGGTATAGTAGGTATTGGTCTACTTGCGTGCCTACTCAAGTATCTGCTACTTCTCTTTTAATAAGGATTCTAAGCATCGGAACGACTTGGAAAGCTTTGCAAGAAGTTGACAGTCGTATTGCATTGAGCCCTTGGCTCATCCAGCATCGAGCTAAATACGACTGCATTAAACATTGCGCGCTTGAGCTGACCTCCCCACTGGACTTGGAGCGACTGCTCAACCTGGCAGGAACGACGTGCCTTATTCAGTCACCACCAAGTCTTCTTCCTGGCCCTCTTCTGCTCCAAGGGCTCTGAAAAGACGAAGCCCAACTTCCCGAAGAACCCTGGGCCTGGTCCGTCGCACGGTAGGCGGTCCCAAAGGCGCGAGGTTCGCTCCGCGGCTTGCGAGCAGCAAAGAACCGCCTCACAAATTCTGGAGTGACGAGGTAATTCTTACCACCTCCGAAAGTTGGATAAATACGGGTAAGAAAATCGTAGAAGTGGGCAGCTACTATGCCCATGCCGTCCCTTAACGCCGCAGGCCATCCGGAAACGACCAGCGTTAATGTGAGCATTGCCCATGGCAAGAACTCGACGGGTATTTGGACGATGAAAAAGCTCGCCTTTCTCCCTCGGTTGTCTTGGGAATACGTGTAAACGAAAGCCATGATCAACGCTGAGTCGAGAAAATATCAGTATAGGCAAGCATAATTTTGGTACCACGGCAAGCTCACCAGAAGTGAAAATTACACTATTCAATAGACAACCTGCCGTGAGCTTTGGGCTGTCAGTACTGGCAATTCAAGGAGGCTACATTGGAAAGCAGGAAGGGTCTATGAAAATAGTGACAAATCAATAGGATATATAGTTATAGAGATGTAGGGCACCATAACCACCAGTGTGAACAGGTTCATCACACTAGCTATCTCACTGGTCGTCCCACCATACCCACAACGCATATAGCTCCGGTAAAAATCAGTTGTGGAGCTATACGGGATGCAGGGGCGATCTCCCTCGTTTCCAGGAACCGCTTCAGCTGATGCTGCGCTGGGCGGGCAGATATACGAGGTGGCAAGTAAACAGATGAAAAAAAGAAATGACAACAATAACAAAGATAGGCGCAGAGCAAGATTGGGAGACAACGAGGGTCGAAGTCATCGCTTGCAGATGAGACTGGGATGTTCCCACAACTTACCATGATGATGGAGGCTACGAAGGACACATAAGTGAAAAAATCACCGGGTGCACTGAACCGGGGAGATTCAGTCTCCAGGCGACTGCCATAGGTAAACACTACCGGCAGTTAGCACGCCCGTTCATCGGAACAGCGCAAAAGCCATACTAAAGTAGAGATCAAAGATCAGGGAAAGGCCTGGTCCAGTGATCATAAACGGCGAGAACAGCCTCCATATCTCTGGTAGAGTCTTGAAGACAAGGCGACGAAGGAACAGTACATAGTAACCGCTGAGAAGGCCACCATGTACCAGTATAGACTGTAGAAAGGTAAGTGCAGTGAGTGTTCTAAAAGAGAGTCAGTTATGGGTCCTGATATCAAACACGAGTGATGTGGCGTACCTAGTAACAGGAGGAGCAGCCCAAAACTGGTCCATTGTGATTGCAAGGAAGCTGCTATGATGAGCAGTCACGGTTATAATCCTGTGATCTGAGTACAGATACTATTCAAGACACATCATTCAGTGTCGCCGAAAGGGACGCGGCGTTCAGAGTTGTTTTAACACCAACAAAATTGGGTTAATGGGAAAGAAAGAAAAGGACAGAAAGTAAGTTCTTATAGTGTGTGTATTTCCTAGCTCCAATGCGGCATCTGTTTATCCGTTCCGGCATGTGTGCGACCCACAGGGTTATACCCATTGCGGCAGTTTATATCATCATTTCTGTACGTAATGATGTCCTGGTGTTTCAGTGCCTGGTTAATTGATAACTAACTCCTCCGTGGAAAAACTTCAATGACTAACTATAGCCACCCTATATTTCAGGCATAGCTGGGTGTAAATGGATTGTCATATCCAGGGATGGGTCCTTAGTGGTCCATGATGCTCCTGGAATAACGGGTTACTGATGCTACTTGCGAGCTAATTCAGTATGCAATGTGTCGCTATACACCCCATCTCTCAAAGAAGCACCGATCTACGAAGACGTCCTGTTCGACGCCCGGAATTGCCGTAGGACCCAATAAGTCAGGGTAGTGGTGTCAAGCCAAGTAAGTTCCTAATAGACCAGGAGGCTCTTTCCTCTATTCGATTGTTGGCCTTGGCCGCCGCTTCTTCATCCTGAGACCATGAACCCTACAAGGGGCTAGTGAAAGCGGTGCCTCGGACGGCAAGTCGTCCGTCCCTGCCCTCAATCCAAACATCCCAGATTGCGTAGCCTTTTCCGGATTTGGGTTTGCCGCATACTGCCAACTCCTCATCAACATATAGAGGAGCTATGTTCCTATACTCAATGTGCGTGACAGCCAATTCAAACTTACTCAGATGGCCCTGCAGAGCCGCGAGAAGCAACGCCAAAGTCAACGGCCCATGTACGAGAAGGTTGCGGTAGCCTTCAACGTCTTGTGTGTAGGTTTTGTCGATATGTATAGAATGAGCGTTGAAAGTAAGAGCCGAGAAGCGGAACAGCAGGGTTTTGTTAGGTATGAGTCTGTGGAGAAAGTATGAACCTGAGGGTGCTACGCGCCACCGAGCACCGTTAGCAAAGATTTAGTGACTGGCAATCTTCGAGGAATCTCGCACATCTTATAGCCCTATTTTCCATGTCAAAACCAGCCTTGTCATGACTTAATTGCTCGGGAGTCTTCTTGCGCATGAACAATAGATTCCTAGTCTCAATGACACAAGCATCGCCAACGTCTTCCTCGGCTTCCTTCCATATCCGCTCTCTAATATTGCGATGGTCTTCGCCCTCTTGAACTGCGCCGATCCGCCTTTCAATTCTGACCATAACCTTTTCTTCGCCTGACCGGCCCTTCATCACCACGTCACGAATAGTTTCGATACAAACGGCGCGGCTGCCATTGAGAACCAGGCCGTTTGGAGTGGAGAATCTTACACTTCCACCAGCCCACAAGCGCCGATCAAAGGGACTCCCTGGGGCATGTAAGGTGTCTGTACCGTCTGGAAGGATCTGCGACAACGTGACCTGGGGAGGGAAGTAGACTAGATGGTGGCCTGCTGGCACGGGAAATCTGCTGTGTGCGGAAGGAAGCTCATTTGACGCTGGGGTTAGCGTGGGAAGAAGTTCGGCCAAAGTTAAGCTCAGGAGGTATGACGGCTGGGGATGTAGATAATCAAAAGTCAAGGGAAGGCGTCGTGATGTCAAATCTCGATGTAGCCTTTCGGAAAGAGACGAGCATGCACGTAATGAAGCCGGCAGTATCCGCCATTGTTGTTGCTGTTGTTGCTGCTGCTGCCATGAACGCAGTAATAGTCGCATCCGTCTGGAATCCAAACTGAACATGCGCATTTGGACTAATAAGATCACCAGGCCCTAGCGGACAGATTGAACCATCAAAAACAAACAACTCGGAGATGATTACACGGGCGTAAACGAGTTCGAATTTCGACTAGTTATGTCAGCCGCAGCTGTGGAAAGGAACAACTCACAAGCTCTTGGCAGGAGTACAAAATCGTGAGGCAAGCAACCTAAACCCAGTGGATCTCCGAAGTACTCATAGCCCTGCCATGGAGCCTCTCAAGGTCGCATTCCTCGGCCCTGTCGCGTCATTTTCCCACCAGGTCAGAAATTCATCAGGTTGGATTTCACCATAGTCATATTACTAACCAACCCTTTAGGCCGCAGTTGAAAGCTTTGGGTCTTCAGCTGAACTTTTACCCCACGTATCGTTTCCGGACGCTTTCGCAGCATTGCAAGGAGGCAGAGTCGATTATGCTATCATCCCTTGCGAGAACTCAACCAATGGCTCGGTTGTTCAGACTCTAGATCTCTTGGCGGACCCGAGTGGCCTCTACAGTGATGTGAAAGTGTGCGGGGAACATTATCTGACAGTTCACCACTGTCTTCTCACTCGAAAGGGTCTCTTCCCACCTGGTCAGCGAGATTACAGCTCCATCACCAAGTTATATACCCACCCGCAGGCATGGGGCCAGTGTGATACTTTTCTTGAAAAAACTTTCAAAGGCATCGAAAGACAAGATGTCTCGTCAACCTCCAAGGGCGCTGAGATCGTGTCGAAAGAGACGACAGAGCGATGTGGAGCAATAGCTAGCCGCTTTGCTGCCGAACATCACGGTCTGGATGTATCAGAGGAAAACATTGAGGACAAGGCCAATAACACCACCCGCTTCCTGGTGCTCAGAAATGTGAAATCGGAACGTACAGGCCGGCTGGTCTTCCAATATGTCAACGGTTCCCCAGCGCAGAGACAGACTTCTACTACACCAACAGCGCAAAAGACTTTGATCTCATTCATGATTCGCCAGGACTGCCCGGGTGCTTTGGCAGATGCTCTCTTGATCTTCAAGGATCGTGGCATGAATCTGACGAGCATAAATTCTCGACCGAGTCAGATAAGGGCGTGGAAGTATGTATTCCTGGTCGAAGGCCAATACGTCCCAACAAGTGAAAATGCGGATGCGGTATCTAAGATCATTGATGGGCTACAATTTGTAACTGAGGGTTGCAGGCATTTGGGAACATGGGCGGATCAGCTCGTAGATGTCTAAGCGTCGTTACTGGTGAGGAAAGGGTGCAGAGGGTTTATAGTGCTTTTGTAGCTTGCAATACTTCATATAGACACATCGTATCGATACCCGAATTAAAAAAAAAAAATGAGTTCTATGAAGCAGTTCAATTGCCGTGTAGGCCTCGTGTGTCATGCGCAACCAGATTTACAGGCATCTACAGGACCTGTATATAACATGAAAAGGAAAGCAGGATTGGTTTCCTTCCGTTATAAGAAGAAGCGCACACAGAAGCAACAAAAGAAAAACACAACGAAGAAAGATCCAGTGCTAACAAGCACTGGAACCAACAGTCTAAACGCGCTAGCCCAAGTGTTATACGATCGACAGCCCTTGATGAACAGTTATAGGTTCGACATAACAGATCTATCATCCTTTCGAACTGGAATATAAAACCTAGTGCCACCCTAGACTGTCTACATAACCTCTGTGAACATGTTACGGAGCTTGGATGGCCCTGCTGCTATGATGTCAGCAAGTTGCACGGTTGCACAAATAAGGAAGCACATACTTCTAAGCAGCTTCATAGGAGATTGACTGGGCAACGGCAAGGTGTGTACCATTGCGGCCATGTTGCCGGGAGAGCCGCCATCACGAATCACGGGGCGAGCCGTCAGAAGGTCCGAACTGGAATCTTCTGGCCGTTCATCCTCGCTCTCTGCGAGGCCGCTGAACCGTCAATCTATAGGGAGTGGTTAGCACACGAATAACACCGACATTGAGTTAAACATACCGTCGTAGAATTCATCCTCGTCATCGTAGTCAGCAAGCTGTTCAAAGTTGACCTTGTACCGAAGGATGGCTCCGATACCACCGAAACCTTTGACAAACTGATTTCCTTCACTGGACTTGTCGGAGACGAACTCCAGGGTTGCTCCAAAGTCCTTGTAGCTTTCAGCAAGCCACTCAAGGAACGACTGCTGCTCGCTCACTTCCATCTCAGCGCCAGTCTCCTTGTCCATGAACAGTTCACGGTTCTCTTCCTGTGACTTGGTAGTGTGGATGACGACATCCGAACCGCTGGAGCTCTTGAGAACGTGCCGGGTAACGTCAAGGTTCTCATATACGATCAGTGTCTCCGCCGCACCAAGCTCCAAAGCCTTCAATGTATCGTCAATGCCATAACAGACCTTTCCAGTATCCTGACTGATTTCTTCGAAATACTTTCCGATAAGCTTCTTCTCCTGAACAAATTTGACGTTGCTCAAGGTCTCAGATGCCAGTTCGATAGCCTGGTTAAAGCCGTTCTCGCCACCATAAGACACGTCGACAACCTTGATGACCTTAGCCTGCAATCTCTGGTCGAACATATCGGACTGATTCAGGTCGTTTTTAAAATCGGCAGAACCGGCCAAGATCAATCCTGCAACATTGACCTTGTCATTGGTGATGTAGTTCTGAACAGCCAACTCGGCAATCTTGCGTACGTAGTTGTGGCGCTTCTCCTCACGAAGACGAGCGAAACGCAATGCTGACTGACCACCACGGCCGTGCTTCTTGGGCAGATCAACGCTCAACTTTTGCAGGATTTCTCTGGTGTTGCCGCTCAAGGTACCGAACAGGGCACCGTTTCCATCCATGACGATGAAACCAAACTTCTGATCGGATTCAAGAAGCTCACTAAGAGCCTCAGTGTGGAACTTGTTATCACAGAGATACAACGAGGTGTTGATTGGCTTGAAAGGCTCGAAATCAATGTTGATCTTGCGCTCCTTTCCTTCAGAGGTGATAATTTCACCGCAATAAACCACTAGACCATTCGGCGGCACCTTATTGTAGAGCTTGAGACGTTGTTGCGTCGAAGTAATAGCGGAAAGGACGGAAAGACGGTTGACACGAGACTTGATGTTAGACGCAGTGCCCTGTAATATGTGATTAGCAACTTTACTGGACTGGCCGTGTCTCCCTCAGTCAAGCCACTTACAAACTCTTCCGCCAACATCTTTGCTGCTCTAGAAATCTGATCCTTGGGGGCTGCAAAGAAGAACCGATAATTAGAAGTATTCTAATGACGAGTTGACTGGACGGAAGACGTACGAATGATAAGAGAGATCATGGAGGTTCCGTTTCCTCTAGCGGCCTCAAGCCGCTTAATGAGTTTCTTCACCTTCCATATCTCGATGTTCTTCTCCGCTTCGTTCGGCTGAGCCGCGCTCATGTTGGGCGAGGCAACAATATGATACGACCAGAAGACGTTAAGTGTGTGGCTTGCTGGTGCTAGAATACTAACTGTCAGCGGTGAAAAGAGAAAGGGAACTGAGGTGACAATGGTTCTATGACCACAAAGACAAAGGTGAACGGGAAAGAGATGATTAAGTCACATACCTCACGGCTGGTCGATTTGCCGTCCAAGTCCAGCGGGGTGTTTAAGCAATTTTCATCAGGCACCGTGGGGGGGCGGCCGACGACACAAGGAACGACGAATGGGCCGGCGGTCGCCTGTTTACGATGACATAAGCTGGAACTCGCACAAGGGGGATCAATAATCACCACAACGCTTGTATAGAGGCCATGCGATCCATGTTGAGGCGGCGGAGAGAAAAGTTATGGTTATAAAATGCGAGAGAGAATCGAATCAAAGGCCTCTGCATTTGCATCATTGTTAGGCTTATCGATCTTACTCAACATAGCGACCGCAAGGCTTCAAAGATCAAGTGGGATGGATCGGAGTGCGGTTCCTGGATATACCATACTCCGTAATCCAGATACGATCCAGCATTTGCGAGTCACTTAACCAGAGAACTGCACCGAGAAGTTGGTGAAGGATTGCCCGAGGCTGTGGCTCATTTCATACTAATACTAACGGTACTACTGCCCACGTAACGTCTTTGTCGGTGTTCCTAGGAGTGGGCTGGGAGGTCGCTACCATTCGGTCTACCTTACCTATCGACTAACTAGGTCGCCTACTATCATATTTCATATATGGCACAACCTAGCATGAGCCTGGGTCTTCACAGTTGGTCATCTCTCTAAGATCAGTGATCAATTACTCTGTGATCAGTTCAAAATGTAACACTCCGCTTCAACGGCCTCAAAAGCGAAGTCTTCGGGAACTCCGAAGCAAAATCTTGACACTACCCTGAGAACATGCAAGAAAGAAACCGTCCATGATATCGCAGGCTGAACCACCTCATCTGGAGTACATAAATCAATGTGGTGAACCAAATGCCATTGATGGCTTATCAATAATGCAAGGACAACTATCTACAAAGCCGGTTGGAACTCCATGTACCTGTGCAGTATTAGTTCCAAGAGGAACCCCACATTCGCTCCCGAAATTCGCCAGAAGCTCCCGGGGTCCTTTCTATCGTGGAATAATTTCTCATTGGACTTACCAATCAAGATTTCTACCCTTGCCTTTCTCGGAGATAACCTGATCGTATCCATTAGCTAGACTACGGAGTGCTATACTACACCTTATCTTTGTCCTGGACATCGTGCAAGCTGATCCTGTGGCTACGCCTATAAGAAATCGCTGATAGTGACGACCATTCAACTTACACTCTGAGATTATCCGCCACCTAAAGCGACGCCCTAATATTATTTCGCCGATAGCTGATTTGTCTCCTCAGCAGCCTTGATTGTACTTCTGCACTCAATAAATAGACCCGGTCTTTCCATGGTTTCCTTTCCCTGATCGCTCTTCCCCCTGACTCTTCCTCCTTTGTTGTTGTTGTTGTTGTTGTTGTTGTTGTTGTTGCTGCTGCTGTTGTTGTTGTTTTGAGAAAATCGATCAAGCAGCAAGTAGCTTGGTTCACGACCGGAAGCTTCTGTCCCCTGGCAAGGGACCTTAAACGAATCATACACAATGCCTGAATCCACAATTCCTACAGCTGCTGGTGCCCAGGCTTCTAGCTCACATAGGCCAATTGCGCCTGGCAGGTCGAGCGTTGATTCAGCAATTGAGCCTGATGTATATCCTTATGGGCTTGCAACGAGCAGTGGCAGCTATTCAAGAGTAGAAAATAGCTATCCGAGGCCAAGGTAAGTCGCCCACTCACCGTGAAAGCATACCACGCCAGCTCGGTTTAACTATGTCTTGCGCTACACAGATCAGCCTCCATCTCCGCGCGGTTCAGACAGGCAGGGGGGGTCAATAGCATCGACAATTTTGCTCGGTCATGGCAGCGAGCTGCGTATTTTCCAGAGGTCTTACCTCGACGGTCCTCGTTTGTGGTAGACTCTGACGAAGAATGGGCTGGAACTACAAACGACATCTTCAGGCCACAAGAATACTCGGGACATGAGGCCGACTTTACACGCCCTTTGTTGGGTGCTGATGGAGGAAATGAAGACAATGGCATGACCGGCCAGCTGAGCAAAAGGACGTCAAATGCAGACATTTTTGAACCATCGCTTGGGGGTTCGTACGGAACGATTTCTTCCCGCGTTAGTGCAACGACACGGAAGCATGCGATCCAATTGCACAGAGAGCAACAAAGTCATGGGGATACATCTGTGGGCTATGAAAGGGAACCGGTTCTTGTAAAACAAGTGCATCATGAAGACGGTACAAGAGAGTGTATTGTTGTCGGCCAATCTACGGTTCCACAGACGATCTTCAATTCCGTCAACGTTTTGATCGGTGTTGGTCTGTTGAGCTTGCCGCTAGCTCTGAAGCATGCAGGCTGGCTTCTCGGCCTGCTATTTCTACTATTTGCTGCAGTAGCGACGAACTACACGGCAAAGATCCTTGCAAAGTGTCTTGACGTTGATAAGAGTATTGTCACTTACGCTGATCTAGCATACATTAGCTTCGGTCACCACGCACGCTTAGCGACAAGCCTCTTGTTCTGCTTGGAACTAGTCGGGGCTTGCGTCGCACTGGTTGTGCTTTTTGCGGACAGTCTGCAGGCTCTCATCCCAGGCTTGAGCCTTCTTCAGTGGAAAATAGTATGCGGACTTATGCTTATTCCCCTCAACTTTTTACCATTGCGACTTCTCAGCGTGACAAGTATCCTCGGTATACTTTCTTGTACCTCTAGTATGTGTGCCTTCTTCCCGAACCCACTGTATTTCCGAGAAGCTAACATTGTCGAAGTCGTCATTATCACTTGTATTGATGGGCTTACGAAACCAACCGCCCCGGGATCTCTCCTTCAACCAGCCAGGACGTATTTATTGCCTGACAAGTGGGCCACTCTTCCTCTTAGCTTTGGGCTCATAATGTGTAAGTCTTATCACTTGCTAGGGGTAGCTTAGGAGAAGGCACTGATGTTCAAGTAGCACCATGGGGTGGCCACGGCGTATTTCCAAATATATACCGCGATATGCGGCATCCACAGAAGTATGGGAAAAGTCTCTGGGTCACTTATATTTTTACGGTAAGCGGGTTTCGGCAACATCTTGAAAGGCAAACGCACAGAGAATCGTGCATAATTTCCCAACAAACAGGAAATAGTGTTCTCAAGTGCTAATTGAAATATTTGTCCTAGTATTCTCTTGACTGCACGATGGCCATAGTGGGCTGGATCATGTTTGGAGACGATGTTCGAGATGAAGTCACTGCCAACATCCTACGTACAGACGAATATTCGCAGGTATTGTCTATTTGCATGATCATGTTTATCGCCATCATTCCAATCACTAAAGTACCATTGAAGTGAGTACCATTTCACATGTTGTCATCTTGTGTAATCTGAAAAAAGAACATGAATTATTGATTGACGGATGTAGTTGCCGACCGCTCGTGGCCACAGTCGAAGTCCTCTGTGGACTTGGGTCACACCCTGAACTTCAGACAGATCCCAAAAGCACAAAAGCCATGGTTCAGAACCTTTCAAGAGCTTTTATACGCATCCTTGTCGTGGTCAGCATTGTTTTCATGGCAGTGCTCTTCCCTTCTTTTGATCGAATTATGGCGCTGATGGGGTCAGCTTTATGTTTCACGATCTGCATCATATTGCCGGTTGCCTTCCACCTGAAGATATTTGGCAACGAGATAAGTCCAAGAGAACGGGTACTGGACTGGTGCCTTCTAATAACTTCCTCGATATTGGCCTTGATTGGGACTGCATGGTCCATTCTCCCGCAGGATGCTATCTCTGCACTATGAATGTGCGGATAGCAGCTCTTTCTTGTTGTCCCATACGACACTATTATCACTTGACGATAATTGAAAAATTGTTCCTTGTTTTTCCAGGGTTCAAGATTTCCTTTTTGAAGGGTTTGGCGTTGTAGCCGCCAACTTGATCCCAAAGTTGGAATATCAGCTTGGATGTCTGCTTGGTCTTAGCCAACGCAAAGCCCATACTAGACATTATGTCTTGCAACCTGCTTTCGGTGAGGTAGCGCGAATTGGTAACGCAGGAGAGTGGGAGAACCAGAAACAGGCTTGGGATAATATCAAGAGAAGAACCGGAGGGGGGCGACGTGGTCAAGAAGGATATACAGCGCTTCAACATTTCACCCCGACCGGCGGCATCTGGAACAAAATTGAGGACCAAGGAGAGACTGATAATATGGAACCTATCGGACTCATTTTGGGGAAGAGGCCTTTTCATGAAATCCTGTTTCAGGATCCCCGGTTCTTGAGAATTCAGATCTATCCTAGTGACGTCCAGTAATCTGTTCATTGAACAAGCGTTCTTTGTGCTTAGAGCTCCAATCTCGAGTACTCGGAGCTTGTAGGGTGTATTTTCTATTGGCAGTAACCGGGGAGCTATCCAATCAACTAAGACCTTGCTAGAGTCGCCTCCACGATCTAAAGACTGGCCAAGTTTGCTTGCGAGCTGGTAGCTTTCCAAGCCGCCATTTTCCTGGATTTGCGCCTCGATCTTTCCAACTAAGACATCATCACCGGCCCGTACAGCTTGGGCAAGCGCTTTGAGTAGTCGATGGTGTGATCGAATGAGATTTCGAGTAGCTTTCGCCGACAAGGCCGCATGCTTTGCCCGGACAGTGGGGGGACGGGTGCGGGACAGAAGACCAGGTCTTTTTCTCAGTTGTTTGTTAGAAGGCCCCATGTCTCGGCCTATTGATTCTGCTGCCCTGACAGTATCCTTGCGTGTGAGTCGTAGTGTCTGCGCGGGCAAAAGCCGTCAACTCGGCTCATTCAACTCTTGTCGAAATCATTGATGGCTTCGACACGCGAGAAACCGCCTATACACGTGACCATAACGGATACACTATGCCGAAAGAAGACAGACTCGACAGACTAGCCCGTTCGAGTTGTGGTCGCCAAGAGATCCAAACCATCCGACACGGAGGGCAGGTCAGGTGACCCACAGAGTCAACCGTAGGGTTTTCATTAAGCGAATACCTTCCAAATAATTCGACACTCGACACTGCGACAATCAACACGACAGCGCCGGACGATAGCCATGGCTCCCAAGGTGGAAAACAAGCAAGGTAGGTACAATTTATGCGATTCATCCGTCTTCTTGAAATTTGCAGATTTGTTCTTGTCGAAAACCCGGTTTTGTGATCCTCGAATGGCATCTACATGTGGCGGTACTTCGGGGGATAAGGCCCTCTCAGCACGAACGAAAAAAAGGCATTCCCGATGAACGATTCGAGCCCTGTGTTTCCCCCGTTATTGTCAACTTGCATGGATCTTATTTCGAGCGAGCGATGGGCTATATTTTATTTTGAAGTGACGGACGGGCTGACATTCTGGATCTATAGGCAAGACCAAGCCCAGCGACAAGGCTGGTGCTGCCGCCAAGGCAGTCATTAAGGGTGCTGGCGTACGTTCTCACAAGGCTTCAAATCCGCCCATGCTCTGTTCGGTGCTAAATGTCATATAATTTTTCCAGGCGCACAAGGCTCGTAAGGTCCGCACCTCTACGACCTTCCACCGCCCCAAGACCCTTCAGCTTTCCCGGTCGCCCAAGTACCCCCGCAAGTCGATCCCCCATGTCCCTCGCCTCGATGCGCACAAGGTCATCCTCTACCCTCTCAACACCGAGAGCGCCATGAAGAAGATCGAGGAGAACAACACCCTGGTCTTCATCGTCGACGTCAAGTCCAACAAGCGCCAGATCAAGCTCGCCCTCAAGAAGCTGTACGACGTTGACACCGTCAAGGTCAACACTCTCGTCAGGTACGACGACCTATCCCATAATCATTGATGTACTACAGAAGTCGGAATATCTAACCTTCCTTTAGACCCGATGGACTGAAGAAGGCCTTCGCCCGTCTAACCCCTGACGTTGATGCTCTGGACATCGCTGCCACCAAGCTTGCCATCGTCTAGATACATTTCATTTAGGGTTTGGGTGAATTTTTATTTTGCGCGGTGGTCCATAAATATCAGTCATAAAGTTAGCTGCCAATGCTTGAATGAGGGCTGAATGATCGTTTCCAAAAAAGAAAGAAGAGGGAATTACTCAAATGCATGAATACCACGAATAAATCTGGTTCTAGACCCGTAGATTTTAAGCCATCGCCGTGGACTCTAGCTTAGGCTACTTGCCTTTCCTAGACCCAGTGTAAGTCGAGGTACATCTCTATATATGTTACAGTATTACACGCGCAGACAATCAGAGCAGAAAAGCTAGTTTCCGGTACGCTCACGGTGCTATTCCATGTGGCAAAGCCAGCACGTCCTTTCTATTGGTATGACTGATATAATACATGAGGTACCCGTTTACATGCAGGGTGGCGGCAGACGTGCTCTATGCATGAGCTCGCTGCTTTTCGACAGTAGAAGACAAGAAATATACATCTATCCACGCAGGGCTTCGAGATGCTTCAGAATCGCAAGGTTCGAGTCCATCCACCGCTCAACACAGTTCTGCGCGCATGATTCCTCGGGTTGTTCCAGGCGACCTGACGAGATCTTTCCCGTGATACATTTCTTCCAGCAAACATCCGACAACGAATGGACGGCTAAATGACGACCATTAGCACATTATTGCATTGGAGCATCTCAAGTCGGGGACGAATCGGCCATAGAATAGCGACTCAGTCATATTAACTCACTTTGCTGCATCGTGGCCTTTTGTTGTTCGTTTGCCAGCATCTGGCTCAGTTCGTTCTTGTCGGCATCATTCAGCTTGCTAATATCGACCTGGGTCTGTGCATCCATGGTGCAGGCGGATTTCTGTGAAAAAGACTGAAAGGTAGAATTTGATGATGAAAATTGGTTCAAAAATGGATCGCGAGTATGCTCAGCACAGGTTATGAAGAACAGATGGGATGGTTTGCTGGTCTCCGATGGTTGAGCAACCATCGGAATCAGATGCCCAGAAGAATTAAAGGCGGTGTGACATGGCAGATGCAGATGCGGCCGCAAGCTCGTAGCGCCCGCCGCCGCTCGAACGCATCTATCTAATGTGGAGCAAATCATTCTTTGGGCTACGGAAAATCAACAAGCTTTTGGTGTTTTGTTTCGCAATATCTCACTCCTGTCCCTCTTTTAATCAGGCACGCAAAATTGCCCTTGCTTTCTTATTGTCGGCTACATATTCCAAAATGCCCCCGGTACGGACCTCGCGCAATCGCAAACCGCCCCCGGCAGGCTTCGATGATATAGAGGATACACTGCTGGAGTTCAGTAATAAGATGAAAGATGCGGAGAATGCATCGCATGACGGAAAGAAGAAGCACGAGATGCTGTGGCCCATATTCCAGATCAGCCATCAGAGTAGGTGGTCTTCCATCCAAGTCATATCCCAGTTGTCGACCGTTCCAAGTCACTCATAATATGACACACAGGGTCCAGATACGTATATGACTTGTACTACGAGAAAGAAGCCATATCAAAACAGCTGTACGAATGGCTTCTGAAGAACAACTATGCGGACGCCAACCTGATCGCTAAATGGAAGAAGCAAGGCTACGAAAAGGTTACTATCTACCCGTTCTCTACTCTTGCTCTTATGTCTCCTTCTGTCATTATCCGAGCGATACTACCATGAAGTTCGCCTGCCAAGACCTGGAATAAGATTAATCTACTAACACGTACCATGTCTTCAATACAGTTATGCTGCCTCCGGTGCATTCAGACGAAGGAAACGAACTTTAATGCAACTTGCATCTGCCGGGTACCCAAGGCGCAGCTCAAAGAGGATCAAACAATTCAATGTGTTAGCTGTGGGTGCCGCGGTTGTGCTAGCAGCGACTAGCCTAATCTCGAAAACGAAATTTCCTTCCTGTATTTTAGCGTATTCGGGTTCCGTTCAATAAGTTGAAAGGCACAGGTCATGCAGGTTAGACCTTTCTTTGGTACGGCGTTAGGTCAGGAATTGAGAACTCAGATATCTTTTCCTTCCATGAACTATTTCCTCATACGGTGCCCTTCGAACATTTATTCCGTTTCTGCTTGCTTCACGCATCAGTCGACACCGACCCACTAGGCTCTGCTCATCATTCAGAGAACTATACCGAACTCCATATCACCTTAAATGGAACTGGGACCTAACACGCTTCTACGCTCTTTTACACTTTACAAATTACAGAAACAATGCAAATTGTGCGCTCTTGTAGTGGAAACTAACTAAATATGTGCTCGGTAAATCACCAAACAGTCCGGGGAGCAAGCAAAAAGAACTGAAACGACACGCAAGCGGAAAAGCAGAAACTCAAGTTCGTTTAGACATCACATACTCATGTACATCTTACCAAATGTCGTCATAAAGGTCGTAACAAGGTCATTCCAGGTCCGGTATATGTCATAACCGACTACCACCCTTTTAAACTCCAAGCAACCCCATCTGCTCAGAAGTGAAATAAACACGCAAATATTCAAAGCGCCCTCCTCCCCATTAAACCCCGTTGTCTACCAGCAGGATCAGACAATCTGCCGATTTAGTGCGCCATCCAGAAAGAAAATATGACTTCCCCGAGGCGCTCGCTGCGAATTATTGTTTTGTTTGGCTTCAATTTTACCTTCATCGCCCAAGCCCCCAACCTCCTGGCTTTAGGCTTTAGAACAGAGGTGTGTTGCTTCGATGACTGCACGAAGGCCTCGGTGGGTATGATTTCGCTCTTGACGGTTCTTCCTTGTTCATACCTCCGATCTTCTGGAATCCCTGCAAAATATCCACGCCATCGATTTCCGCCGGGCTTTCATCAAAAAGATGAAACGAGAAGAAATCCTCATGTGAAGAGTCCAGATAACGTGCAGAGTCAGTTACTTTGGAAGGCGACTCGGGGAAAAGAAGGCTTTTAGCTTTGGTCGATGATTGCAACGGTTGCACCCCCAGCCTGTTGTTGGAATTCAATGATGTGATATCTGCCAGTATATTGCCATTTGATCCGCCAGCGTCTGTTCGAGTACGCTTTGCAGACCGCTTCTCTGGCGAGCCGTATGCTGGGGTTGATATATTATCCGGAACAGGATCCGCAAAGACATCGAAGCCAGTATGGAGATTTTCACTCGGCGTGAACGTCTCGTCTTGGATATTGAAAGCCGGGCTCCAAGGAAGATCTTCATCGTTGAGGCCCAAATGCTTTATCGGGGAATTGACCATGTGTTGGATCTTCTTACGATGGTTCCTGAGATTCGTGTTTGGTGATACTGAAGGTGGTGGTTTAGCGGGTTTCTTGAATTTGATGACAGGCGTGATAGGAGGGGGTAGCATGCTGATATATTCCCCACGGAGGGGCGATGAACCAACAACTAATCCTGAGTCCTTCAAGATGCCACACTGACTTGGGCTAATATCGTGGGAAGAACTTCGAATTCGAGCTATCTCTTCCTCTGCCCGACCACGCTTAATTCGTGGCGGGTCTATGTCTAAATCCGAAGTTAGAATATGCCCAGCTTTGCTTGGTCGCATAGCTGAGGACTCTAGCGACGAGAAGTATCCACTGTCATTCACTGCGTTTTGTTTCCTTTTAGTGGTGATGGAAACGATTCCTGAAGTGATGGTTTGAGATGGCGTTGGAGGGGTCCCTTGTCGAGTGTAACGAGGGGGCACAACAGGAGGTGACGAATGTATGGTTTGGAGCGGTGATGACCGAGGACCAAGAGTCTGCACAGTACGGTTGGTATGTTCGTCACTCGTGTCTTCTTGAAGAGCAGGATCAGAAGCAGGGAGCGTGGCATCAGAAGATAGATCCACAGGCTTCGAATGTTTTCCTGTCGGTTGGTATGCTGGGGGCGGGATTGCCCATGTAGTAGTACTTGAAGTATGCGGACGCGCTGTGTCCTTCTGAGGCGCTGCCGGAAGAGGAAGGCTGGACATGGTTGCGCGGCGTAGTGGCTTGTCTTTGAGGAATTGAGCTTCCATTCCAGGCTCAATAGCCCAGTAGTTGCCTTTCCCTGGATCATCCTTAGGCCTTTCTTGCTTGATAAATGCTTTATTCAGGCTGAGATTGTGCCGAATGCTGTTCTGCCAGCCTGGGTCACTATTCTTGTAATACGAAAACGTATCCGAGATCCACTTGTATATTTGCGCTAATGTCAATCGCCTGTTTGGCGCACGAAGTATAGACATGCCAATCAGCGTTGCATAGCTATAAGGCGGCTTTGTACCATCGTCTTCTATCGGAGGCATTTCATGAGGTTCCGGTAAGCGCATAGAACTAGGTTCCTCCCGCTTCTGCTTCTTTGTTTGTCGTTCCTTCAGTGGCGCTGCATCCATGAGTGTCCTCTTCAAAGGTTTGGGTATGAATGAGGGTTCGGGGAAGTCTGCAAAATTATCGCTGTTGGGTTCATCTGATGATTGGGTTTCCTTTGGAGACTGTTTCCCTGAACTGGAAGTGGAGAATGTCGTGAATAACGCGGATTGGGGCATTGAAGAGGAAGAAGCAGCGGTGTGGTGATATCCGAAGGAGGGGTGTTTGGAAGGAGAATCTGTTATAAATTCTGGAGCGGGGGGCGCTGTGATGGGAACATATCCTAGATTTCCATGTCCAGAAAACAGGCTACTTGAGCCGCGAACGGCTTTTGCCGGCGAAACGTTGTGCGTCGTAGAAGCGGTCGCATTTAAGAATTGACCTTGTGTCGACGGCACATGCTCAACAGGCTGCAGAGGTAAAGGTGAGGGCTCTAAGCGGGGTCGTGGCTTGGGAATCGCTTTTCCACAAGATGTAGGCCGTGAGGTTAGCGGCGCAGAACGTGTCGGGCTCATACTGCCACGATCTATGCCCTGTACCTTGGTGTCAAGGGACTTCCGACGCGGAGCGAACTTCCGCACACCGTGTATGGCAACAGGGCAAAGATTCGGGTTACCTTGGGCTCTAGTAGGGCACCCGCGGAGCAATGAACGGGAGAGCACGCCTTGCTGAGATTATTGAACAAAATCTGGGTGGTGAAATTGCAAATCGCAGTGCGAGAAACGATAATGGTCAAAACATCCAGCGCGTAGGAGCGCGATGCACAGGCAGTAATCTAGAGACAAGGACAGAGAGGGCCTAGGGAAACGGCTATCGTCATCCAAGGCTTGAAAATTGACGTGGTTATCGGAACAAATATGTAGCCAGAAGCAGGCAGCCACTGGAAGGGCGTGGTACGTTGAATAGGCGCGAAGTAGATGATGTATGTTAGATGGTGAGATCGAGAACAGAGCGATGGAGCAAGTGGGTTATCGAAGGAAAGAGTCCCAGAACATAGGCGGCAAGACGGCTCGACTAAGTTCAAATCCCTTTGTCCGGTAAGGTCCGTCCAGGCAAGGTGGGGAGATATGCGCAAGATATTTTGTGAATAATTCCTTAGTTGAGTGAAGAATGAGAGAACGAAGAAAGACAGGCTGCACCTGTTGATTGCCCACGCGCCTCGTCGGGCCTGTATGGTATGGTTATGGCGCGTGCGCGTCACGCGTCGGGCAGCCTCCGGACCGTCAAGCTACCCTCGGGTACCCATCCGGCATGAGAGGCAGACTTTACACGTATTGTCACAAGTGGATTATCATTCACTTCGCGTTTACAAGTTACTATTCCGCCCTCCGTACTCCGTACATCATACATAAATGTAGATGGTAATACCAATCCCTGGCTCCCCCTCCTCCCTTACTAGCCTAGCACAGACTGAGTAGGCATGCGGGTCCCCTGATGCTGCCCAGTGAACAGTATCGACGCTACATCTGTTAGACCCATGGGGATTCATCCCTTACTCAAACCCACCCAATTAGCTGGCGAACTCTGTAGATCATGGGTCCCTTGGTCGATTGATGAAGCAGTCTGGACTCTGGTGGCATGCACTTGGTACTTATTATAAATTCCCAGCCTACCAAATACAGTCTAGGCTACCGAACAAAGTCCTACTCATTTGTTGTGAAAATTGTAGCTGACGAGGATACCGTATCCGTACTCCCACCCTTCGAGAAGCACTTAGGCTACGAAATTACTTCCCTTCAACAAACATTCCCCGACTTCACAAGGATACTAGTAACCCACTACGGCCCTAGCTTCCTTGGTACCCCGTTCGCAATCTGAGTAAAGCTATTGAACTCATTTAAAAGCAAACACAAGCAACATGAACAATTCATGTCATCCAGGGATGATTACCTCACCTCCGAGAAGAAGCAGCGAATACCGAGCTAGGGACTCGCAATAACGCGGCTTGGCTAAGACAATGCACCGACCGAGGCGTAAGCAACCACTTACTGCTGTGAGCCATGCGCTTAGGGATTTGACTTGCGAACCCCACCCTCCCCCCCCCTTTCCCCTTCTTTCTACCCTACATTTTTCTCATCAAAGCTTGTAGAAACTGCTAATCGATCTCGCTATATAGTAGCCACAACACCCTCGGAGCTAGAAGGAGACCAAGCTAAGGGTACCATGGTGGCGCAAGGGTTGACTCTGCTAGGGTACACACACCTTATACTTATTATCTATATGTAAATCGGCAGTTATGTACTTTCTATATTTTACAGGATCGCCGTTTCATTATTCGATGTCTCCACATGTTACCATACCTCCGAAGGAGCCGTGAATACGCAGTGTGAGCTTAAACTTATTCGGCATTACCCGCATAAAAGGTATAGCTAACTATCTCTGATAGGACACAATCATTTTGTAGGATATGCTCCTCCTCTTATATCTCATTATCTACTCCGTACTACTGTATCTACTACTATATCATTCAATGTTCTTTTCCGCGTGCGAGGTTTTCCTTGAGCAATGTGGAAAACAAAACTCGCACGCACCGTTCTGAAAATGCGTTCTTTTTGGACCTGCAGGAACTATGCATATACTGATCGTTATTGGAAGCAAAATTAATCTGGACATCCGGACCTCGCCATATAACTAAGCCATTCTGATAGATGACTAGTTAGTTAGTTATTCAGCAATGTGATGAATAAGCCGAAGAAAACTTAGAAACATTCCTTATGAATAATGGGAGAGGTATTGCGAGGAAATGAAACTCTATAATAGACAAAAAGGACAGATAAATCAAAAAATGTATAAAGGTAAGCCAACCCCGGTAGACCAGAGAAAATGAACTTGACGCCAATACATGAACAACCTGGGGCATACAAGGAAAGCCAAGAATCTATCTGCATTAGACGGACCTGCAAACGACGAAAGGAAAAAAGGAGATAGAAAGAAAGGGAGGAAAGAAGCATGATCAACTACACAGCTGTTTATATGCACGTGACTCTTGTAGTTTGGAAAGACATAAGGGTGATAATGGACATCATAGCGTTAGAGACGGACACAAAATTTGGAAGGTAGCGCGACGCAAAAGTATAAGGGAAGACAAAGAGCACTTTTCAGTCCAAGAACGTGAACATGCTGGTGTGGATGATATTTAAGGCACGATCAGCGTCTCTCTCTTCAATGACACATGAGATGTTGATCTCACTTGCACCTTCAGGGCGGTATATCGTCAGTCGGTGTTCAGGATGCACAGGTAAAAGCGAGACTTACCTTGGGAAATCATCTCAATATTGACATTATTCTCACCTAGGGTAGAAAACATCCGGCCAGCTACTCCGATCATATTTTTCATCTGTTTCCCGACAAGACTAAGGATTGCCATCTCGGGGATGATATCAACTGTACCATATCGCTGCAGGTCGCGCAAAGCACCTTTGAGATCTTCATCAATAACTTGATATTCATCCCTCCCGACTCCATTGAGGAGAGGCATTTCCGAATGAAGAGCCATCGAGACATGAACCTCACTCGTAGAGATCAAATCAATTGAAAGTCTCCACCTGTCGAGAACGGAGAATATCCCAGCGAAAAATCCATGTGAGAGCGAACGTTTGTTGGAATGTACATTAATCACCAATATCTTGTGCTTAATCGTTACCGCCGTTGGGCGTTTAGGCCGCTGCACAAGACTAGGGCTGCGGGTACGGAATAGCCTCGGATCATGGCCTGGAGTTGTCTTCTCCAATTCGAAAGTAGAGTCTGGAAAGATCACGGTGCCATCACCTCTTGGGTTCATAACATTCTTTATGCGAATTGGAATCTTGGCGCGCATGACTTGCTCCATGGTGAAGGGATGAATTACCTCCGAACCGTAGAATGTCAGTTCAGCTGCTTCAGCTGGCGTGATTGCAGGTAAAAGGCGTGCAGTAGGCACCTTCCGGGGATCTGCGGTGAATATTCCATCGACCTCTTTCCAGACTTGAAGTTCCTTAGCATCTATTCCAACAGCAACGAGGGCAGCGCAGAGATCAGTATAACCGCGGCCAATCTGATCGAGGAGGCCCCCGGGCACGGTTCCAAAAAAGCCAGTAACAACTGGTACTTTGTTTTCACAAGCCCGAATCTTTCGGCCAAGAGCTGCAGCGAGATTATTGTAGAAGTCCTGGTCGAGGCCCTGATTCGAAATAGGAAAGTCGATGACCTCAGCTAGATCCACGTACTGTGAATCCACCCCACGGTCTTGAATATATGCGGCCATTAAGCGACAACTCAATTTTTCTCCTGTACTGATCACTTTATCCACGCATCGTGCGCTTATTTCTCCTAGTGTCTGTGCAGCCTCCAAGACTCGAAGTACTTTGTCGCATTCGTTGTTTATCTCTGAAACGAGCCGGGACTTGAGTACCTTAGACTGGATTTGATCGTCAACGACCTGGATATGTTCGAGCCGGACTGCCTCAACAAGGGAAGCATATTCTTGTGATAGAGCGTCTTCCGCATCCCGAGCTGCTCGCAACAGACTGTGTTATATAGTGGGTTAGTCCGAATGGTAACTCTATTCTAACGGGATCTGGAAGTCGTGAAAACATTGCGGACAAGAGCTGGACAGTATATGGAAGGATCTCCTGAGATTTTGAACACAGAGATTATGACTCACCGGTTCGTGGTTCCTGCAGCCTTTGTTGAACTACTCCGTGCCGAACAGACTATAGCCACGCGGTGTTCGAGTAGACTTGGTCTGATTCAAAGCCGTTGTTAGCAAGCACGACGAATGTTAGATGAATATACAGAGAACAGATTTACTTACAATACCACTTGATCAATGATGTTCAATGCGAATTTCCCAACACTGGTACCTCCAAACTTCTGCACAATCCAATTGCTATCCGGTGAGTTTTTCGACTCACTCCTGGCAAATTCCAAAGGATCCTTCTGGCTTTGCTGGTGGCCATCCATCTTTGGGTCGCTGGAACAGCAAGTTGAAGCCTCGCAATTGAGAGATGACACACCCACGCAATTGGCTCCGGTAGCGGGACAGCCTTTTTTATGTGCACTGGCGGGGTTGCGAAAGCGGAGCTCATGCCGATGAGATGTGAGACGAATGATCATTCGCCATTTCGTTTCTCCGCCTTCCTTTTGCGGGTACACAGTATCGGGACTTGATAATTACTAATTGAAGATGAACGTTGAGTCAAGGAACATGGGTGCATTAGTACCAAAGCAGTCTAGTTTTTCTGCTATGCTATGAGTTTGCACCCCCCCGTCGCGTAACGTAATTCACAGAAGACTCAACCATCTACAACCAAAGATACGATATAATGGTATCACACTAAAACCTTTTCTGAATTCTTCAATTGGACCACTTGGTGCTATGTTAGCCTATCATTTTCATATATACAGCAGACTACAGGTGACTGATTCGGCTATTTGGTCGCGAACTATGGTATTGCTCATTCAGGGTCTTGAACTTTATTCCCACCTTTTCATTGCTACGTGCAGTGATTTGTATCATAGGAAATGCGAGGTGTGATCTATTGAATGAGATCCGTTCAGTATGCTACCTGTTATCGATACTATAGTACTATGTACTGGTTTAGCATCAGATGACATGTTTACCTATACGGTGCATCAAATCTACTTTGTGATATGCACTAGGTAACAGTGATATATGCTTTGTGGATATTAATATACTCCGTATGTCATGCCTACCAGTATCAAGAGGAATACAATTTGATTTGCTGGTAGCAAGTCGGGAAGAATAACCGACACTGGTATGAGGCTAGACCCCCCATAGGCAATACTACCCGTAATAGCATTGTTTTTTATTATACCACGGAGTGCATCGTCGCACGGCAGCTAACTAGTGAATGATCTCAGGGCCACACTTTCATTCGTATCATTGTAGGGCTTTTTTGCCACACCCAAGTACACCGTCGGGAGTAAGTGATAATTATAAGCAAGAGTAGATTGTATATCGTTTTAGGGCAAGTCGTCTCAGTTGGGTCTCGATCTTCGCATCTAAGCTGCTTGGCACATGATTCCGTGGTTGATTTAGGTGGGCCTACGATGGGTGCCTATTTAGCCAACTGTCACCTTTACCTACTTCTGGCCCTAGTCGGCTCCCAATCACCTCTTCTTTGTTTGTGAGACGAAAATATCAGTCATAACTTACAAGAGCGTGAAGCTGTCTTCATCTCATCTCGAGGTAATTCTTGGGGCGGATACAATACTGGTTGCCATGGACCATAAAAATGATAGTGATCCAACATGTCCCTTTTGTCCATTTTCTGATCCGGGCATCAGCCGTGTTGTAGAACATGTGGATGTTTACCACCCTGAAGTGGATACCCAGGCTGGGCATAGCAGACGGCCGGCAAATGCACCCTCAACTGGAACGGGAGAATGTTCTGGGGATTATACCGAGTGTCCACACGGCTGTGGGGAAATAGTACTCAACACCGAACTCTCCGCCCACCTCGACTTGCATTTTGCGGAAACAGTTGCCCTTGATGAAATATCTTCATGCCAGCCGGAATTGCCTGTTGACATGGAGAGTGCGGTGTCAAGCCATGATGCAGAGAGACAGGAATGGTTGGAAGGGGGCACTCCCGGGCTGCTACCCAGCGAAGATAGAACGCTCTCATCATGGTCATTGATTGGTGGCACGAAAACACCGCACAATGGGAGAGCTAAGCGGCTTGGTGTACGAAAATCTTCATTTATCCTTTATCCATCATAGAGCGCGTTGTGCTGACATACTACTTAGCGTACGGAGTTAGGGCCTCATGCTCACGAAAAGCAGATGCCATCGTGGCTGCGAAGAATGTTAGAGAGGGGTTCTATGTCAATTTTCACAAATACAATCGCCGTAGACGGCACGCTTCGGAGGCGCGAAGCTGTCGAGAACGAGACGCGCGATGTCATTCCGGTGCTCGCTCGGTTATGTGAGCAGGACAAATCCGTTCAACGTGCTTTTTTTTGCAGCCCAAAGGTCCATCAGATCTCGAAGATCCCCAAAGAAGGAGGATTTTGCGGGTATAGGAATATCCAAATGCTAATCACGTACATGAAAGAAACTCAACTTCCGGGGCATGAGCGTTTCCCACAAGAGCTACCCACGATCTTCCAACTACAAGATATGATCGAAGATGCGTGGGACAATGGTTTTAATAGTGTAGGGAGGGTCGAAACAGGAGGTATCCGAGGAACTAGGAAGTACATTGGCACGCCAGAGGTATGATGACCGTGAATGTAATCTTGTGGATTGAATTGATTCATTAATTTATAGGCACAAGCGCTGTTCTCGAGTCTCGGCATACAGTAAGACTCCATCTCCAAGCCGGGAAGCGCTGCTTTAACAACCCACAGGTGCGAAGCAAATAGCATTGGTGCCTCGAAGGAAGTGCGTGCACATGACGCACTATACATGAATGTTGCGGCTTATTTTCGAGAATCATGTGCTTTAGAGGAAGGACACAAAGTCATGCAGACAAACTTGCCCCCTATTTACTTCCAGCATCAGGGTTTGAAGACCTCTTTCTTCGTGACATGTAACATGTCTAATGAGTGGATGGGCATAAACAGGACACTCCATGACAATTATCGGTTTCGAAATTCGTGACGGTGGTAGCGCAAACATACTAGTCTTCGATCCTATGTTCCGAACACCTCCAGCAGTGAAGCGGCTCAGAGGGCCCCAGGCACTGACGTCGGACCCCGCACGCGTATTGAAGGTATACAGACGAGGCACAGCATATCTGCAAAAGTACAAGGTATTTGAGCTTCTAAAGTAAGTTACATGGAAGAGGCGACCGATATGGTGACGATGCAGGGTTAGCTTACCAGACTACTCCTAGGCTTAAATATTCCGCCAATTCGTCTAGCAAATAGCACTGCGGACAAGCGCGGCATGGCATCAGGCTGCAAAACAGCAACAGTTCTTTGGCCTACGATGTGAAGCGTGCATCACAACATGCCTAGTTTGCTATTTCCCATCATCATCATCAGCATGGACATGAATCTTCAAGTAGCCGTTATCTGTCAGCTCAACAAGTGGCAGCATGCTTGAGGAAGGTTATTAGGTTGGGTTTTCAAGTGCATTGTACCACATCATAAGAACTCAAGCTTCCCGGCGAGCTCTCTGCAGATGCTTATCAGGGTTACATGTGAGCTAGCCTTGTCTAAGTACTCTAATACTCGTTTGTGCATATATAATTCTGAGCACGGCAGCTTCAATCTCCTAGATAACGAATCATGTAGCACCGGGTAACTTATGGAGATATCGGGAAGTTTGATAATCCGAAGCTGTACTGATTACCTACCCCACGGAAATTTTCCCCTCACTGTGGAAACTTTATCGGCCTTTATCGGGCATATTGAAAGATATAATTCACTTCACGCATTTCAATGAGGCATAATGCGGACATCTCCGAATGTGATAATAACAGGCACGCCCGGCGTAGGCAAAACCGTCCATTGCGAACAATTGGCCGAGGAGACAGGTCTGCGGCATCTTTCAATCAACCATGTCGCAAAAGAGCGAGACTGCTACGAGACATATGACCACGAATTACAAACCTGGGTCGTGGATGAGGACAAAGTACGTTCATGTAACTCTTATTTAGTCTGGTTTTCAGTCGCCTGATAAGTTGGTTTCAATCATGCACTCCTTACGTTTACCTAACATACATATATTGCAGCTCCTGGACGCTATTGAGGATCAGGTGCTTCAGGGTGGCTATCTAATCGACTGGCATGCATGCGACCTGTTCCCCAAGTCATGGATCGATTTGGTCGTTGTATTACGCTGCCCATCTACGGCTGTTCATTATGATCGTCTCGCATCAAGGTACACCACAGGACCATAAGCCACAACCCCCTTTACTATCAGCTGAAATCCTAATTGGAGCTTATTGTTGCAGGGGCTACAATGAAACGAAGCTGCAGGAAAATTTAGATGCCGAGATATTTGGTGTTTTGCTTGACGAAGCTCGAGAAGCCTTCGACGAGGAATTAGTGGTTGAATTGAATAGTGAGAGGGATGAGGATGTAGAGTCCAATTGCGCAAGGATTTCTAGCTGGGTACAATCTTGGAAACATGATCGAGCTTGAGGTCTCGATTATCCCAAGGGATACGGGGAGGGGGCGGCCGAAACCGACACCAATTCGTATCGTGAAATCTGCAGGTCATATCAAGGACGTCTGTCGGCCAACCAATCTTGCAATTTGACCAGAGCTTTATATCTGTGTGAGATACGGTTCTGCTCCAATATTAGTGGCTGATCAAGAAACTGATGGGACAATTTCCTGACCTTCTCTTCTTTGTCCATTTCAGCGTAAGTCTTGCCTTGATGCTCAAAAATCGGGTCCCAGCCTGGAAGGAGCTAGTGAGTCTCAATTTGTGTAACTAATAGTCGCCTGTACATACCAAAATTCGCAGGGCCCCTTGGTCTCACGATAGCTCCCTTGTGTGAATGCGTCAGCCTCTGACAGGGTAGGTGGAGTTGACACTCAATCCTACCTCAGTTCTACCCTGGAATAAGATTGGATCCGAACCGGGTCCGCTGGAAAAGGCAAAGGTGCAGACAGCCTCCGCAGCCCTGGTCTCAAATGAGTCAAGCAATTTATTCAGACCTTCATGGCCTAGGGCATCGAGAAATGATTTGCTAGATAGGATTAGTAGGAGAGTCAGTATGCTTGGACGAGGAATACATACATATATGGACCAGGCAGTCCTTTGAGGGCGTGAAACTCAAGCGCAGTATCTTCCGTCAACACCGGGCCTCCGACCTGACCGAGGTGAGTCTGTGTGATAGAGCTGTGCAGATTCAGCCTTTGAAATGCCACTCACCACTTCTGCTGCACGTCGGCATTTCTCCCGGGCAATTTCTTCTATCGTACCCTGTATCTCAGGAAGGTCAACTGCTTGGTTTTCAACGTCGATCACAGTCCCTAATATCGCTTTCACTTCTGCTAGCTTGTTTTTGTTGCCGGTGATGAAGTTTAATTTTTCCAGTGAGGCCATCTTTGCGTAGGCCGATCAGATTCTCAGAAGTAATAACAAGAGAGAACTGAAAAGTAGCTTGTACGTTGACAGACCGCAGACATAGGAGAACAGACAGACGGAGGTGCGCTAGATATATATATCTGTTGTGCCGCAGGTTCGTTCAATTCAAGGCTTAAGATTCTTGTTTCCCCGCAGCCCCACCAGGCGGTAGTGTGTGGTTCAGCTTGGGTCCCTTTATTCGGCTGCTTACAGAGATATCATCAAAATGGCTAGTACGATACAAACGCTCATCATCAGGGTTTCTATGAAACTGCTAGTGCTCCGTTGCTCATATACAAGGTCTATTCCATCATCGTCGCGCCGCTTTCCGTCATCTCCAGCCTCTCTTGCTGAGCCATCGCTTGGGCAGAAACGATTTCAGCCAGCCGCTTTAGTCGCGGCGTTTGAAGCCCTTCAGAGACTGTTAGCATTACTCGGCGCACTGTCCGCTGTGGTCCACTTACAAGACGGGGTGTATGTCTCCAAAGCTGTTATAACACGTGGCTCCGCAATCTCATACGGGCCACTATCTTCCATGTCAACAGGTGTCAGAAGGAGAACATCACTCTTCTCGGTGACACGGGAGGCCACCGCTTTCATGATTTCACCATTGATAGGTTGCTCATAGTCAGCCACGAGATACTGGTTCAGAAGTTTCTGGATTTGGTTTGGTGAGAGCCTAAGAACTGTCAGTACTGCATGAGGTTTCAGCAGAACAACCTGATCGAAACTCACATCCAACAAATATCCTGGATAATCTCAATGTCATTCAAAGTGGCCTTCTTGAGCTGAAGAAGCTTGGTTGCTTGCTAGATAGAGCTAATTTCAGCAAATAGCACAATCCCTTCGTCTCGATAGACCCCTTACCATTAGATGCTCCAGCTGAAGTGTACCCTCTGGCATATCATGGCTCTTGCACCACTCCTCAATGCGGGTGATATTGTAGTTGATCTGCAGACCACGTTTCCAGGAGAGAAAGTTTCTCCGCATGAGGAGGTCATTGAATGCAGTGACACCAACAAGTCGGAGAAGCTCAGTGACCGTCTGTGTTATGATAGTCTCTTCCAGATAGAAAGCCTTCATTGCTTTGTAGACATTGTTCAAGAGACTGAGAAGGTTATCCATACTGTAGGCTGGGTTGTTGTTGGAGGGTAGGAGCTTCCCAAGGAACCTGTTTGTCTCGCTTGTAACAAAACCTGGGAGGGACTGGGATTCAATGATCGCTGGTACAATCATCTTGTAAAGTTTCTTCTTCAATACTTTCATCCACGTATGATAAATGTTGAACTCCAGGCTTTCGAGATCATGCTTCACAATCTCTAGCAGACGATCGTACTCAAAATTATCCGTCTTCTGTGCTTCGTACCAGTCTTCGGCCAAGAAAACGAAAGACAACATTTCGTGAACATTTGAAAGCCAAAAGGCCCCTGGATTAATAGCATCCTCTCCATCGTGCTGCATGACCTCTTGCTGGATTGACTGCATAACGTTGGCCAAGAAACGCTCGGACTCTTTCACAAAGCCATTGTTCCACATTTCGGACGTCACTAAATTGATCAAATAAGCTGGGAACAAGACCTCCTTCTCCGTAGGTGGAGGTGTAGAGCTGGGTAGTGGAATTTTCAGGTTGCGTATCAAACCCATAGTCACCTCTTCATTGAGCTCATCTTCTTCAGACAACAAGTTCTCGAGTTCTACCTCAACGGAGTCCAGGCCTGGAGAGAAAGCATTTCCCGAGAAATGCTGGCGGCCCATAGCCGAGCTAGGAATGGCCATCGACACTGGCCTCGGGTTATAGGCGCCACTGAAACGATCAATATCGATCCGCTCAGCACCGGCACTTCGCCTTTTGGGCTTCGGCTTCTTGGAAGAAACAAGGTTTATCAAGCCGCTCGCAGGCGGCTGAATGGGCCCACCATTCTGCTGGTCTCCATTCACGCCGTTTGCAGGCACAACTCTCTTTGCAAGCTCAAGCTGTTCTTCGAGATCGACTATCTGCTGACGAAGGGATGCCTTTTCGTTTTCAGCATCCGTATTCAGCTGCTGAAGTTTCTCCAACTCTTGGTTTGCGGTACGAATCGATTCTCGTGAGATCTTCTCTTCTTCTTGGAGACGCTTGATGGTTGCCTGCGCATCATTATGGTGCTGTTGTAACTTATTCATTTCCTCCTCCATGGCAGTTAAGCGAGCAGCAGTAATACCTGCCTGGTTTGCTTCGGCCTGTAATTCTTTCGAACGATTCTCGAGCACGTTGTGACGGCTTCTCCACGACTTCACTTGTGTCTCATAGTTCTCCAGTTGCGAGTTGAGTGACTTATTTTCTCGCTTCAAAGATTCGAGGTACTGAGTCAACTCTACCACCTTATTCTCCAGCTTATATGAGATCTGTTTGAGGTCCCGAGCATCCTCGCGAAGCTTCTTGTACTCTCTCCTGGCCTGCTTTCCTCTCCAGAGGTTCTGGACAATGATCACTTTTCTGCGGTATTGTCTCCAAGCGCGTAGCTGTCGCCAGGAACGGAACGATCGCTGTATTACTTTGGCTGCATTGCCATGAATCGTGTCGAGGATATTCTGCCTGCAAAGGAATCCCTTTGCAACTGACTGGAAAAGAACGAAATTGGCACGGATGCGGCTGTAATTCCGCCGCTCCTTCTGTCCTCGCCATACCCTCTGAATCGTCGTAGCTGCCTTGACCTGCCGAATCTCAGCTGCACGTTGTCTTGCCAAGAAACCTCTAATAAGAGCCTGTGTTGTGAGGATAGAGGCACGAGCCTCAAGATATCTGCGGCGGTAGTACTTGCATCGAAGGTTTTTCTGTATCATAACAGCGCACCCATTCAATCTTGATGTGCGAAGATTTTCGAGAAAAGCAAGCATGCCTGCTCGGAAGAATATCTTCGTTAAACCAAGCTGATATTTATCTTGCTTTTGCTGGGTACCATCCCCGAGAGCTTTCTGTAGAATGGCATGGCACATATCCCTGATTTCTGACGTCCATTGCGATGAGTGACAAAGCATGTAGTACCGGATTGCAAATTCTTCGTATGTCCAGCGTGTAGGATATCCAGCCGTACTGATCCGTACAGTCTCAAGGACACCACAGGCTCTCAGTTGACTGAGGACCATCGGCCCTTCGAATTTCCAAGACTCCTTAGCCTCATTAGGCTTGATGCAGCGTATGTAGTGCACGTCGGTAGAGTTAATTGTGTTCATAAGCTCAATCAATGATGACTTGAAGATTCCTCCCAAGGTTGGCTTGCGATTGACAGCAACGCCAATTTTTCGACCTGGGGCAGCCACAGGTTTGGATGAAATAGAAGCCGAATCTTTCTCGCGAACGGCTGCAGCCGTGTCCAAGATTTCTTTCACAAAATCATTTGAAGAGCCACGCAGAATCTCCAGATGCTCATCTGGGACAGTGTCCCGGTTCTTTTCAATGAAGCCGTCGGACTCGTAAGTCACATCGACTGCATAATGACATATCGTAAACGCGGATTTGCCAAAACGTGGCTTCTTGTAGAACTTCTGCTTATCTGCGGCGAAATTGTGGTGCAGCTTGGTCACGAACTGCTCATCCGAGCCCATAGGCAACCGAGATTCTTCATCCAAAAGGGATAAGATACCCAATTTTGCTTCAATCAGGTCAATACAAGGTTGGTTATCCGAAAAGTCAATGAACGTCCAGTCTATCTGCTCGCGCACATATTCTTCCTGTTCGAGTTTGAACACGTGCTGGTTAAACTCTTGCTGCAGCTTCTCATTGGCGTAGTTGATGCAAAACTGCTCGAAGGAATTTTTCGCAAAATGTTCGAACCCGTAAATATCCAAGACCCCAATAAAAGACTTGAACTTGTTCAAAATACTATCGGTAGCCAGACCTTGGTTGATCCTGTCAACAAGCCAATCGAATAGGCTAGAATAAATGAATTTAGCAACCGAGTCCCGGACCACTGTGGCCTGTTGTTGGGTTAGATTGGACGTTATCTTTTCCCCTCGTGTAATTAATTGTTTCTTGACTATCCATTTCGCGAATTCGTTGGCGTCAATTCCAAGCAATTGACAAGCTCGAACAAGTGAAGGTTCCGAGGAAGACAAACTCGAATCTGTCCTGGTGGCGGTTATTCTGACATTCCCAAGGTGCAACAAAGCAGCTAGCACACGGAAAATTTCCGCCTGCGTTCCTTCCGGGACCCCTATAGTACTCAGGGACTTCTTTGTTGCATTGAATTCGGCTCTGTCATCAACACCATCAATCGTCGGTGTACCACCTTGGTTAAGATAATCGAAATCCTCAACGGATGTGAGGCCAAGCTCCTGTTTTTCGGGGTCAGTGGCACCGGCAACCAGTTGGTAGAATATATGATAATTGCGCTCTTTCAATGGCTGGAAGACAAGACGAGATCGTTCAAGAAGGTAAGTTCGTATCTTTGCGCCGATGATATTGGTCCTGTCATCGAACATTATTTCAATGTACTTTCCAAACCGCGAGGAATTATCGTTGCGGGTGGTTTTGGCATTTCCGAAAGCTTCCATGACAGGATTAGTAGCCAGAATTTGCTCTTCAGTTTCGCTGATTGCATCTGCTCGACTGGTAGTATACTTTCCGGGTTGATCTGAAGACTCGCGGGTTGCAAAATAACGCATAATGTACTTTGCGCTGACCGTTTTCCCGGCACCTGATTCACCAGAGACTACAATCGTTTGATTCTTTCCATCGCGTAGCATGTCACTAAACACATTTCGTAAGCAAACACACATGTTTTGAGAAAAGGTGTCGCTCTTACGCGAACGCTTCCTCAGCGATAGCAAAAAGGTGTGGCGCCTGAGATGCCCTATGTTTTCCAGCATATACTTGCACCATTTGCGGGACATAAAGTGAATCGACCCGAGCAAAGGGATTGGTAGCAATAAGAACGATGCCACTATATGTGTATATTTCCTTCTGGGCATAACGCAGCTTGATGGCCTGCAAAACTGGACTGGACTCAGTAACCACCGTAATCTTGGTTCGGAGACACACCCACCAGCTGGCTCATTCAGATGAGACAAGTTTGTAAGGTCTTCGCTGGCTTCGAGCATGGCAGGATTCATCAACGGCGGCAGTTTTGGATTGTTGTCTACCTGTAACTCGGCCTGGGTTGTTTCCAGAGTTCTTGTCTTCTCACATAAACCTGTTAGTCGATATCATACCTTCCATCCGAAATAGTCGGGCAAATAATCTGGTACGAACCTCTCCATTTTCTATCAAGAAGACTAGCTGCACTTTGTCCCCATCAACCAACTTCTCTTTGACTTCAGATGCGACCCATCCCTCGGTCGGATCAGGCTGCCAAGCCCTTGTTCCGACCTCGTAATTGTGAGCCATTGCGTTCAAGTCTGTAGATATATTGTCTCTCTATATATCGACGTGACCGGAGAAAGCAACCTATGCAGGACGTTCGGAGGATCTGTTCGAATGATCGATGTTAAAAGGCATCTAGTGAGGAGGTAAGGGAAAAGCACAACTAATTAGAGCAGTTCGAGAAATGATTTCCCCGTCTGGTAGTGGTAGCGACGGGCTCTATTTTTGATTATAAGTCAGAAGAAAGCATCATGCTTCGCTTTAGGGAGAAATTACTGAACTGGCTAACAGCTGGCGTTACCGAGCCGCAACCCCTGAGGCGGCGCCTGGAGAGCGGCGCCACTTGTCGACGCGATCCCCACAGTTGTCAGCACCAGCGCCAAGAGCCAGAAGGCAGGAACATCATCTATTACTGCTATCTAGTTATTGATGATGATCGGAAACTCTTAAGGGGTTATCTACTCTACCCCAGAAACATACATATACAAGAATGACTGAAACGGACAATTTTCTAGCTCATATGCAGCTGCGAGTCCAAGTTGTGGCAGATGCTCTGCAGAGCATAGACAGTGTTACTTACATCAACAGAAGATGGTGACAGAACAGGCGGTGAAGAAACACTGGCGATTAGCTAAGACGGACCACTCATTACTATGACCCATGCACCATGCTACCCACTATGGGGGTAAAAGCAGCTTTTTCGTCCGTCTAGTATGAACTCGCTGGTTTGGAAAAAGGGAAGATATCAGCGCTTTCATTAGCAACTATGGGAATTATGATACTCTGGTCATGAAGTGCTGTTTTTCTTTTCCCACACATGGCCATCAAGGGAGCAAGCGGAGATACGACCTCTTGTGTACTTCTCAAGTCTGGAGTATGTTCATACTGCACAATCGTTGCTTGGACACAATATATGGATAGAAAGTGATTAGAAAATGTGTCACGCAACAAGACTAGCGATGCGCACAATGCCTTGAACAAGGAAACGCCAAGGGATCAATTGCACCGCAAAGGCGCTTCCCAAGACATTGGGACGACATTCTGAGGCAATATTACTAGGCGGAAACGACAAGTCAAAAGGACTGAGGGGTGGAGCAGTGACAAATAAATAATAAAATATGATAAAGTAAAGGCGAAAAACATTGAAATAACAAAAAAAGAAAAAAAAGAAAAAAAAAACACCACTTGAGGGCTAGGCGTCATGAACTGGTTCATGCATGCTCCGAGCTTGATTTATTGAGCCATGCTGAACGTTCTCAGCTCTGTTTACATTCCGCTGCCTCCTTCTTCGGCTTTGAGGCGCCATCCTGTTCTGGTGTCAGCACGGACAGACGGTATAAGCAAACGATAATCAATTAATGCGCACCTCTTCGTCGGAGTCATCATCGACGTCCCGGTCGGACCTCCTCTCATCATCATCGTCTTCATCATCTTCATCCTCGTCTTCATCGTCCTCCTCGTCGTATTCATCGGCATCCATGTCGTCACCCAACTCTTCGAACTGAAGGGCCTCTCCCGTGAACCAGTCGATGGCTCTGGGGATAAGCTTCTCCTTGATGTCTTCACCGAGCTGATAATCAAGTTCCAGTCGCTCTTCGATATCAGTAGCAACGGTATCATCGTCGTCAGTCGGGGGCTGAGGGGGGGAGAAGAAGTTGAAAAATGACTCCGTGGGGACGGTAATTTTGACAATCCGAGTCTGTTTCGTGTCTAGGCGATGTCAGCTACAGTGCACATTCGATAAATGCTATTTCGACACTCACTCTTGTTTCTCTGTTTCTTGCTCTCAATGCGGACAGTGAGATCTTTATCAGCCTTCCAATCGATCTTAGTGCCTTCGGCGTGATCGTAGATGAAATCACCGCCGTAGCCGTTTTCTTCCTTGTAGTAGTAGGTCTTCGAAATAGTCTTGTTTGTGAAATAGGCATTCTCCGAGAATTCGAAGATGAGACGGAAGCCTGGGCGATCGAGGTATTCCATACGGATATCGACGAGATGTTTCAAAGCCTCTTCATCTCGTTCGGTGATCATTTCTGCAAGAGAAATCTGGTTTTTCATAGCTGAGAGCCAGAATTCAGGTATGCCGGCGATTTGAGACTCCTGGTCCTCTTCTTTGGTGGCTTCAGCCTCATCTTTAGAGTCAACATCCTCTTCATCACCCTGTCCCGCCTCGACTTCACCATCCGTAGGCTCTGCGGCTCCGTTGACTATCGTGGAACGCCTCTGATACAACGGAGTAAACTTCGCGAAATATTTCTTCTCAAGTTCCAGTACCTCTTCCTGAAACTGGGCTTCCAATTTAGCGTGCTCCTTCTGGATGCCCTTCAGGCCAGCAACGCGCCGGCGGACTGACACGGGTAAGGATTCAATGTAACCCGAAGAGCGGCCAACTAGGGATCCAAGTTTTCCCTGAATCATGGAAACGAGCCCGGGGTTGCGTGCAAACAGGGAAGCCGCCGTAGCGTGGTCAAGAGACTCTATATTTGGTTTGTATGAGAAAGTATCTTGAAGGAAACGAGGAAACTTACCTTCTTTGATACTAGCAATTCCAGGTTGCTGGGCATGAGAAGAAATAGGAGCATTGTTGGCCGGGGTATTTTGTGGTGTCCTGCAAGCGTCATATCTCGTCAGAAATCAAAGAGCATACCATACCAAAACGTTTGAGATGTTGGTAGTTCGAAGAAGGGATTCTTACGGAGCCACTGGAAAGTCCGCTTTCTTATTCCTGATGGGCTCAGACATCGTGACAGTGCTGTTTAGGGGGTGGGGGAGGGAATGAGGAGATGGTTTGGTAGAGGGGTCTGGCGAAGAGAGTTAAGGAAGAATTTGATACGTTTTGCGAGGTCTGGAATAATACTGGCTTGGTGGGATCCTTAGCGCCCTTGGGCCGAGGGGCTTGGCGGGACGGGGGCGCTGGCTGTTGAGAACTTTTCAAAAGCTCCCAACAATACAGTATCAAATACTGGTGTCGGCAGGCTATATGCTCTGTCATTCCAAGGCATTTACTATTATCTATTTCTTTAATCAATAGTTCAATATATATGCGGTAGCCTCCTATATTTTAGAGTATTTAATAGCCTCGAAACCATGCTCTTCTGTTTCCAGATTACCATACTATACAGTGGAAATCTACCATTGTTTCTTAGCTTTCCAACATTCACACGGAGTAGTCTACACTACCTCGTCAAAACGCACATACACGACGCAACTCTCTATGGGGTTTTTCTTACTGTATATGATGGTAATATCCAAGAGCCGCAGAAATAGTTAGCGGAGGGGGGTTTGGGCGACGAGCAATTGAGAAAACACCAGAATGATATATCATTTCAACATAGCCATACGCGGCCATAATCCTGCAGGTTATAGGCAAGCTAAGGCTCCTTACCTCCGCTCCGACTCTCTAAGAGCAGGAGACATATAATGAGAAAAAGTTACACGTGTAGAATCTGAAGAATTTCATCTGCTCGATACAGGCCATCATGAGCTATGCTGTTCGCTATTTTCTAGCTACTATTAAGACAGAAAAAAAACTTTAGCTGACTTGAGTCTAAAATTGATCTACAGCCAGTGAAATCTGTATGCAATCGAGGAAGGATTCATAATTCGATGCGTACTGTGACAACATCCCACCATCTAGATAGTCACGTGGAGATAAGACGTCAAGCCGGTCATAAAGAGCATCTTCGGACCATCACTTTAGTCCACGCACAAATACAGATCGGAAATTACACATCCTACGCATTTCTTAACTCTGAGTGTTCAGCGCTAGGAGATTGACGTTCTCGGCATGCGAAGAATCAAATAAATCATTATAATTTCCGTCAATCGCCTGTCGGTGTCAACAAAAATCGACCTCTACACGGAGTCGAACAGACCTTCAAAAGCGCATAGGAGGTATCATTGTCAAGATGGAGCGTGATGTACAACCGCCACTGGAGGCTCGGTCACCCATGTTTCCAATTGGGACTGATCGTCGCCGCAACTCAATAAGAAGCAGGTTCTTCACACTAGACAATACCCTCCTGGTGGGTCTTGCTGATGGTCTTCCAGCTATAGCGTTGTTTCAGACGTTGAAATGGCCCGCAACGAGGTGCGTCCAGATGCCGGCGAAGCTTGTGGAACAACAAACGTAACTATCTATATTAGATATATGATGGACCGATCTCAGAGAGTATCCCTTCCAGCATTGTTTCCTTTTCCCACCGCCGGAATCGCAAGGACTCCACCACAAGCTTCACCTATTTTCAGGAAGATCAGGATCACCCGGACTGGCCAAATGAAGCTGCCATAGATGCCGAAAGTGACGTTGACAACTTATCTGATATTGAGCCGAACGAGTCAATTAGATCCTCTAAGCGTCCGTCCTTTTCTCGAGACTCCGTCCAAGACCCCCTTCTACGAAGGTCTCTATCAGCTTCGTCGCATGATTATTGCCATAGGGGCGATCAAAGGGTAAGTCAAAAAGTCCACATCGTTTCGGAAGACTTGACCATCGTGATTGCGGGGTTTTCGACGAGTCCCACCGGCCTGCTATTGTACTATCTCTCTTGCCTCTTGTCCCTCGGGGTATTCTACCTCCTATTTCGTTGGTTTCCAAAGTACCGAGTCCGTTTGATGGGGATGCCAACCCCTCTTCAAAGCTGTCAATGGGTTGTAATTGAGGTAAGCAATGTGGCGTATGGAATTATGACACCTTATCACTGAACTGGGCCTAGGATCAATGGAATCAACTTGACATTCATACGGTCCATACTGAAGTATACGGTCGTCCTCTCTCCACAGTCTTCAGTCCTAACTACGAGTTCTATGACGAGGACAACGACCCTACAATCTCTCAGTTACGGTACATTGATTACAGATATCTTCGTCTTATCTACCACCCAGCCGATGACAAGTTCTGTCTAATCGGTGGCTGGAAAGACCCTTCCTGGAAGAACGCGAAAGGGATGAGAGCTGGACTGGATGCCGATGACCGTGATAGCCGCGAACAGGTGTTTGGCAAGAATCTCATTGATATCCAGCAGAAAACTGCTATCCAGCTTCTTATGGATGAGGTACATGTTCACCGACGTTAAATGGTGGATTGGCGTGCTCACTTTTTTAGGCTTTCCACCCATTCTATATTTTCCAACTTGCTAGCCTTGTCCTCTGGTCGCTTGACCAGTATTACTATTATGCTGTCTGCATCTTTCTGATCTCTGTGATAAGTATAAGTGCTACTATAATTGAAACCAAAGCAGTATGCTGTCTTGTCAAACCAATGTGGTGGTGTGCTAACTTTATTTAGACAATGAACCGCTTGAGGGATATTTCACTGTTTGAGTGCGATATCCGTGTGCTTAGGAATGGGTTTTGTAAGTCATTCTTCTTGAAACCAACAACCTTCCTGCAGGACTAACATTCTTTTCTCCAAACAGGGAGATCAGTCCCATCTCGGGAGCTTGTCCCGGGTGATGTTTACGAATTTTCTGACCCCTCCCTGAACCATGTCCCTTGTGACTGTATCTTGTTATCCGGTGACTGTATTGTGAATGAGAGCATGCTCACAGGTTCGAATATCATCTCTCCAGGGTTTTGATGAGAATCTAATGGAGGTACAGGTGAATCTGTCCCTGTCTCTAAAGTCCCACTGACAGACGATGCCCTTAAATACCTAAATTTGAGTGCACCCTCAATCCATCCCGCTCTTGCAAGACATTTCTTGTTCAGCGGTACGAAAGTTATTCGAGCACGCCGTCCCCAAGGTGTTGATGATGATGAAGCTATTGCTTTGGCAGTGGTTGTGCGAACAGGATTCCTGACCACGAAAGGTGCCCTTGTTCGATCGATGCTCTTCCCAAAGCCTTCCGGCTTTAGTTTTTACCGGGACTCATTCCGATATATATCCGTTATGGCTATCATTGCGATTTTAGGTTTCGTGGCCTCGTTCATCAATTTTATTCGCCTCGGTGTAAGAATAGCTTGAATGCCAAGCAAGAGCTCCTGTGACTAACAAGTTACAGCTTTCATGGCATCTGATCATTGTTAGAGCACTCGACCTGATTACGATCGTTGTGCCTCCGGCCTTGCCGGCCACGCTGAGCATTGGAACCAATTTCGCTCTCTCACGGCTTAAGGCACATAAAATATATTGCATCAGTCCGCAAAGGTATGAGCATATACCAAGTTTCGAAGGAGACTATGTTAAGCTTTTCAACAGAGTCAATGTAGGGGGCAAGCTAGATGTGATCTGTTTCGATAAGACGGGTACCCTCACGGAAGATGGACTGGATGTACTAGGGGTGCGGATCGTGGACCACAATAGAAGGTTTATATGCATGCACACTACACTTCATACATTTGCTTATCAGTTCGCAGATTCTCCGACCTGCTCCCTAAGCTGTGTCTCGCTTCCCCGACATCATCATATACGGATAGCATTCGAGATATGAGCAGGTACAACAACACCCTTTACACCATGGCAACATGCCACTCTTTGAGAGTTGTGGACGGCGAACTTCTTGGGGACCCCCTAGATGTGAAAATGTTTCAGTTCACCGGTTGGTCCTTCGAAGAAGGTGGGAGCCATACTGAAGAAGCGGATTCCGAGACGATATTACCGTCAATTGCGAGACCACCCCTTAGTGAAAACCACCCCAGTGCTTATCAGCGGCATAAAATAGAGGTCGGTACACTCTTTTGATGCTTATGATTTGGTTGGATCTGACCATGCAAACCTAGGCACCGCTAGAACTCGGCATTTTGCGTACCTTTGAATTCGTGTCACATCTCCGTCGCGCAAGTGTTATTGTGCGTCAGTATGGTGACACTGGTGCTAGCACTTTCGTGAAAGGTGCACCGGAAAGTGTGAAGGCCATATGTCTCCCGAGCAGCTGTAAGTTTGCACCTGCTTAGGTCCTAGTTTGAAGCTAACGCATGACTCTCTAGTACCTCACGATTTCGACGAGCTCCTGAGTAACTATACTCACAAGGGCTATCGTGTCATCGCTTGTGCGGCGAAATATGAGCCAAAACTAAGCTGGATGAGAGTCCAGAAAATGGCCCGTGCTGATGCTGAATGTGATTTGGAGTTTCTCGGCTTTATCATTTTCGAGAACAAACTGAAGCCAAACACGGCTGAAACTGTGGCTGAGCTTAACAAAGCAGGGATACGCAACATAATGTGTACCGGTGATAACATATTGACTGCAGTAAGTGTTGCTCGCGAATGCGGTCTAATTAGTGGAGACGAACAATGCTTCGTTCCTCGCTTCGTACAAGGTCAGCTGTCCTCGAAAGGCGTCGTTGCCTTTGTTAACCTTGCACCAGGCCATCCTCCTGATAACGTGTCCGACGACTGTCTTTGCTGGGAAAGTGTAGATAATCCAGCATTGAAGCTTAGCCCGAGTACTCTTATGGTATGGTATCTTCATTTACCGTGGAATTAAGAGTGGAAGATGGCTAACGGCGAGAAGCCTTCACTGGATTCGACGGCTGTAGACTTATCTATACCAGGCAATGCCTGCAGCCTCGGCCATTACTCTCTCGCCATTAGTGGCGAGATGTTTAGGTGGATCGTAGACTTTGGAAGCGAATTGCTTATCAAAAGGGTGTGTATACCGGCATGAGTCTACGATTATGAGTTGGCTTTTTTCGTTTCGAGATCGTTTTTACTTCCATTTAACACTATTTGCAGGTACTTGTGCGTGGAAAAGTTTTCGCGAGAATGTCACCTGATGAGAAACATGAACTAGTGGAGAAGCTTCAATCACTAGACTATTGCTGCGGATTTTGTGGCGATGGTGCTAATGACTGCGGGGCATTAAAAGCCGCTGATGTCGGGGTCTCCCTATCAGATGCCGAAGCTTCAGTTGCTGCTCCATTCACCAGCCGCCGCTTTGACATATCCTGTGTTCCGACGCTAATCAGGTAACAAACATTCGGATTGAGATACCTTACTTTGCATTGGTTGTCTAACAAGGAGACAGGGAAGGCCGAGGCGCCTTGGTCACAAGCTTTTGCTGCTTCAAGTACATGAGCCTTTATTCAGCAATTCAGTTTTCAACTGTCAGTTTTTTATATGCTTCAGGGTCAAATCTTGGTGACTTTCAGGTGAATCTCAAGGTTCCTAAGATGCAAAATATACCCTGCTAACAAAGTATGAAGTTCCTTTATATCGACTTATGCCTCATATTACCGATAGCGATTTTTAGTAAGTCTCTTGGCTGGATCAAGGATGTCAATCACCGGTGATTTTGAGACTGACTCTGCTCACCAGTGGGATGGACCAAGCCAAACCCTGTACTATCGCGGAAACGGCCCACTGCTGATCTTGTATCACGCAAAGTCTTAATCCCGCTGCTAGGTCAGATAACAATATGCATCGTGACTCAATTAATCGCATTCGAGACTGTTAAATCGCAACCATGGTGGGTAACATGGCTTTTCCTTAGCTCAATCTTGCTTTCAAGACAATCACTAACCTACGTAGGTTTCAACCCCCTCAGCTAGATCTAGAGGAAAGCAACATTGAGAATTCCGAGAACACCGTGCTTTTCCTGCTTTCCTGTTTTCAATACATATTGTCAAGTGTTGTCCTTAGCGTCGGACCGCCTTTCAGAAGACCGATGAGCTCTAACAGTCAGTCCCCCAGGCATGCATGGTTGGCTATATTACTAACTGAGTCTAGAACCATTCCTCTCTATGATAATTGTGGATTTGATGATCTCCTGCTACATGCTGTTCACACCCTCAAAATGGCTGAAGCAGGTCATACAATTGACGTACCTGCCGGAAAGTTTTGCGTGGTGGTTGCTGACACTTGCTGTCATGAGCTTTTTGTTCTCTTGGCTGGCAGAAAAGGATCTTTTTCCTAGATTGGCTCATTTGCTAGGGCGCGTGTACACGGCGTTGCGACCAGATCACCCCAAAAAGCGTCGCCAGTACAAGGTACTACTCGAGGAAATGCAAGGGTAGATGAACTTCCACTTTTGCATATCTCCTAATATTTCAAATATATAGTCGTCATCCTGACTTAAGAGTCTGACTGGATGGTTCCTTTAATGACGACAGAAAGCGCGAACCTTTTGTGTTAACAACTCGATTAAGATATCTGATGTAGTCCTCAAGAAAATCGATTGTCTTCCAATCTCAACAAACGAGACCATTATTCAGGTCTGAGAATATTCGGCAACTAATGGTCCCATGGATGCTTCCAACCCAACAAAGCAGGGCCGTCTTTCTTCGCTCTGTACATCAGCTATAGACCAGTAGAAATGTTATGGTTAGCAATATTCGCTATAAAGTCGCGTGAGATTCGTACAAAGAACCACATGCTAGCTCCCAATGCAGTCGCGGTGAAACGATAGAGAGGTCGAGCGGGATGAATATGAATTGGGTGGTTTGCAGCCATATCTGCACATTACAAGTCAGTTCCAGCCGATGAATGAAATTAGAAGAAGGTGATAGAGAATTTGAGCGCCATACTTTCCTGCCGTCTAAGGACTTATGTATCAGGCTTGAGGGTTCGAAGAAAGGTAAATCAATAGCAGTGAGGGATCGGTACGGACTAGATTAGAAGTGAAGCATTATATCATCACGTGATACCAAGAATTCGGCTCCAGGTAACAGCCGGTATGGTTTGAAGTCATGGACGATCAATCTATTTTCCTTCGTACATCTCAACTAGTGAGATCATGATCGTCATCCAGTAGATTCATATTTTGAATCATCAGAGCACTATGATAGCTGTGGCTCTGACACGAGTTAAGGGATCACGCCTCATACTATCTTGAAACAGTCTTCAACAGCCTTTCTGCCATCAACCTGATATTCTTAGGTATTCACTGATTTTCTTTCTGATACAAGCCATATATTTATTTGAATTTAACACCACAGTTTCTCGAGACGTGTGGCTCCTAGCCGAGTTTCCTGCTTTAATAGGACCGCAGTGGTCAAGAATACGCGCGACGTTCGCCTTTGCCTTGACGCTAACAGCTCATACCCGTATTGCAACTTGGCTCGAGCATTGTATTAGGGAAATAGAGCCTCCCATTTGACCCGATATTGCACGACTGGCACCATTCTTTCACATATATGATCGCTTTGGTGAGAAGCAGAGTGTGGGTAGAAAATGGTCATAGTGTCCCTCGAGAGAGACAGCAATGGCAACAACCGGTTCCATGGGTGCACTAGCATACGTGATTTTGAATTCTTGGGTAAGCTTGGTGAGGGTACTTTTGGGTGGGTTTCAGGAAGCCTTTACAATGTGTCCTTTAACTGAATTTCTACAGTGAGGTCTACAAAGCGAGATCGAAAAAGGACAATACTGTCGTTGCGCTCAAGAAGATACTCATGCACAATGAGAGAGACGGGGTAAGATGACCGACTGGGATCACCGCGTGGGTATATGCTAACCGATGCCCTCGAAGTTCCCCATAACCGCACTCCGTGAAATTAAACTCCTGAAGATGTTATCTCACACTAATATATTACATCTCAAAGAAATGGCAGTCGAACGGAGTAAAGGTAAGTACCAAATCCCATCGCAAAATGAAACGTACTTATAGCAGCACAGGGGAGGGACGTAAAAAGCCAAGCATGTACATGGTAACACCATATATGGAACACGATCTTTCGGGCCTCCTAGAGAACCCTGCTGTCCAGTTCACTGAAGCTCAAATCAAGTGTTATATGCTTCAACTTCTTGAAGGTCTCAGATATTTACATGAGGTATCAGTTCTCGAGAAATACTGAAGATTATTGCCCTAACGTGTTATAGAATCGTATATTACATCGAGACATGAAGGGTCGGTGAACCGTTAAGCATAACAAAGCCTCTCTAACTAACTACCGATAGCTGCCAACCTACTTATTAGCAATAGAGGCATACTTCAAATCGCTGATTTCGGATTAGCCCGACCATATGAAGAGGCCCCTCCTCAGCCTGGGCGAGGGGGTGGAGAAGCACGAAGGGATTATACTACGCTCGTTGTAACCCGATGGTATCGCCCTCCGGAATTACTTCTTCAACTCCGGCGTTATACGACAGCCATCGACATGTGGGGCGTTGGGTAAATGAAATATCTTAATTCTCGTGGTGATGTTAGTCTGACACTCGCAGATGCGTCTTCGGGGAAATGTTCAAAGGAAAACCGATCCTTGCCGGGAATAGCGACCTCAACCAGGCGCAAATGATTTTTAGTCTTGTAGGCTCGCCTACAGAAGAGACCATGCCAGGGTGGTCTTCACTACCAGGATGTGAGGGAGTGAAGAATTTTGGTAACAGACCGGGCAACTTACGTGAAGTATTCAAAGAGTATCGTCCACCCTCCTCGAAAAGACCAGGTGAATAATAAACTTCGAATATATGCCTAACCTTTTATCAGGCAAGGTCCTATAGCGATATCCTTGCTTAGTGAGCTTTTAAAGCTCGACTGGCGGAAACGAATCAATGCTATCGATGCTCTGAAACATCCTTACTTTTCAACCCCGCCACTGCCTGCACGGCCTGGAGAGTTACCGTCCTTTGAAGATTCCCATGAGCTTGATAGGAGAAGATTCCGTGGACAAAAGGCACCCATGCCACCGGCACCTGCGGGTGGTGGTTTAGGGATCGGTGGCCCGAACGGAAATCGGGCAAGTGGTTCAGGGAACAGAACAGGCATCGACGGTCGAAATAGTCGTCTTCCAAATGCAGCCCGTGGTACTTGGAACAACGGGGTTCCGGGAGTCCCTTCACAACGCTCTGTTGACAATCGTAACTGCGAGATGCACGCAGCTCAGTCAAGGACAGGTGGGGAGGATCTCAGCCAAGGAGCCTGGCATAAAGGCGGGTTGCCACCTCGTCCGCCGACGTCAAACCACCAGACATGGGCTTCTGGTAGCATAGGTAAATTGGGACGCGACAGAAGCCACCAGGCTCGAGGGCGGTCTGAAGGAAATCTAGACTCCTATATTCCAAGCTATGCTGGCGGAGGCGAACGTCATTGGGAAAGAGACCCCAATTGGGGCTACAATACGGATCGGCGTGACATCAATAATGGTGACTCGGCCTACCAACCTGTGAGAAGAGACTATTCGCGAGAAAACCTGTCAAGACGAAGGAGCCGTAGTCCCGGCTCCAGGGAAGGTGGTCGTGATGCAGCTAGGAAATTCCATCGCAGATGAGTTGGATTCGCCTGTGCTACCACGACCCTGCAATCGCTACTAATGCTGCGATATTTTGTCATTGACTGGTCGCAGAACAAGCACACCGCAGGTCATTGAAATAGAGACATGTGGGCTTAGAATTAGTAGCACACATAATAATCAACTATTTGGCATCAAATCTATCTATATAGCATGTGTTCAAATATAGGTTCAAGTGGTTATATCTCTTTCGTGCACACTGGCGAGAAAGCAAGCCAGTGCCGGAAAGAAAACAAAAAGAAAACCAGAAAAAGAAAAAGAAAAAGGAAAAGAAAAGGCGTAGCGGTGTTGAATGTTCTGCCAACAGGCTGGCAATCGTAGACTAACTTGTTTTCTCATGTCCAATGCGCACGAAGAAATCTTAAGTCAGAGTAATAGAGCCGTGAATAGCTAGCTAGCGTATCACAGGTTCGAATCAAAACTCAAGAAAAATTTGTTCTGACAGCTTCCTTGGACGAGAGCCGTTGAGGGACCTCTGCCGCATAACAAATGAACAAGGTTCGCAATTGTTTTGTGATTCCCCTTCGTTTCTAATTCCTTTCGAAGAACGGGTAGTGACCTGCCTGCCTATACCTCTTAGGCATAGATATAAGCACAAGAGAGGGGTGCTTTAATACAAGATACGCGTCATAATTCGAGCTAGGTTGAATGATCAGTCAGGAAAGTCATAATGTGATATCGAAGAAAGAGATTTCGTACATCCGAGGCTTTCAAGCCTTTCGTACAAGTCCTTGATTGTCGTGTTGTCGACACTGCTAATATCGGCCATCAAGTAGGCCACCTAATATGGTCAGCCTCGCCCTGTATGGAAGTGTCAATACATAACAACATACATCGCCTCTGCTATCGGTCATTTGCTTGTCAACATTGTGATCGCCAAGGATCTCATTAACTGGAGGCCATCAGCAAAGTACGCATTAGTCCGGCTTTGTCAAAAGAAGCCTACCTTTTCGCAAAACACCCGGAACGTTCTGATGAATGAAGATGACCTATTCCAACAATATTAGCCATTATTCAATGGTAAGGATCATGTTTGTGTACTCACTCGGGCATGGTCGGGTTCGTCCATCGTCAGGGACCGCAGAGCAACTTCCGGCAGGTTTACGGCCCCCAGTGTTGTGCCTTCATTAACATATCTCACCAAGGCTTCTGCGACCTCAACGCCAATCGCACGCTGCGCCTCCTCTGTGCTACCTCCAATATGTGGCGTGAGGATCAAGTTCTTAAGTCCCCTGAGATCCGTTGCCCAGTCATTGAGGCTTTGATTGAAATAATCACCATTTCCAGCTGGCTCATTGGGATAGACATCGAGAGCAGCACCCGCCACTTTCCCGGACCGCATTGCATGGATTAGAGCAGGAATGTCCACAACACTTCCCCGACTGGCATTTATCAAATAACTACCAGACTTCATTTGCTCAAACTGGCGTTGTCCTATCATGTTCCGTGTTTCTGGGAGCTCAGGAACATGGCACGTGATAAAGTCTGACTCAGACAAGAGGATCTCAAGGGTTGGTACTTGGCGAGCAGTACCCAATGCCATCAGGTTCACTACGTCGTAGAAAATAACTGACATGCCCATAGCCTCTGCTAGAACAGACAGTTGAGCGCCAATATGGCCATATCCGATTATACCTGACAGGAGCATTAGCCTACAGCAATTAATGGCAGAAACATGAAAATACCAAGGGTCTTTCCGCGAATTTCCCAGCACTTGTTGCTCACTTTGTTCCATGTGCCGTTATGCATCTCATTGGAACGGTCACCCAGTTGACGGGCAAGAGCAATGATTTCAGCTATAACCAATTCTGCAACACTACGGGAGTTGCTAAACGGTGAGTTGAAGACCGCAATTCCATGTTCAGCTGCAAATTGTAGATCAACCTGGTTCGTTCCAATGCAGAAACAACCAATAACAATGAGATTCCGAGCTTCCTTTAAAACACGAGCACTCAGCTTGGTCTTCGATCGAATCCCAATCACATGTACATCTCTGTTCATCGGGGCAGGCAAGTCAGACAGATACCAAAGCTGAAGCAAATACGATACTACTAACCGAATTTTCTCAATGAGCTGATCTTCCGGAAGGGAAGATTTAAGAAATTCCACCTGATAGCCCTGTTTGGTAAGGATGTCCCTACCCGTTTGGTTGACGTTTTCCAGAAGCAAGACCTTAATATCCTCCGTGGCGAACGGTTTCAAATGCTTTGCATTTGCTAGAGGTATCGTACGGCTTCCAAAAGCCGAGCCACCATGGCTGGATGGAGCAGACTGGAAAGAAGCGGTAGGAGAGGTAGAGAAATTCAAGCTTTGTGAAGGGTTGAGATTTGATCCCTCTCGGGCATTTATGTCCCTTGCAGACGTAGCCATTTGGTGAGACCTGGTATGAGAAAATAAAGAGTGAGTAGTATTCTGGTGTGCTAGAAAATAGAGGGCAAAAAATTGTGATGGTATATCAGAAAATCTAATGAGAGTGAACAGTAAGACCCAAAGTGACAAGGAGAGGGGTTCTAAATTTTAAAACCTCCGGAACCGGACTTGAAGAGAGGCGTTCCACATTCTTTGTGACTAACGCCTCATCTGGCGTTATAATCTGTTTGAGTCATCAAATGGCACAGTAGTTAGTTAACTAGTTACTTGTGGAGGGGCAAGCAACAGCGGGGCCGAAACATCCCCTCTTAATCCGTATCCACACAAATCATCTCATGATTTCTTTCTATCTACCCTGTACTACGTATACAGTGTACACTTGGACCGTGAGAGGCGCCATATTTTGTAAAATATTCTTAGAAGGATAAGCGATAGGCCAAACGATAAATTCATAGATTAGCACCTTGCATTCCATATCAATCAATTGCCATGGCTTATAACTGCAATAACAATGGTCTTTAGACCCAGGTCACTAGGATCTCGCTTCTACAGCTTTCATCTTTTTGTGCTTGGTTAATCGAGATGCTCATATAACAGCCAATGACCCGCTAATTGATCTCGTCTAAACTAAAACTTAACTGCTAGATTTTAAACCTGAAGGCCTTCCAATTTCTTCGCAGTCTCATCTGCACCACTTGTAGCCTTTGTAGTCTGCTTGGCTTTGTTTTTGTTGGAAGTACTATCTTTCGGCAGCTCTTTAGAGTATGGGATAAATTCGGGAGCGCCCGGGATATACTTTCTCAAAGGCTCCGGCACAATAATACCCTAAAACATTATCAGTATCATCACCAGCAGCATGTGGGTCAGAGTCATGACGTACATCATCAGTCTGGTAGTTCTCAAGCACACAGCAGAGTGTACGTTCGGTTGCACACAAAGTCGCATTCAGGGCATGAACGTAGGACTTCTTCACATCAGTAGCCTTCTTCGTGCCATAGCGAATCTCTAGGGCTCTGGATTGATAATCGGTACAGTTGGAGCAGGATACTAATTCCTTATACTCTCCTTGAAATGGGAACCACGCCTCGAGGTCATACTTCTTCGATGCGGCATTGTTCAATGCTCCCGAAACAATAGCGACAACCTGGTACGGTAGGCCAAGAGACCGGTAGAATTCTTCCGAAGTGGCCATCATTTCGTCAAAAGCTTGCCACGAGTCTTCCGGTTTCGTGAGGACAAATTGTTCGATCTGGGCTGAGTTAGCATGACAAGCAACATGGGTAGCCCAGGGCGTATCACCTTCTCGAACTGATGGACACGAAAGATGCCCCATGCATCCTTACCATGAGCACCTGCCTCTTTCCGGTAGCAAGTGCTATATCCAGCGTACCTGTGTGCTGGTTAGCCTAAAAGAGAAGTTGACTGGACATGCTGGGACCACCAACTTGATTGGGAGATCTTTATCTTGCAGCCACTCTCCGTCATGCAAGGCTGAAAGTGGTTGCTCTGAAGTAGCAATTAGATACTTGTCGGTGGACTTGTCTTCACTTTCCGTGACTTTGTAGAGCTCCTCGTCGAACTGTTCAAGCTGGGCGGTCTTCGCCATCATGTCCTTGAGCATGAATTGAGGGGGTTGGTTAGGCTTGTAGCCTTTACCCCAGAGGAATTCTAAGCCATAGTTGATGAGCGCGAGATTGAGGAAAAGCCCATAACCTGTCAAACAGTAGCCGCGGTGGCCAACCACTTTGACCCCACGCTCTGAATCGAACCCATCTAGACGAGTGAGAACCTCATGGTGAGAGAGACAGTTGCGCTTCTCGACCTTCACATTGTCGGGCGCCCACTTCCTTATTACGGCGTTGTCGTCCTAACAGTAGTCCTTTCGGTTAGATGAGTCTCTCGTCTCAGACCGAGTACAATACGTACTTCATTGTTGCTCACGGGAACAGAATCATGAACAATGTTGCCAATGGTCCGAATTTTGCTGTCTCTTTGCTTTTCCTTTTGGATAGCAAGTTCCTCGGCGTCCTTCTTGCTTTTCTCGAGGTTGGCTTTCTGTTCCATCAGGTCATTCGCGTCTTCCTTATTCTTTTTCAGAATTATATGTCAGTTTTTTGCCACCGCAATAAGGGATAAAATAGTTAAATTAAATCAGAGTAGAATTTGGTATATATGTAAAATAAATGCGAACCTTCTTTCTCTTGCCAATCTCCTTTTGAAGGGCATTGAGCTGGGAGTTAATCTGCATAACCTCATACCGTGCTATAGGATATCACAGATCAGCCGTTTAAAATGTGAAATACCTGTGAAAAAGCAAATAACATACCACGCCGCGCCTCTTCGTATAGGGAGAGGACCTCATCAACGACACTTTCTGGGGCGTAGCGTTTCCGTTGGCTCTCTTTAATTTTGTTCGGATCGCCACCGCGATCACTGATGAAGTCTGCCAGATCAAGCATGTTGAACGAATTATCCTTGTACAGTACAAAAATTTAGTGTCTCAACATCCAAGTAGAGGGGACAAAATAGCGGCGACAGTTGGCGGGGAGGACAGCTTGTAATAAGTTGGAAAGGAGGGGCTAGAGAACTCGGTTGGTGTATAATCAGATGGAGGGGCAGAAATTTAGGCGCTCGACCGATTGGGTATAGCATACTCATACTAATGGAAGTTAGTCGGCCATACTACACAAATTGCATTTGTCGGCTGTCTATAATCTGCCCTCTAACACCTTCCCTTGTTATAGGAATCGATACCATCACATCTCTCATGTCTTGAAAGCTAAGCTACTGTGTATTTATTAGATTATGTAACAAAGACAGTAATTGGCAAATCGAGTGCCGAAAGAATCACAGCTGCACCAGTGAAGAGCTGCAAAAAACGTCTCCCAGAAATACAACAACCTAGGCTAATCAACAGCTATGTTGCCTCTCCGAAAAAGAAAAATGATATCCAAACGAGACGTAGCCATTCTCTAGGCCAACCAGGCTAGATACCTAACCTGCTACATCATAAGCCTTATCACATTACAGCGCATTTGTTGCCTCCTGCCGGCTGTGATGGGTTTTGCGACTTTTCGATTTCCCCGATCATTAAGTCAAACGCTTTCGCAACATTATAGTCGAGACGAGCACTAGCCTCAGTAAATGCACAATGGAATTCTTCACAAAGCTGCCGGCCTTCATCTAGAGACACCTGGCGTTGCTCAGATTTGAGATCGCTTTTATTTCCGACAAGCACAAGGGGTACATGATCGGCACCCTTATTTCATGTCAGCGACTACGGTGGCTGCAAGGTACAAATGAGATACTCACAAGATGGTTCAGAATCTTGTCACGTATGACCCTCACCATGTCGAACGACTGGCGTGAAGCCACCGAGTAGACAATAATATACCCATGTATTCCGATGAAATGCTTGGAGTTCAATATACTGTACTCGTCCTACAGCAGTATTAGCCATATACCGGAAACTCTAGGATCAGGGTCAGATTTTCTCCATACCTGACCAGCTGTGTCAACGATTTCAGTGGCATAATCTTGGCCGTTGTATTTGATGATTCGACTGAAAGTGTTTTCGATCGTTGGATAGTAGCTTTCTACAAAATGATGTTCAACAAATCGAACTGTAAGAGAAGATTTACCTGGAAAAGATTTAGTGAGTATGAGTAGACCAAACAAGCAAGGCTTTTCATAGAGATAGGAGGCCATACCCACAGAGCGACTGCCAACAATAGCTATTTTGCGCTGCTTCGGTGCACTAGGCATCTTTTAGAATACGGAGCGGGAAAGTGGCTATAAGATATAAGGTAATGCTTGCAGAAGTTGATCAATGAATTAGAGATGATTGCGCACAAAGATATAGGCTTCTCGAGGTCATTAACAGGTATCTAAGCACGAACCCAACAGTTTGTTAGAGGCCTCAGTGGTCAAACTTTGTTAATCGTGTAGCACTTATGATAGGGATGGCAATCAGATCACAGATGAGCTCACCCGGGAGTGGCGAACAGGCAATCAAGGAGCGCAAACAAGTCAAACGGCAACTAGAACAGTGCTAACTACCAGGATCACTATTATGTCAAAACAATATTCATATCTACGAGGAGACCTCAACAGCAGACAATTAGGATGGAAGTCTAATAGTAGAAGTATACTAATTAATACTAAAAATATCAATTTGTCAAGGAAATGTTGTTACTTATGTTTTTCCAGCCTTCCGTTGCAAGTAACAATCATTAAAGGATAGGTGGGCAGCCCGCTCATAGCGACCATTGCAAGAATAGGTCTTTGTTGTTACAGATTGCATATGGAATAATTACGGAGTTGAATGAGAATCAAGATTGCATATAAAGTATCTCGGCGTTTAAAGACGTGCTTTTTGGCGTATCTGATTCAGGACATCCTTCAAGCGCGTTGTAGATCTACCTCCACGTTCTCCCGAACTCTCAAAAAGCTGGGAGTCTTGCTCAACCTTCTGGTGGAACTTTAAGAATTCTTCTGCCGTCGATAAGACTAGGTTAAGGCCTTCGCCACGAATCGACTCCCTGATTTGATTCAATGCTTCCTCGTTGAGACACAAAGTAACCAAGACAATCGAGAGGTACCCAATAACAACATTGTAATGCACTTCGGACACAGAGCGCGCCTTATCTAGATTAGCTCAATTTCTCCTCCTTTCCAGGGTGTTGTACTCTTACCTGGTCAACAAATGTAAGCCCCGCGGAGAAATGCTGGAGAAGTAACTGAAGTAGTGACGTAGAATCAGACGCTGGATTAAGAAAAGCAGCTCGTGAGAGCTCGCTTTGCTCCGACAAGTTTATGAGCACACCCAAAGCTAAGATAGGGGCATTGAAAGGTCCATCTTCATCCACATTGCAATCCATGGATGTGCCAGACAATCCAGTAGTGGCAAGTTCGACAAAGTCCGAGACCATCTCAGGAGTAGCAAACTCTTCGCAGAGCGAAGGCGCATTATTTGTAAGGTTGAGAATAACCCTGGCATATAACATCTGAATCTGCTTATTCCGATCAAACTGACAGTATGGCAGAAATTTACCATGATTCTCGAAAAGCAGCCGGGAAAAGTTGCGATAAGAAGACGTTGATGTTCCCGGTAACATCGAGTGAGATTCCAGAATCAAAAATGACATCCTTGTTAACTCATAACTCTCAAGACTCGCTATGGAGGCGGAATTGTCACGCTGTGTTATCAGCAACTCGACAATTTGTTCCGTCAGCGTCGCGGGCAAAGGCTTAATGTCGTCACCCTTTTCAAGGAAGGTAGAAAGGCAGAACTGGATGCACGAAAGGGTCACCAAGCAGGGAGAAAGCCTCGGCGAAGGGGACCCACTGAAAAACACGGATGAAATCTGAGGTAAGGTCTTTTTGAAAGATCTTTGCACAGTTTTGGACAGGCCGGTGATTCCCTCAGTTGCCATATTTGTGATGTCGTCGGTCATGGTGAGGAGCTTGTGAGACATTCGCAGGATTATGGTCCAAAAAGACCTCAGACTTGTGTGAGAGAAAAGGCCATTCGAGCATATTAGTCTAAATGCACATAAAGCCATGGACGTAATGAGAACGTCTTGGTCATCCGCTATGCACTTGACAAGCCGTTCATTGAAACCATATTCTGAGAAACGACGCACGAAGGCATGCTCGAGAAGTTTTGTGCATAGCTGTGCGAAGCTACTACATTTCCCTGAGAGAGAGTTATATGGATCCTCAATGTCTTCAAATATCACCTCAACTGACTCCCGAAACCGAGCGTTATCTCCAGCCTGTCTAAGCTCATGTATGCTACGCACAGGTCTGGATTCAATCTCTTCGTCGTCACTAACCAAATTCTGGTTACCATCATTGTTTGTGATGTGTCCCAGATCTGCATCACCAGGATCTGGAGAGGGTACCGAAGTGTCCCGCTGTTCAAGAGCTGTCAAGCTCAGAGTATTACCCAAGAAAGAGCGTTGGCGTGCATAAGTGATCCTAGAGCCCCGTAATCTGGATAGCATCGGAGTTTCTGCTTTGATAGCCTTTTCAGAGTTATGATCTGCTACTTCATCTGGATGTTCACTCTGATTTGCGCGAGGGTTGTCGGTTTCTTGCGAAGGCCGGGAGTTGTCTGAATGTATGTTTTCAGCTACAACTGAGTCAAAATCACTCGAGCTAGTCTCCGTGGACGGTACTGATATACCTAGCATATCAACCAGTCTCTTCCGAGCAGAGACAGTTCTCCTGTCATGCCCAGCTTCCGCCGAAGTCTGGCTGGGAGTGTTACTGTCTGAGATGGGTTGTTGTTCTTCGATGTGAAGCCGTCGTGATACAGATGTAGCTGAAGTGTAAGGGTAATCTGATCCTCTGCGTTCAATATCGGATTCATTCTGAGAACTGGAACCTCCTTCAATATCATTGAATTTGTACACAGCATCAGCCGCACAATCATATATAGGCTCGTGGATGTTTGAGGCTGCGTCATCGCTATTGTGTACGTCACTCTGGTCAAGGGCTGGCCGTGACTGCTCCGGATGCATATACCTCCTCTTTTTTCGACTGCGCTCGGATTGAATCGGGCCTCTATTCGAAGGGGTATAAGGCTGTTGGGCTAAATGACGGCCTGCAGATCCACTGCGTTTGTCAAACAATGTCGGGGGTCCAGTTGTAACTTTAGGCGTTTGCGATCGAGTGCCAGGGGATGCTTCCGCTGATGAACGGCTTGACTTCCCCAAAGCTCTTCTGGCCGTATCTTTCTGGGGCATTTAGGATAAGTTATGCCAATCAACTGCGCATGAGTCTATTATCTCCCAACCGTAGCGGGGTGCGAGGCGCTTGATAAAGGTTGGTGGCATCCAGATCTTCTTGTAGTGTTAAAAGAATGTAGAGGACTTTGTTTTAGAGGCAGGTGTGAGATCGCGTTGGAACGTACCATATCTTGGGCAGCCTAATAGTTGACTACAACATCGCACTACGTACTATCTCGTACTGGTACTACTCCGTACAAAGCTTCCGGGGTTGGCTTGACCCACCTTGTTAGTTGGTCCTCCGTAATTCATTGAGAATACCTTACTAATATCCGCTAATTCTCTCGATCACGGGACTGGCTCAACAGCTTCCAAAAGGTCAAAACTTTTGAAATATGTGCTCAATGCAAGCGTGCAATACTCCACATCAATCTCGTCTCCTGTTATAGAGTCAGAAGTTGCGGGAATGCCGTCTGCCGCAGTTCTATGTATTATCAACAAGGTTAAACAATAGGCGACGATTAATTCCTTAGCTGCTTCGACTCTGAGCATTCCTATTGCTAGTTATCAGACACAATCCAAAATTAAGTATACTGCAATGGAGTTACCCATGTCAGAGGCTAGAGAGGGCGAACTTCAGCGATTATGTCATATCGGCGGAAGGGTTATGTATTAGCCTCTTGTTATGGATGCATTTTTGCATGGTTATACGCGTTCTCCTACCGTGTTGGTAAAGGAAGCTTTATAGTCAAGGCTAAGTGGTTTAGCGTGGGAAATGGCACTTATAAAATCCTGTACACGGAGAATAGAAAGTACTATCACCTAAGAGCAAAGTGCATGACCTGGAAGGAAAAAGGCCTTGTGTCAAACTTTCGCTCTTGATAGATATGCAATCCGTTGACGAACTTTAGGCTTTGCTTGCAAATTAAACCTTTTCATTTTCCTTGACGATCAATTGCCAGTACCAGATTTTAGCTACCCAGTATACAGCTACGTCGCAGGATCAGCCGGACTGATTATGACAAATACACTCGGATGCTTATTTAGGAACTTATCAATTGGGGTTTATTTTCACAAGGCGAAGTGATCCACAAGACACATGCATGAAAGAACATTCATGAGCAATCCAGTCATTGGCTTTTCCAAAAGGTGGCCGGGGAACAGCACTGTTCCACCAGTCGGTACCCCGTAATGAGGGGAGAGGGTATTATTATTAGCAATTATTTCCAGATGTATCAACTTAGGCAGAGACCCAGGGAAATACTGGCCCTGAACTTGAAAGGCTTTTGTTGAATGCTAGCTTGGGTCTTCTCTGCAGAAGATAGTTGACGGTTCTAGATTGATTGCATGTGGTTGAACCCACTCCTACGAATAGTTTACCGCACTACTCCGTACTACCCGTGATACTGTATTACGCAGTCGACTACGGAGCACTCCGTACAGAATAGTCATTGTAATAGCCAACTACTTAAGTAGTCCCACTAACCGTCCCAATGAGGAAAATGTTCAACCCTCGCATATTAATTCCTTAGCTTTAAATGCCTGCGTTACTTCCTACACTTCAACTCAACCCCACTACCTTTGGAACGGTTTACAGTTCGCTGCAGATATCCTTCATTTCTTGTTTCTTCACCTCTTAGTCGTACTTTGCATCCGTGGAAGAAGGAGGGGGAAAGCTACCATAGCCAAGACGAACGAGATGTCAGAAGCCACTCCCTCCCCCGCACAAGGCGTTGGCCCCATCTACAGACCCGATGGCGAAAAGCCCACAGCGACAGTATCAAAGGACATATTTTACGAGAATGTCCACGTTTTACCTCAGTCCCCTCAGCTGATCGCTCTTTTGACGTAAGATGAAGGCCGAGTCAAATCATACAGGTTAACACTAGTCAGTATCATATGCTGACACCATTCGTAGCATGATCAGAGATAGAAGGACTAGCCGTGCCGATTTCATCTTCTACTCGAACAGGATCATACGCCTCCTCGTAGAGGAGGGGCTCAATCACCTGCCAGTGGTTGAACAATCGGTCACGACACCTGTAGGTCGCGTCTATCTCGGAGTGCGGTTCGAAGGGAAAATATGTGGTGTTTCCATCATGAGAGCAGGAGAGGCAATGGAGCAGGGTTTGAGAGATTGTTGTCGTTCTGTGCGAATTGGTAAAATCCTTATACAGAGGGACGAGGAAACCTGCAAGCCAAAACTGTTCTATGAAAAGCTCCCTGGCGACATCGCAAATCGATGGGTTCTTCTTCTTGATCCTATGTTTGCAACAGGCAAGTTCGTCGAACCAACGCACTAAACGAACTAACATCAACTAGGGGGCTCGGCAACACTCGCTGTTGAGGTCTTGAAAGCAAAGGGGGTCCCTGAGGACCGCATTCTGTTTCTTAACCTTATCGCAAGCCCTTCAGGTGTTGCAGATTTCGCAGAACGCTTTCCCAAACTCAGGGTAGTGACTGCTTTCATAGATCAAGGCCTAGATGACAAAAAGTGGGTATCTCACGTTATTAAAAAGGAAAAGATAAAATGATTACATGTACATTGCTGACCAAGGCCATTCTAGATACATAATACCAGGGCTTGGTGACTTCGGCGACCGCTATTACACGCTGTAGCCATACCAATGAAAATTGTGGCTTCAGAAACCACTATGGCATACATACATATGTATGAATAAAGTACACGTTTACAGCTTAACGATGTCGCAGCTGGTTTTCATTCACAGTTTTAGGGTATAGTATCTTCCACTGAGGATCGTGCCGCAAGTTCAATGTTACTTCATTTGGTACGCTGCAGGATCCTCTAAGTCCAGGGTCAGTATTCATCGGCATATGTATCGTTCCGATCCGCTTCCTCAAACCCAACATCTCGAGCGCTGGGAGAGGTAGCAAAATCATTCGAACGTCGGACACGAGGATCACTATCCTCGTACTTGGTAGCAGTATCCTTGGCAACCGCGTCACAGGCATCCACCCAATCCGAGTATACATCAACAGCAGCGGAGAGATCTATGTATATATCATGAGCAAATGCCACTCACTTAGGAGAAATCATAAACATGAACGCACAGTTTATGCCCGTCTGAAATCGCTGGCCACAGACTTTGCAGGACAAATTTCCTAGGCCAAGTTTCTTGTCTAGTTTTACGACGATGGAGTTCTCGTGATTGCAGAAAAGGCAGGCAAATGTCGTAGGCAACGGTTCTCTCTAGTTGAGTATTAGCGACGGTAACCCTGAAGAATCAGAAGGTGGTCACCTTTCTGGGTTGCTGTGGTTGCCTGCTGGACTTCTTCCGCTTACCCTAAATTCAAGGAAAGCTTAGAGAAAGGTACATTGGCGCTGTGTAGAGTGGCATACCATGCTTCAAAGTTTCTGGGTGACGCGACCGGCAATTATAGCTGACTTTTGATCTGCAGGAAATCTGAAGCCCTTGGATTGACAGCCCAATAGCCGGTGTGAGATCAGCAGAGCAATGCACGAAACTGCTGCAAACTCGACCGCGTATTTATGTTGTGAAGACACAAGTCTAGTGGAACAAGGCAGTGCGAGCAAGTGACCGGACCGATTTTATCTGAATGTGCTTCTGAATGCTTCAGTGGAAGACTAGGGATCTCCGGGGGAGTTAGACAAGTATAGCCTAATAGTCCACTACATGCACTCCCGGAGACTCCAAGAACACTATTTGGTGGCATAAAGTGATGGAAATGCAACCAGTTGGTTGACTGGCGGTAGATTAGTCATCGGATACATTAGTAACTTTTATAAGTAATTAGTTAGTTAACTAATTAGTTCCCCCCCGAATCGCTATTCCGACTATGATATCTCAGCGATTATAAAAGTTAGCAGTCTATATTTTCTTCAACGGGTCTATTAAATAGTAATATATGTACCACAACATCATTAGGAATTTCTATCGGTTATTGTCATATAATAGGGACTTTATAGGCTAATTTAACCATAGTAGTTACTGCAATATAGAACAAGCGAAACGAAACGAATAATAGAAATATCAACAACATTACTTCTTATGGTTTATATTTGTTTTATGTGATTACACAGATCTCTGCTAGTCGAGGTACCGTGATCTGAAAAAGGCTTTCGTATGGCACGACACGGTGTACTCCGTACCGTACGTTACAGAAGTATGGATAGCTACTGTGTAGCTGGGTAAATGTGTCATGTTGACGAGCAATTGACAACAATTGGAGGCTGCCAGTGAATTAGCTACCATATATACCCAAAGGCTGTATAACCATAAGGCCGTAGTGAGCATCAATATGGTGCATTCCAAGTTGTAGAAAATGTGTATATGGGCCAGAGGACAAAAAAAAAAAAAAAGGAGAGAGCCCATGGAGTTTGCGGATTGCTTGTCCAGAGTAATGATGTTATTAGACAGCGTAAGGTTAGAAGTGTACTTTACTCAACCACTTGACTCAAGCATAGACACCTGGGCATTTGCGGAAACAAACCCATGGCAGTATGGCTATATAAAGCGACGAGCAGGCACTTGCAATCTATGGCAAGATTGATACCCGCAACTCGGAGGTAGATAAAATCATGTGATGTAAAATTTTTGACCAATCATTTTGCATTTTGGGGGGCTTAGTGGAGGCGCAAATATTATGTAACTGGATAGGGCCGACGCCTCGCTTAGCCGACTTTTCTGTGGGATTTCGATTTCTACATTCATCCCGCGATCGAGCAGCAAGCAGCAAGCAGCGACAATCGATTCGACTCACCTCCACCAGAGCGTGTGGTGTGATATCCTAGTCTGTCTTCAAGCCGCGCAAGATAGACACGAGTCGCAAATATGGCCGTTGGAAAGTACGTGAATGCCCTACTCTATTATGATTTATGTTGCAGCAATTCGATTGTAGTAGTCTCTTACTGATTTTATGGCAGGAACAAGCGCTTGTCGAAGGGCAAGAAGGGTGTTAAGAAGAGAACTGTCGACCCTTTCACCCGGAAAGACGAGTACTCTGTGAAGGTAAGTGTGCAACTTGAGGGTGTGTGGATTTTGCTGACAGGAATAGGCTCCCTCGACCTTCCAGACCAGAGAGTATGGCATCGCCCCTCCCCCCCAAATTTCGTCGTCGGGACTTTCAGATATTCTTTCGCCTCGTTATAATCATTTTTTGTCGCATTCCCCATGTGCAAACCAGTCACTGACCAGTTCTTGTTGAAGTGTTGGAAAGACTCTGGTGAACCGTACCAGTGGTCTGAAGAACGCGAACGATTCCCTGAAGGGCCGTATCTTCGAAGTCTCCCTTGCCGACTTGCAGAATGACGAGGACCATGCCTTCCGTAAGGTCAAGCTCCGCGTGGACGAAATCCAGGGAAAGAACTGCCTGACCAACTTCCACGGTCTGGATTTCACGACCGACAAGCTGCGATCCCTTGTGCGCAAGTGGCAGTCGCTGATTGAAGCCAACGTCACTGTGAAGACGACCGATGACTATCTTCTCCGTCTGTTCGCCATCGCCTTCACGAAGAGACGCCCCAACCAAATCAAGAAGACTACATATGCTCGCTCGTCCCAAATCCGCGCTATTCGCAAGAAGATGACCGAGATCATGCAGCGCGAGGCCGCTAGCTGCTCTCTCGCTCAGCTTACTACCAAGTTGATCCCCGAAGTCATCGGTCGTGAGATTGAGAAGGCTACCCAGGGAATTTACCCCCTGCAGAACGTTCGTCCCCCTCGACCCTCGTATTCTATCAAATGATTGCGATCCATCTAATACTCTATTAGGTCCACATTCGCAAGGTCAAGCTTCTTAAGTCCCCCAAGTTCGACCTCGGGTGCCCTCCTTAACTTGCACGGCGAGTCTACAACCGATGATAAGGGACACAAGGTTGAGAGAGAGTTCAAGGAACAGGTTCTTGAGAGCGTGTAAGCTTTAGCTATCCGCTGGTCATGGATTCTGGTTGCTCTGCCGTCTTGGGTTCACGGTGCCACTGCTCCAAGTATGATAAGTTTATGTCAAAAGTAGTGTCATTAGCCAACAAATGACAGTATATGCAAGTTTTTCACAACGCCTTTGAGCTTTTAACTAGGCCTCGTCGTTGGGACGGTTACATATTATTCTTGCGAGAAGCAGAAGGGTAGATATCTTATATGGTTTGTTCAATACCTGGCTGATAGTTATCCCTCCTGGTCGTTGACAAATTGTAGGTAACGTGAAATCAAGATACATGTGGTTAGCGGCTTCTTCTCGCTGTAGGACTTGTGCGTTCACTATAGGATAACCTTGTACTTATCATATTATAGGCCCCACCTCTGCCTTTTCGTAGAGCGTATTACATGTATATCACACGAGCGTTGGTGCAGAGCATGTGAAAGGTCGGCCCAGGCTTGGAGAAAATGAAGCTGGGCAGTAAGGTGTTAGCACTCCGATGTCATACAGTTATCGCTATTTAATGCAGCTTATATACCTGGGGCTTTTCCCACTGCCAAGAGGCACTGTAGAATCGACCTCCCACCCGCCACATTCCTCAGCTCTGCATTTCGGGGCTCTGTATGAACCTCGAGAACCACTTTTAGATGTAAAGTCGACTGTAGGTGCGCTTGCTGGAGGTCTCCTACCTCCGCCCCCTCCCCTAGATTGTCTCGCAACAGACTGAGTTACTGGGCCACACTGGCTCAGACGCACACATATTATCGGCTTGGCCTTGGAGGCCTTCAAGCCTCGCGGTGACAAGCACGGACAACCCTAAGGGCCGTGACTTTACATTATCTCTTGATACGCTCGAGGTCTCTCTGATGTGATCGTACCCTTACTTTGTCATTTGTATCTCCTCCCTTCCGGATAGCAATTCGCCTAGCAAGCATTACCTGACCCTAGTATATTTCAACCTTGCTAATTGATATGAGAAGGAAAAAAAAAAAAAAACACATGCCTTTTGCAGTTTCTTACTATGTTGAATGGACTAAGGTATTGTACTAGTGTACTTGTTCAATGGCCACAATACTACTTCTTATCCCAATAAAAATAATATCTTGTTCTTAATTGTTTAGTTGTTCGCTGTGGTTTCAGATCAGCGGATAGAGAACCCGGCTTTGTTAATCCAATCATACTGTTTTCAGCTCACCTTTGTGTGAGCATGGGGAGGACTGATCCCGGAAAACAATAACTTGCGCAGGAATCTAATTTTTGAAATCATGCTGCAAGCAAGGCCCTGGAGGCCTCATCTTTTGATAAGTTTCTCATAACTCTCTTTGTTATTGTTTGATACTAATTTTATTGGGTTATCGCGACGGTGGCGATGATGGCGATAAAGATATCTGAATAATCTAGTTTAACTGTTTCCGTGAGAAAATCAGAATATCCCTAAAAACATGTTTTAGATCTTTAATATAATATAAATATAATATTTAGATATTTAGAAGTAAGTAAGGGCTCTCAGATGTCTAAGCTAGTTATTAATTATATTAAAAATATACAGGAATTTCTGGTGGATCTGTTAAAAAGATTTTTAGATTTAGATATTTTTAATAGTAGAAGCACGAAGTTTTTTATATAGAAATTAAGATACTTTATCAAAGTATAAAAGAGTATTTATATTTTTTAAAAATTACTATAAAAAGTTTTTCTTTTTTAATATTTATAACTAGACTAATATTACTGTATAGAAAAATATACTACTACTCAACTTAATATAATCAGGATTAATTTTAACAGATATACTCTTCTTTAAACTAATAGAGAAGACTCAGATTATTATTAAATTTAATAATCTAGAGAATATAACTTAGTTTTATAAAATATTTTTTTTAAAAATATTTTAATAAAAACTGAAAAAATATATCTTTAAATCTATTAGACTAATATCTTCTTCTTTCTAGCTGTTATAAAATTTATTATAATATAGTAGTTAAGATTAGATAATTTAAATTTAAATTTTTATTCTATTATAAAAATAGAGATTATCTAGCAGTATTTCTTATAAATATATAAATTCTGGAAAAATATAATTATCTATTATCTGATATAAAGAATTATAATTTATAAAATATAAATTAAATTAATAAATTTTATTTAGTTAAAGAGAATCAGTAAGACTTTATTAATAAATAATGTTTATTACTAAAAAAATAATATTAGAATTTTTTATATAAGCTGGCTGACTGTCTCTTCTTAAAATTTTAAGAAATAAAAGTTTTTAATAATTATTATTAAATTTATCTCTTCTGTTCCAGTGAATAAAGTGATTAAATATAATATTATATAAAATTTCCAGATTCTAACTGTGGTTTAATATAATTGAATACTATATATCTATTAATATTATAATTATTTATAATATAATTATATAAAAGTATCTATTTTAATCAGATAATCTGTATATATTATATAAAATATTATTAAATTTATAAATATCTGCGGAGGATAACAGGCAGAGTTAAAAAATTAAAATATATTAATTATAAGAATATATATTATATATAAAACTAGATATACTCAGTTTATAAAAAATATAGTAATAAGCTA
>NT_166520.1:0-18412 GCF_000002855.4 Aspergillus niger
GATCTTATCCGTGGACCCGAAGAACTATGCGGATGCGCCGACTGAGGCAATCCGTCGCGTCTTAGAGCAATACTATGGTTCTCCTATCCCGCGTGGAACAGAGCTCGACCTGAGAGACGTCGGTATGATTCTGGGATTCACCCAACAGCTTGAGACTTCTATCAGCACTAACTCCTTCGCTAACAGAATGGATCCGTATGGGCACAACAGTTGCAACAAATGCGTTACTCGAGAGAAAAGGAGAGAAGACAGCCTTACTGATCACCGAAGGCTTCAAGGATGTTCTTCAAATCGGAACTCAGAGCCGGCCCCATATGTTTGACTTGACAATCCGGCGGCCGATACCCTTGTATTCAAAAACCTTTGAAGTTCGAGAGCGAGTGACTGTGCAAAATTGCAGCGACTCAGATCTCCGCAATATTCATTTGTCCTCTCCAGAGCCTGTGGATTCCGTCATTGCAGCATCAGGGGAGATAATTCAAGTACTCCAGCCCCTGGATACGGCCAGAACAAAAGTTCAACTCCAAGGTATTTACGAAGAAGGGTTTCGCACCCTGGCAGTGTGCCTGATGCACTCGTACAGCTTCCCAAAGCACGAACTAGAAATCAGAGAAATGGCACTCGAAATTGGGTTTGAAAATGTATCACTTTCGCATGAGATATCTTCAAGACCAAAGCTCGTCCCCCGTGGTAACTCCACGGTAGTTGATGCATATTTGACACCGAGTATCAAACAATATCTTGAAAGATTCTCCAAAAGCTTCCCCAATATAGGTAATTCTCGGACGCGACTAGAATTCATGCAATCAGACGGAGGCCTGGTGCCTTCGTCTAGTCTTTCAGGGCTTCGCTCTATCCTCTCAGGGCCAGCTGGAGGCGTTATTGGCTTTTCTCGAACATGCTTCGATACTGAAACTCGAGCTCCGGTGATTGGTTTTGATATGGGAGGAACCAGCACTGATGTTAGTCGATATGACGGCGAACTGGATCATATCTTCGAGACAATAACTGCTGGGATCACTATCCACGCTCCACAGCTGAATGTCAATACAATTGCCGCTGGCGGCGGTAGTATCTTGACCTGGAAGAATGGGCTCATGTCGGTCGGACCCGAGAGCGCCTCTTCCAATCCTGGTCCTGCTTGTTACCGGAAAGGGGGTCCACTGACCGTCACAGATGCAAATCTCGCGCTCGGCCGTTTGATCCCTGAAGAATTTCCATCTGTCTTTGGTGTTAATGAAGACGAGCCATTAGACAGAGACATCGTTCTCACTAAATTCAAGGAGCTGACCCAGGTTATAAACAAGGAGACTGGCATGTCACTTACATGGGCAGAGGTTGCAGATGGGTAAGTGATACCCACAATCGTATCTCATTGTTTCATTCGCTAATAAGTATTATTAAAAAAGCTTCCTACAGGTCGCAAACTCTGCAATGTGTGGACCCATTCGGAGTTTGACCCTGGAGAAGGGCCATGATGTTGCAAAACATCATCTTGCCTCATTTGGGGGCGCGGGTGGCCAGCATGCTTGTGCCATTGCCAGCGACCTTGGTATCAAACGCGTGCTCATTCACAAGTATTCCTCTATCTTGTCTGCCTACGGGATCGGACTAGCAGAAGTTGTACATGAAGAGGAACGAGTCTGCGCGAAAGCCTTTGAAGGGTCTGCCATTGATGTTATCAATGATTCCCTGGACAGACTAGTCGACTATGCCCGATGCAGCAAGACTATGGAATCATTCGGCAGCATCCGGGCTTTTCGATTCTTGAACATGAGATATGATGGCAGCGAAACCTCCATCATGATACCCTGGGAGAGTCCTGATAGTGACGCGAAACAAGCATTCGTCAAAGCGCATCATCAGCAATTCGGATTCACTCCTGTGAACCGTGTCGTTTATGTGGACACCATTCGTGTCCGAGCAATTGGATGCAGCGTTTCCCCAGAAGACTCTTTATATCTCCAGGTCAAGTCTCTCTCAAGTTCCACGTCTGCTACAGCTGGAGCCACGCCCAGCTCCAGGGTTTCCACACGTTTCAGTTCGCTAGGTTGGGTCAACACGCCTGTCTATCACCTTAATACTCTTTCTGAAGGAACTGAGATTGAAGGGCCCGCTATGATTATTGACAAAACGCAGACGGTCGTCGTGAGTCCAGATTCAAAAGCGACCATCGCTCGAGATCTTTTGGTCCTTGACATAGATCCGCCAGCCCCCAAGTCGACTAGCTCAGAAACAATTGACCCCATTCAGCTTTCCATTTTCCGACATCGGTTCATGGGAGTAGCTGAGCAAATGGGCCGCGTTTTGCAGAATGTCAGTACCAGCGCGAACATCAAGGAGCGACTGGATTTCACTTGTGCGATCTTCACGCCAGAAGGGGAATTAGTTGCCAACGCCCCTCATGTACCGGCCATGATTGGGAGTATGGCCTTTGCAGTAAAATCGCAGATAGCTGAGTGGCGTGGAAAGCTGCAAGATGGGGATGTGTTACTTTCAAATACTCCAGGTACGTGCTCCAGCTTTTCTTGGTCACAAGCCGACGTCAAAATCTCTCTAACTTTCAGTAAGCCTATGGGGGCGTTCATCTCCCCGACTTAACGGTTATTACTCCGGTCTTCGACGCTGCCGGGAGGAATATTATATTCTGGGCAGCTTCGCGCGGCCATCATGCTGATGTGAGTGACTTTCAATCATGAATTTTGGTATCTCCCCCACTCATTGTTTCCGGTAGGTAGGTGGGATACTCCCCGGCTCGATGCCGCCAACGTCAAAGCTCCTCTCAGAAGAAGGTGCTATCTTCAACTCTCATCTGCTGGTTCGTGCTGGTCACTTCGATGAGGATGAGCTTCATCGCGTTCTATGTGTGGAGCCAGCACGTTTCCCAGGCAGCAGCGGGTCCCGACGATACCAAGACAATGTCACTGACCTCAAGGCCCAAGTGGCCGCAAATCACTGTGGTACTCGTCTCATGCAACGTCTCATCGAAGAGTATTCTCTTCCCACTGTTCGGGTATCTATCAAGCACATTGCATGCTGGAAGATGTGTAGCTAATTAGAAATAGGTTTACATGCGTGCAATTCAAGAGGCGGCTGAGCTGGCCGTGCGCACTCTTTTGAAGCGTCTCGCACATGAGCGCAGAGGAGAAGACATATCTGCTGTGGACTATATGGATGATGGCACCCCGATCAAACTGAAAGTGACGATCAATCCTACCGATGGGTCTGCCATTTTCGACTTCACGGGCACCGGCCCAGAGGTATACGGTAATTATGCTCTATAACTGTCAGCTTAAGTTGAAACTAATCCAAGTTGATAACAGGGAACTGGAATGCTCCGATTGCAATCTGCAATTCAGCGGTAATTTTCGCACTGCGCTGCATGGTCAATTCTGATATTCCGCTCAACCATGGGTGTATCAAGCCGGTCCAAATAATTGTTCCGAACGGATCGCTCCTGTGTCCAGATTCTGAAGCCGCTGTCTGCGCCGGCAATGTGTTGACGTCGCAACGCATCGTAGATGTCATTTTCAAGAGCTTCAGAGTATGTGCCGCAAGCCAAGGATGCATGAATAACCTAACCTTCGGCAACGACGGCGAAAATGGATTTGGATATTATGAGACTATAGCCGGTGGGAGCGGCGGAGGCCCTAGTTGGGCTGGAACAGATGGTGTGCACACCAACATGACTAACACGCGGATAACTGACCCTGAATCTCTTGAACGAAGATACCCTGTTATCCTGCGTCGTTTCGGCTTCCGTAGCGGAAGTGGTGGTGCGGGTATATACCCGGGTGGCGATGGAGTTATCAGGGATATGGAGCTGAGACTCCCCATGTCTGTGTCGATTCTTTCGGAACGACGGAGCTTTGCACCTTATGGAATGGCAGGTGGAGAAGACGGTCAGCGCGGGAAGAATACGTGGATCACCAAGGCTGGTCGCTGTATCAACGTCGGTGGTAAAAATTCGATCCGAGTTCAACGTGGCGATCGGTTCGTGATCGAGACACCCGGTGGGGGTGGCTATGGAGCCCTTGAAGATGGGGTCAGCAGAAAAAGGGACGAGTCGGTCGTCACGCCCGCATTCATACCAGTTGCTAATGGCAGCGTGGCTGCGAATCGGACTCTGGCGGAGCAAGTTTAAGACTGTGAATACATGTACTAGTGTCGGGGCTCAATCAAGGCTTCTCGGATTCGTCCAGAATGAAACTGGATTTCGAAATGATTGACGTCAACGCTAAACTTTTAAGCTAGGATAACGCCATACAAGCTACTAGAATTCCAAAGAAGGAAATGCTGGTTTCTAAGGCTTTGTATGTGAACATTATTATATGAGATGCCAAGCAGGAGGTAGTGTATTTCGTTATTAACCAAAGCCAATTGCAAGCTGATCGACTAGATTAGCTCCAAACTCAAGAAAGCTCCCAGGGCTACTTCTGAAAATTGCGCTCAATGTACCCAAGTCCGATATACAGCTCATTAGTTCAGGCCGTATGCCCCATTTAGCTGTTGGGACACTGCTAGTCAAAGAAAATTCAAGAACAATATAATTTTGCAATGGCCAGTGCTAATTCATCGCAATGGAGATAAGTTTGCTAAGCCTTACGTTGTTATTATCGGCGGCGCCGCCTAGGTAGGCGTAGGAGCGGGCGTAGGGGGAGGCGTATTTAGTGACCTATTCACGATAGCCCGAATAAGTAGGCCTATTCGCCGTTTATATTCGTTAAGCTAATTAACCAAGGTAGTATTTTGCTTTATAAGTACTTATGCTTATTTGGGCGCTCTACTATTACCCAGGTATCCCTCCTATCGTAGGCAAGTTCAGCAGTCGGGGCTCCCCTTCGTCGTGGTGTAGGACGGGGCTTCCGTGCCAACTTAAGTTTTCGTCGTGTGCTCTGATACCTTCAGAGCCTTTCTGTGGCGCTGGAAATCAGTGGGATACAGTGTCTAGATAAAGTGGGTAATTTTAAGCGAACTGGTCAGAGGAGACCGAGCGATATGAAGGCAGGCACGTCAGTTCCGGCACTTCTTCCTTCTCTCTAGGTTAAGACCCTGAGTTGTATAATTTTGCCAAGATTTCCCTTTTTAAGTTGAATAACCTCTTACTATTATACATAATATATGTTCCGTCATGCGTTATAGAGAAGTATTTACGGCAATATCATAATATATACCAAGTGGTATTTCGTTTAAGTGGTGAGATTTCAGAAAAGTTTACTGGTAGTAGTACTAGATAGTCATCGCCAGTTGTCGGGATCTGATATCTTGAGATGAAGATATATAATCTCCATCATAGGATTGCTACTATATTTCTGCACTAAACACCAATACACTTTTTACACTAAATTGAAGTTAAGATTTCACGGTCTGACTAATTAGAAATGCTGATTTTATCTAGATTTTTTTATCTTTCCTTATATTAGAACCTAATATACTTAACGTTTCCCTATGAAACACACTCCGATACACTATTAAAACATGCATAATTCTTGGAATTCTATGTTTGCACTGTTTGAGGAATCTCAGATTCAAATTGAGCCTCAAAGGTCCGACTCCAAAAGCCGTTATTACTCGGATCGCGTTTCCAAAACCTTAGAATCGGAACCTGAGTCCTGGCGGTTCTGAGTCGAATCGAACCGCGAGAGTCGTGACTCCTGCCGAGGTCCGAGCTAACCCTGCAAATTGAGCCTAGAAATTCACCAGCGGAGTCGGCTGGATAGGCAGCAAGCTTGTGTATGGTGCCCGTATAAGAGACACATGGGTAAAAGAGGTCAACGGGTACCACAATCGAGCCCTGGTTGTAGAAAGTGTAGAGGTAAAGCGCTATGTGCGAAAGCGAAATGTTTCAATGCATGCCATAGTTCTGATTCGGATTAATTGATTACAGAGCGCTTACAGCAGCATGGCCAATACGAAAGCGCTGTTACAATACGCTCGTAATCGCGCTAATTGTGCCTCCCGGGGACGGACGAGAACATAGCAATCTAAACCAGTTATCTATCTCACGACCCACTCTGTCCTGTTAGCTGGTAATGGTCATGTGGTACAGAAGAGGGCTTACATACCACCTGCGTGAGTCTACCTTAGTTGAGTCTCCATCTTCTTTACATCAATAACCGACATATCCTGCTGAGTACACATGATATCAACGAAGAAATCCATTCTTTGGCAATTGGATGTTTGAAACAGTCCCGATGGCTGCTGACCCTGCAAAGCCCCCAGAAGAGAGCCTGATTCCCGATTCATCTCGCCCATACCCTTGCGACGAATGTACGAAAACTTTCACCAGAAATGTAAGTAACAGATCAGTTTTTTCTTCCAACAGCCTAAAACTTATAACGGAGAATTCGTGTCTACAGGAGAATTTGCGAAGACATAAGCGTGCTCGTAAGTCCTCGGCCTTAAACCGAGCAAACAAAATCTCACGGTACTGACTGTTGTACACTAAGGCCATGATCGTGCCCCGAGTCATGAATTTGAATGTGATGGCTGTCACGCTGTTTTTACCAGAAGGTCTTGCTCACACTTGCGCCAACTCCTCTGTTCCAGTATCACTGACCAAGCCCCAGCGACGTGTTCAAGAGGCACCGGGGCCGTTGCCGCGTTGAAGCATCGAATGATCATATATCTCGACCGGAAACGAGTCCGCAGCAGAGCTATCAGGGAACTGATGACATGCCACCGCTTTTAACTGCGACCAATGTCTTAACTTCGACCGAGGTGCCGGCCGCGAATGTTATGCCTGGTGATCACTTTTGGGAGGGACATAGCTCCTTTGCTACTAGTCTTTCTCGAGATAACATATTGCCGTCCCCGATGTATGCCTTTCCCTAACAAGATTGATCTCATGCGCGCAAGAAGACTTTTCTAAGTATCACAAACTCACTGATAGGAGCCACTATGACCTAGAAGGATATGTCAAAGAATATTTTGAGCACTTCCATCCTTCTCTACCCTTGTTACATCGGCCCACGTTTACAGTATCATCGGCACCAAAGCTATTGCTCAAAGCTGTAGCTGTGATAGGTAGCCTATGTTCGACGACCATATGCAATGATGAAGAAGCTCAAGCTTGTGTACACTGGCGTCGTACCACGTGGCAAAGTGGACAACAGGAACTTCGAAATATGGTACGTGGGACATCATCCTCTCAGGGCTTTAGGTACTTGGATGCTAATAAATGTCAAAATAGGTCTCCAATCAATGTGGGGAAATACGGAAACCCTGGGTGATGCAAGCCTGGATACTTTACATGATCTATGGGGTCTACGCAGGAGGAGAGGCATGCCAGTTCCGGACAGCACGAGAGATGCTACGGCAGATTGTTGATGTTGGTCCCGAATCTTCTTGCTTTTCTTCTGTGCTGCCAAACTGATTGAATTCTAGGCTGTACGTGAGGTCGGACTCTCTCAACAAGAGATTGCCATGCCAGAGTCACAGTCCTGGCTGTATGACATCAGTTATCCACACGGAGACGAATCGCGAACACTCTATGCTCGATGGACCTCCTATATAGCCGCCGAGTCCACGCGAGTGGCGCTCTATACGTTGATTTTCCTGGACTCACACGTATTCGTACCTTGCAATTCTCGGCCACTAATGTCTTCAATGGAACTTGGATGGGAGCTCCCTTTCCCCGCCAAACTTTGGGAGGCCAAAGACCCTGAAATATGGATTCAGAGGTTCGGCGAATATTTCGGTGTCTCTGCTTTTACATTCACCAACGACCTGCTTCAACGGCCTCGCGGATTAGCAGCGGCATCTTTGACGATGGCAACGCAGCAAGTCATGACTGAAGCTCCCGGTACCGAATTAGCTGCTGCCCTAGAAGCATCTCCGTTCGCAGTGTTCTGCGTACTTGCAAATCTCGATGCCTTGGTGCGGGACTTCACACGGTGTTACTACCAAATGCCACCCAGCTATCCTGATCCCAACCCATTTCATATTCTGACTCAAAGTCAGACCAAGAGTGTCCACATGGCACTACGTAATATTGGGAAGATCGTGAAAGACGCGGCTACAGCGAGTGACAGCCCTGACTTTTTTCAATGGAGAACAAACGCACTATTTATTGTATCCCTCCAGGTTAATTTGTGTCGACCTGACCAGCTGCTGATCGGGGGCATCGTTGATAATAGCTTGATTGCCGGCCTGGCTGCCTCGACCCATCTTATGAGAGGTAACTTTGTCGCGGTTCGCCGATCTGCACCTTTGTTGGCCCCTCGTCTTGGCAGCAACGAAGGCGTATTAGCTTTACTCAGTGAGCTTTCTGCAGCCCTCGCCAGCATATTTAGCGACGATTCGCAAAATCTTTCTTATGAGGCGCCCTGGGTCACAGTTACCAGCTACGGGGTCCTTCTGTGTATCTGGGGAGCGCTCAGGTGTGCAACCACTGAGATTTATGACCATTTGAACACATTCAACGAACTCCCACGGACATCCGAACCATGTATGCTGATCTTCAACGCCCTCATTGAAGCCACCTTGCTGTACTCTCCGGCGACGAGACGTGACCGAGATGTTCGAGATCCACGCTTGTGGTCTAGAGACCGTGAAGTCTTTTCTACTTTGTTAGAGCAAGGGCAGTTGTTGTTTGCAGATCTAGTCAAAATTTTCTGCCAGCAGCGACTTGTGTGGAGCATCGGGCCGTCGATGTTGGCTGTACTGAGAGAAATCCCCGATGCCGCTACCTGTGATTCAGAGTAAGTGGAAAATGTGGAGCTCCACTTGGCCAAGACCTCTTGTGCTCCACTTTAGCTATCAGCGCCCTCCGGCCGGGGCTCATTTAAGACAACCACATGAGCTTGGTGCATGTACCGTACACTATACTCAAAACTTTCTTCGGGAAGAATATTCGCTATCTGCAAACAAGGATGAGCCCATCTATCCCACAGGTTGGCTGGGTAGGTTTGAACTTTGAACACCAGATCCCACTTGTACACGTGACTCACTGAAATGACAGTACGGCCTTGGATCTATGGGCCTTGGCATGTCATTGAACCTCCAGAGGTACCTTCAAGCAAAGAACCTGCCTCCGCTTCGATACAGCAACAGAACAATCTCCAAGGGAGATATTCTTCGGGATGCAGGGGCTGTGCCTGAAGAATTCGATGCACTAGTTCAGAAATCCAATGTGATTTTCACAATGGTAGGTGCCGCTACTGTTCAATCACCTCAAAGAAATTCGGTTTGAGAGAACTACTAACAACTTGGAGATCTCCACCGATGATGTGTTGATCGATCTATTGGAGAAAGCTTCCACCATGGGGAACTCTCTAAAGGGTAAAATCTTCGTTGACACATCTACTATTCACCCAGACACATCTGAGTGGGCAGCGAAACGTCTCAAAGAGCATGGTGCGACATTCATTGCAGCACCAGTGTTTGGCGCAAGCCCAGTCGCAGCCGCTGGAAAGCTCATATTCGCTGTTTCTGGTCCTGTTACAGTAGTGGAAACAATCAGACCTCTTATCATGAATGTTATGGGACGCAGCATTATTGAAATGGGAGAAGACGTGCGCAAATCGAGTCTCCTCAAAATCTCAGGGTAAATAAATCATCTCCTTCCTCATGTGGTTATTTTTCATGTATTAACTCTTTTCGTCTATGCAGGAACATCCTTGTCATCAGCTTCATGGAGGTCATTGCTGAAGCACAGGTCTTTGCCGAGGTAGCAGGAATCGGCACTCAGCAGATGGAGGACTTTATTGGAAATATGTTCGGGTCCGTATTGCAAAGTTACAGCAAACGAATCACGAGTGGAGCTTATGCACCTCCTTTGGACACAGCGCCGGGGTTTGCGGCTGCTCTTGCATGTAAGGACATGAAGCACGCTCTATCTATTGCCGACAGTCATAATGTCCGCCTACACACGCTTGAAACGGCTTCCAAAAGGCTGAATACTGCACGCGAGTATGCTGGCGAGAATTTAGATAGCTCGGCTATCTATGGCATTGCTCGTCAAGAGGCGGGGCTGTCATTCTGGAGTGCGACTAGTCGGCAACAAAGCCAATCCTCTTAGCTAGTAGTTCATGTCAAAATTTGATATTAATTTACTTAAGATTGGATTCTGATGGAGAACCCCCCGTAGGAAATGCGCACGGGACTTTCCCTGAGGTTCCTCTGTAGATTGTTTCCATTCCAGCGCGGATTGCCCTGTCCCGCCTTTCTTTATTTTTCTTCTCTCTTCCTCTCTTTCTTCTTCTTGTTCCCTGAAGAGTTTGTTCTCCAAGAAATTCGAACCGAGAGAAGTTGCTCCGCGTCGTGCGTAGTAGCACGACTAGCGCCATTGAACCTGCCTGTCGATTGTCTTTGTCATCCGCTTATAACGCCGAGCGGAAGAATGGCTACGTCCCCTGCTGTCTGCTTTATTTTCCACCGTCCGTACGGCATTCTTCGGAGATTGAAAGATTGCGATTGTGGCCGAGATATGCAGGCTTCATCATTGATGTGATACCTAGAGCTCCTATACCACCACAGATTCAACGTCTTCTAATTCAAATACATTGTCTAATTACACATTCTTTCCCGCTCAACCACTTTCAGAATGGGCTCCAGAATATGCGGGCTCAGAGTCGCGACAGTAGAATTTCCCAAGGGCTTTCGCCCCTGCCCTGAACCATATTTGAAACAATGTGCCACAATAGCTTTGACACCAGTCACGCCCACTTTGACAAGAGCACCGTCTGCATGACTGAGCAAAGATTGAAGCTCTTGAGCACCCTTGATATCACCATTCTCATATCTTCTCAGCAATTCCACATGCACTTTTGGCGCGATGTTGGCAAGAGCCGCGATGATTCCATTGGACCCGGCTACAAGGGCGGGCAGAAAAAAGTCCGACTTTCCTCCAAATGCGGCAAAGGAAGTGGTAGGAAGTGTGGATGATATACGCTGAAGCTTTCCAACATTTCCGCAAGTGAGCTTGCACCCAACAATATTGGAGTTGGATTGGGCGAGCCGGATGGTTGAGTCTGAACCTATGTCGATACCACCAGTCACTCCAGGGAAGTTGTAGATCAGAACTGGAAGTGGAGAGCTAGATGCTACCTGTGTGACCCAGTCAGGTAAGGTAATCTGGATAGGTAATCTGGAGTGACTGGAAACTAGGGGAAATACATCGTCGAAGAACCGTTCAATTACGTCAGTGCTCATAGCTGAGACCCAATATGACGGAGGCAACACCAGTGCAAAGTCGGCGCCAGATCCTTTTGCTTCAGTAATATGCGCCAATGTTTCTCGGACACTGGGCGCGCCGCATCCAACAATCAACTGTATCTGCACATACCCCAACTCGTTGAGATGGTCGCGCACCGCGCGCACCAAGTATTTGCGTTCTTCGTGATCCAGATGTGGCGCTTCTCCGTTACTTCCTTGAAGGACTAGCCCAGCAACACCGCCTTCAGCAATGCGCCTCGCATGTGTCAAGGTACTTTCAATATCGAGAGACTCGTCCTCCATAAAGAAGGTCACTAATGGTGTGTATACACCGAATTTCGGTGTTCGTGGAACCATTGCCGTTGTGAATGCTGATATTTCAAGAATAATTGTCTCTTGTCCGAGAATACTCTGAGTAGAGATATAGTAGGAATCTGCGGAGTCATCAATTTATCTATCAGTGCCGATGCTTGCTCTCTGTATTGATGGCGAGTGGAGCTCCACCATAGGTTTGTCCACTGCACATTCGCCATCAAGACAGGAGGCCCATTTAGGCATCAAGGATTGCCCCATCAATTCCGAGTTGTTTGTTTGTGTCTCGTCAAGTCTACTCTCACTTGTCCTTCCACGCAATGTTGTCAGTTTCTACATTCTTTGGGGACGTGGCCTATACGCCCCCAGATGCGATATTCGAACTCACCAAAGCTTACAAAGCTGATCCAGACACTCGCAAAGTGAACTTGGGCCAAGGTACATACAAAGATGATTATGGAAATCCTTGGATACTCCCAGCAGTTAAAGCAGCCAAGAAAGCTATTAAAGATTGCGAACACGAATACCTTCCAATCCTGGGTCATCCAGAATTTCGAAAATTAGTTACGGATTTGGTCTTCAAGAAGGATTCTACCGCTATACGGGAGAGTCGGGTAAACAATTTAGAGCCTTATCATTGCCACAAGAGACTAATTTGTCAATCTCTTCCTGACAGGTCGCCTCCTGTCAAGCATTATCGGGTACTGGTGCACTGCATGTGGCAGGAATGATGCTCATGCGGACATCTATTTGTGATCAAATTGTATACATCACTAATCCGAGCTGGTCCAACCACAGGCAGGTTTTCGAATCAGTAGGCTTCTCAGTCCGAGAATTCAACTATGCCTCAAGTAGTGGTATTGACATGCAATCACTACTTCGAGCGATGACCGAAGCAGATCCGATGTCGATTTTTGTTCTTCATGCTAGTGCACACAATCCAAGTGGCTGGGATCCTACTCCAGAACAATGGAGAAAGATTGGCGCTATCATGAAGGAGTGAAGGCTATTCCCTATTTTTGACGCTGCGTACTTGGGATTGACTTCTGGGTCCTACGATGAAGACGCCTACGCAATCCGGTACTTTGCGGAGGAGCTCAATCTTGAGATGGGTGTCTGCATTTCCTTCGCCAAAAGCATGGGATTTTATGGTATGTGTTCGCTTTGAGTATTGTCCCAGTAGGGTCAGTTGAGTCGCAGGCCAATCTGTTCTTTTCCTTCCAGTATCTACTCTTACTCACACATTCGCTTATTCTCATAGGCGAGAGGGCCGGACTATGTGCTTTCGTATCACGCAATCACAGCATCGCCATGAACGTCGAGTCAAATTTGGCCCAGTTGATCCGCAGCAAGATATCTAATCCCCCAGCATTTGGTGCTCGTATCGTCGCTACGGTTCTCGGAGATGGTGGCCTCTTCTCTCAGTGGCAGCGTGATCTTATGACGAGGAGCTCGCGCATTGCTGGGATGAGGAAGCGGTTATTGGATGAACTGACGGCATTAGGTATCACAAATTCTCACTCTTTTCAACACACTATCAGCCCAAGAACTAAGTTTCTACCAGGTACTCCGGGCGAATGGGAGAAATAACACAGCAGAAAGGCATGTTTTGCGTGCTTGGTCTCACACCCGATCAAGTTCATTACCTGAAAAGTAGGGAAAACCTCATGGGCTTCTAGATTGCGTGAGAGAATCAAGATTATTCACCATTAAAATTCAGATATTCATCACGTTTACATGGCTGAAAGCTCCAGAGTCTCTTTAGCCGGGCTCAACGAAGGCAATGTGCGCTATGTGGCCGAATGTATCCATCAAATCGTATGTCGGCGAGAAGAGTAGTTGGCAAAGTCGCATGCTTCTTCACCGACCGTTATTTGTTGTCAATACTGGTTTGAATTATGGTTTTATATTCTTGCAATAGAATTATATTGTTCTACGAAAGCAACTGACCGCCCCCCATTCCAGATCTCTGGGTTCGAAATTTGGGATATACATTATACCTGACTTAGAGGCATAAACCAGAAAGCAGCGCACAGCGTGGGAGATTCGATAATGGAAGTATGGATCCAAATAGCCAAATGAACTTCCGATTTCTGAATAGATTGACTTTATAACAAGAGGGCAAAATGGAAAGGGGCACTATACATACCTGAAAGCCAGCTCCGTATCTGTTTTGTCACGTAAAATCCTTCATCACAATTGGTTATATACTGCTATGTTCACCAGAGAAATGATAAAATGAGGTGTTTTGTGTTTAGGGTGAGACAAAAACAGGATACAATAAACTATACCGGGAGTCGAGCGCGAAACGGACTGATGGCTGAGGGGTAGGAAATTCTGAAACAGGTGGTCGGTTCGTCCTTGGTACAATCCTCCGGCCGATTGCAGTCTTTCATGGCTTGGGCTGGGGTCTCATATACTGGAACCTACGCAAATCTGTCTTCGTATTTCGGCCTCTTGTGACTTATCGATGAAAAGATTCCAGGAGAAGCCCGGAAGAGATACGAAACCTACAGGCGGTGGAGCTCCACCAACCCCGCAAATTGCATATCTACGGCGGTTAATAGCGGCCATCGGGCAATAATGATTTCTTGGTGTTTGACTGCCGGCAGAATTAGTATAAAATCTGATTAGATCGCGTAGCTTATCTAAAATACTGTTTTTTCCCGGTCACCGGTATTAACCGCTGTACATATCTCCGGAACAAACTTTGGTATTTGGAAAATCCGGGGCCATTTGCCCCATCCTTATCAGGTCCGTGCAAGGGCCCATTTAAGGAGCGTCGATGACTCCGCGAATCGATAATTTTCGAATATGATGGATCAGGTGATTGTGACATAGCAATATGACTACCCAACCCAACGAGAAAGACGTTTTCAAAGTTCCACCCAACCATGATATGGAGCAAGCGGATACTGAAGTCCAGCGTGGCGAGATCAAGCATGGAGAGACGCGAGAATTTGATCCAGCCCTGCAGTTTATGGCTGATGGCGAGATCGAATATACTCCTGAAGAGTCCCGCAAAGTGTTGTTCAAGATCGACCGAGTCCTGATGCCTTTGCTGTGTTGGGTTTATTTGATCCAATTTGCCGACAAAACGTCTTTGAATTATGCCTCCCTAATGGGAATCCGCGAGGACACACACTTGGACCCTAAGTCACAGCAATACAGCTGGGTCTCGAGCATTTTCTACGCTGGATATATATTCTGGGAGTACGTACCATTACAATCTCTCTACCTCCCTTCTCTAGGTCCGTGCTAATTTCGGTATAGATTTCCCACCACCTATCTGCTACGTCGACTTCCACTAGGGGAATATACTTCAGCCAATATTCTGATTTGGGGCGTCGTGCTCCTCTGCCATGTCGCAACTGATAGTTACGCTGGACTGCTCTGTGTCCGCTTTTTCCTCGGCGCGTTCGAAGCGACAATAACTCCGGCCTTCGTCCTGTTTACCTCCTGTTGGTATAAACAAGAGGAGCAGGCCAAGCGTATGGGCTTCTGGCTTGCTTGCAACGGCGTCGCTCAGATACTGATTGCGGCAATCGCGTATGGACTGTCAGGTGTGCAAGAGGCATCTATTCCTGTGTGGAAGATACTCTTCCTGGTGCTTGGCTTGCCTACCGTTCTCACCGGTTTTCTTTATTTTTGGTTCATGCCTGACAATCAGATCCAGGCCAAATTCCTGAGCCATCGCGAGAAGCATATTGCTGTTGATCGCATCAGAGGCAACTTTCAGGGCATTGGGAACCGTACTTGGAAATGGGCACATTTCTTCGAAGCATTCCGGGATCCGCGCACATACCTCTACGTTCTATTCTCATTCTTGATGAATATTCCAAATGGAGGAATCACTACCTTCGGTTCTCTCATTATCAGCTCTTTCGGCTTCTCTAGCCGGATGTCCCTCATGCTGAACATGCCAATGGGTCTTGTTGATATCTCCTGCAAGCTGGGATTGACGTACTTGTCGGACAGATTACTTGACCGAACCCTCTTTGCCATCATCGCTATCCTTATACCTATGGTTGGTGGCATCTTGATGATTGTCCTTCCCCTTCACGCAAAAGCCGGCTTGTTGGTGGGTTACTATTGTATCGGTGCTGCCGGGACCTCGTGGTGTTTGGTCATGGTGATGATATCTAACAATACGTTGGGTTACACCAAGAAGGCAACTGTGAATGGTCTTCAGATATTGGCCTATGCTGCTGGAAACTGGATCGGACCGCAGACGTTCCGCTCGAATCAAGCGCCGGAGTACTTCGACGGCAAATTGCTCGTTGCCATCATGTACGCTCTGGCAGCGGCTACCTTATTGGTAATTCGTCTGGTGAACATTATGGAAAATAAGAAACGCGACCGACAGGCAATTTCTGATCCCGACCTCGAGAACGTTGCTGTTGGGACCGAGTTCCTCGATTTGACGGATTTCGAGCAGCCAGCCTTCCGCTATGTGCTCTGATGGATTGTCACGTAAGCGATGGAATTGGTGGAAGCTACTGGATGGCCTTAGACGCTTGTGCCTAAGGCGTGTGTTACTTGACTGCTGGGTTTATTATTAGTTGTATAACTGTAGCAGTTCTTGAATCAATATGTTCTTACCGTCTCCCTACACCCTGTACAGATATTGCCCGTGAGATAAAGCTTCCTTGGTCGGAATAACCTTCGTAGTTTGTCCTACTGGACATGCAATTCCAGGGGGCTTGGCTACATGCCCTCTCGTCAGTGGGTAGTCAGCCGGATATTAGGTAGGGGTTTTAGCTAATAATATAAGTACCGGATATTAATTAGATAGTTATAAATTGAAAATGTGAATCAGCTTTTTTCTTTCTTTAATTATTTATGTTAAGATAGTAAACTTGATAGTTAATATGGTAAGGAACCCTTCTAGAGGAAAAGTTAATGCAAGACCAAAAGGCCATCATGACCCGCAGATTCCCTGAGGACCGGTAGGGAGCCAGTCCTATATCATATATATATCTGTCAAAAGCTCGCAAAAGGCCATTTCGCACCTCATTTTACATACTTTCGCCTTTTCTGATTGTTGATAAACTCCTACTACTTATAGATATATTCTACTATCTTTCCCTATTACTTTTACTTTACTAATCTATGTCTGTTACTTACCATCTTATTAATTCATATTGATTACTTACTACTTTATATTCACTGTTTAGATTTCTAGTGTTATTATTCTCTATACCTGCTTTTTATTATATATCTGTCTTAGTTGTATAAAGATATGTAAATAAAATGAAATAGACAAAACAGACTATGTCATGTGATCCAGTCATGTGTATCCGAACACCGCTTGCTATAACACCACCTCCCTAACAAAACTATTAAGTAATAATTATAAAGTAGTATAGAACTAGTTTTATATAATCAAGAAAGTTTTTATAAAAATAAGATAATAAAATAATACAGATCTATGTTTTGTATTTCAGGATAGGGCCTGGGCCTGATCAGGTAATCCTAGTCCGGAAATGGTTAGCCTGGTCAGGCGAGAGATTAGCGTGGGCCAGGTGACCTGCGTACACCTGGGTTGTGGGGTTGTCTGGATCACGACGGGTATTGCGGATAAGTCCTTACAATGTGACTGGGTATATTAATCACTGTTCGCTTAGTGGGACTGATTGTTTTCTCTACGACTACGACGACCGAGATGCGTTTCATGTGGTATGATGATCTCCATCCAAGTGAGCAAACATGGCGTGGATATGCCAATATTTTTGTCGATATCATAAAATGGACGTAGCAAGTGGGCAACATACATATCAGCTTAACCGTCTTTTGCATGTTACATGGAATATTTCTCTATTCAGGGATATAACTAAGGCTTGTGTTGCAAGCAATGTGGCCCTTTGGAGCGTAATTGTTCTGCACACCTAATCACAGACCTTCAGTGACTTATTGCCTGGTGAATAAAGAATATAACTGTCAATCCTATCGTATTGTTATTTTTTTGGCGTTTATTTGGCCGATATGTTTTACTGGTTGTAACGACTATTGGATGTCATTCAGACATATTGTAGAATTATTATATCTACTGTCTCCAATTGTAGCAACAAACACATGCTTTCTGTTAAGACATTCACTGCAGTCAGGCAGCTGTTAGCTGATTCTTTGTCTTTCTTTCTGTATAGTCTCTGACTACTACCTCTTCCAATACAACCAACCACTCTCTTAAGATCAGATAAATCTAATTTATATATCTTTATTTCTTTTGTTTCAACAGGTTATAAGCCCGGCTTTTTACTATAAAACTATATATATCTTTTTTTTTCTTAATCTAAAATAACATCTACTATTAGCTCTGAAGATCTTCAACATATTTTATTATTTCTACAGCCTAAGATTTTTCTTTATCTTAATACAACTACTAAAGAATAGAATAAATATCTTAAATTCTTGAAGAGAACTTATTATATTATTATAATATAAATAGAGCAAGATCAACTCTATAGAGAAGATCTAAGATCTTGTTCATTTACTTCTATATAAAGATTATAAATGTTCCAAGATTAATTAAAAGTAGAGTCAGAGCCAGAGCCAGAGCTAGAACCAGAGCCAGAGCCAGAGCTAGAGCCAGAGTTTCTGCCAAAAGCTTCAATATCTAAAAAAGAGCTTCCAGTCTTGAAGCCTCCACCAAAGCAGGCTTCTCTGAAGAGAAAAATAGCTAAAATATTAATATCTGTATAAAATAAACTACTTCTAGGTATAAATCATACTAAATATATATATAATCGCGCACTTAAGCCCTCTAAACATGGAAAATATTTTTACTACAAAGAAATTTTTTATATAGTTTCTATTTATTATTATCTTAATTCTTAAATCTGGCCTGACTGCTGGAAGCTATTACTATCTATTTAATAAATTAAATTATTAAAGACTTTAAAATCTATTAAAATAATTGACCACGTGCTTACTGATCTAAAAA
>NT_166520.1:18512-126773 GCF_000002855.4 Aspergillus niger
TAATATAACTAACTACTCTCTTAAGATCAGATAGATTCAATCCATATATTTTTACCCCTTTTGTCTTGACACTTTCTAATGAAAATAGTTCGGATAATATGAATCTCTTAGTCTATAAGTATTATATCACTTGCATAATACAAAGTAATGTAGTCTAATATTCCTGACTGATATAATTCTTGCTAACACATACCGCCCTAGGACCCATGTACATAACTATAATAACCTAATTTCTCGTTAGCTTCAAAGCTATCGCACTCGTTCACAGAGAATACGGTGGTTCCACTGGCAGAGAATATCATGCTATGTCAGAAGGCTTCTGTGTAAAGGCTCAATTCAATTCAGCCCAGTTGATAGTCTTTAACAGATACGTATATACAGATTATAGATACTTCAGCTATTCAAGATTATTAATAGAACATAGATCCTGGGTCATGTGACGAGGATTAGGAGGCTTGGGTCTCACAGTAATCCCATTCCAGAGCCTTACTTGATTGGTTCTATTACTTCCTGTCTAGGTAGCCAATTTAGTATTATATAACTCGTATTCTATAAACTGCCTTGACTAGGGGGCTGTATTATGTTAATTGATTTCCCTAGTAGGCGAGGGCTATGGGATATAGATTCTTACAATTGGTAGCCACTGACACAGGGCTGCCCTTGTACATAAGTAGTGGATCTAGATGTCCTAGCTGGCTATTATTCAACAATGGGCGAGAGAAGCAAACCATCATGAGAATGAATCATAGGTAAAGTAAATTATCTATGACTGAATGTATATGACAGATGCTTGATTATATTCATGCCATAATCTTTTTCATTGGACACTAGCCTCATTAAGCATCTTTAAACTAAAAGCCATCTCTTTATCGAGAGAGCCGGTCTTAAGTTTCTATGATCTAAAGTACTCATACTGATACTATATGTTTTTGTTATTGTACTCCGCCTGACGGTGGTAGTAACAACACTAGCAGTCACCTTTGACTGATATTGGCTCCTTCTCGACCAGGAAATACAGTAGATCTTTACCACATATCTGCAAAACCATTTTTATTATTCTTTTGCTTTAGCCCCTGACAAAGACACGCCGGAAGTCTCTTCCAAGTACCCACACGGCTGCATCCCCACTTGCCATGTCTCTAGTGGTTTCTACCCAACCAACCGTTCGCGCAATCGCTGGGTAAATGTTAGGCATTGCTGTTCTACTTTTAGGTGCGCTTCACCATGGTATCTCTCCTGATTTGCTGACACCACAGACTTGGTAGAATATCTGCACGCCAGCATTGTGATCGTGCCTGGGGTTTTTAAATCTAGGAGTTGATAGAACTAATAACATGGAGCTCAACCTATGCAGCCATAATATTGTGAATGCCCTTGAAACCCCTGACCGCTAAGTACCATATTATATCAACAGTCAATTGCTTCCACAAAATGCCACACAAGTATACCAGGTAATATAACAAAGCCGCCGTCCTGAACGGTAATATGTAATACCAACTGAAGCACTGCCCAAACTCCAGCTCCAAAGTTATTAGTCAATTTAATTACAGCTTACTCATCACGACGCCGCAACCTTCCTCCACCGCATATAATATGCCAAGTTTTTCCACAGCCCGTACACAAATGCCTTGAAAATTGAGACTGTAGCTTTTAACTGCCCTGGCTCCGCCATTGCCCGATCCCACTGGTCCTTAAGTGCGCGTCCGAACAGTGATGAGCCCAGCTCCTGTTCTGTAATCCGGATTGCATCCTCTCCGTTGGTAATAATATAGTATACTGGGCCAGAACTGTTGATACATATAGAGTACGGACTGTCCATCGCTTGCCAGCGAAGATGTGCTAGAAACCGTCGGATGACTGTCTTTGTGACTCGCCATCCGTGACCATATTCCAGGAGACCTATAATGCCTGCGTGGAAGGCGAGGAGTTCTTCGAATGAAACCAGCATTTGTTCGGCGGGGGTGCCGACATGGTAGACACCTGCAGATTCGAATTGGATGGCAAAGGTCTGGGTGTGGTTAGTTTATATCAATTGCACCAAGCAGATCCTGGTACTGGCCATTGCAGAGAATGGTACTTAGTACGAGCGGAAAACCTACCATAATATAGATGTAGAATATTTGGCGGGACGAAGTCACATATTCTGTATAGGTTGCTGGTTTCCAACCAAGGCATGGCTCTGGGTCTAATAGGGATGTTATAATAACATTGCACTCCTTAAACAAGGTGGATCTAATTCAGGGATACTGGATCGGATTATAGCTTGAGCTTTTCCGGGCCTTTGGATCCCGCTTGACTGATTCCCGACCGTGATCTACCTCTATTGACGGGGAGCCTAATACTACTTCGACACAGTACGAGAAAAATTGCTACCCTCATTAGTGGATCTCTATTTTCTGCCAGCCCACTGATATCACAATTTCTATATGTTTCAATTGCTGAATAATTTGATATCTTACTTTGACAGGAAGTGGTGGATAGTGCCTGTGATATATTTACCGCAAGTGGACTAACTACTAGCGATCTTTTCGCACTATACCAAAGTAGTAGCTACTAGACCCACCAAGCTGTTGGTGCCCAACCTGCAAAAACTTTGATCAGGAAAGATCGTGAGCTAAGAGTGTTAGGTAGCAACGGATGAACTTTATTTGACCATCTGAAATAATATATTACTTGATAATAACCAGAATGCTACATGCAGAGTACAGAGATAGAGGTCTAGTGCTGCACTCAAGCTGTAATATACTCTATAAAATATAAGTTACCAGAGCTAAACTGAACGAGCAGAGGTATTTTCAAGACCACTTTGAGCTTGAAGCTCTTTCTTGTTTCACCCTACCTAAGCAAACGGACCAATACTTATGATTATCGGGATATAGCAGGGGCTGGTAGCCGAAGCTTTCATGCGAGCAATTTACAGTCTCCTTACATACTCTACAGTACATGGCTTCAAATAAAGAGGACTAAACCATTGCTGCTGCCCATAAATCTTAAATAATGGACCTACAAAATGTGTATTTCAATAAGTTGCGATGCTTTCCTGACTTAACAGACTGGACTTTATATCATCTTTGAGTACTAAGTATTGAAGACCACTCTAGATTTGTCTAATAGTCACGCACTCTGGTAAGTATCCATATATATCTGCCTTATAATGGAAAGATTCAGCATCTACTAGCAATCACGCATTAGCTTACTAGATATATACCGGTGAACGCTATTTGAACTCTACAACTAGATATCTAGAAATGCGTCCATCATGTAATCCACATAAATGCAATTATCATTAGCAGAAATATGAGACCGATATTAATCTTATGTGTATAACCATTATATAAAGTAGTAGTTTTCTACTTTATCTTAGAGTCTTAATTTGTGTAGCAGCCCGTTTCTTGAAAAGGTTATATTAGCTGGTACCCGGTAGTATTATATCCTGAAACTATCTGTATCCCATCGCTGTGCCAAGAAATCCTGCCATATAAAGTGTTGAAACATTTGAGTCACCCCTGCTGCTTGGTGGCTATCGATATATCGTTTTTGGTCTACTTGGCACAAATTTGTTTTGACATAAACTTCCCGCACCCTAATTGCATCGCATATGTGATGCACTGCCCCTAGTAAGGTATAGAGGTTTTGATTAATCCTTTCCTACCTTGCACTTCGCCACCCTAGGACGAGCACCCCATAGTAAGATAAATAATATTAACGGAACAATATCATATAACCTCGAACACTGGTCGCCACCACAGTTTCTTGGAACTTTGTTCACCAAATACAGTATTAAGTATGAGTGTTTTGTCTCATAATCAGTATCTGTGCCTAGTATTGCAAACAGTGGCACCGTCTGAGTGGCTCGGGCATAATGTTCTCCGATTGCTATAGTACTATTAGCGCTAGTCGGAGTTTATAAATCCCGAGTATGTGGATGAAGTCTTGGCACAGATAGTTCCGTACTTAACTCTAGTAAATAGGACCGAGTCAATGAGAGAGAATTCATTATTAAGCCTTCCATACCTTCAAATATCTCGGGCTATAGAATTGGCTACTGAGTGCATCTCAACACGTGAAGAGTCGGGTCAAAGTAGAACATGTATCAGCTCTGGTTACAGGCTTCTCATATACCTAATACACTATGTAAAGCCATCTTGATATATACATCATACTAAGAGCAGTATGACGCAAGCCAAGCATACTATGAGAGCTAGTGTCTGCAGCATGCAACACCATGGTCAGCAGGGCAATGGTCAGACAGCTATTAGATACTAGACTGTCAGATATATTAGTATCATGTTTTCATTCCTACTCCCTGTTATATAAAAGCTGTAGCAACAACGGGCTTTCTAACTAGCCTTTATATTATCTAGCAGTCAATAACAAGCTTTTATAATCATTCTCTTCTCTTATTCCAAGCCTGTTACTGCAGAGCCAGTGACCTTTCCAGGCGACCAAGATATATACCACTCCACATTTCCATTTTCTGTTAATATGATCTACTACATTCATCTATTCGCTATTACTGCGTACCTCTTCCTCCCTGCAAGCGCCCAGGATAACAGTTCAGGCAGCCCTGCCGGCCCCATCGGTGATATAGTATGTGCGACAGCAGTACAAGAAGTGGCCAACATGCCATATCCTGGAGACTGCTCAAAATGGATCAAATGCGACACTGAGTATGCCGGCACCGCTACGGTTTATACTTGCGATGAAGGGTTATGGTTTAGCTTCGATGTCCAGACATGTGTTTGGCCGGACCAATCAGGCTGTGTAGATGGGGTGTGAACACGGTATCAAGTCTGTGAGTTTACCTCTCACTTTCCGATAGGAGAAATTCTCATCTAACAAAGGATAGGGCTGTGTTTGTTGATTTTAAATAGCATAGATGGGTATAAGGTGTTCTTCTCCTTCACTATTGTTATATGGTATTCAAGGAATTTGGTTGTTCTCCACTATTGATAGTGTGGCCCAAGCACTGTCCGCAAGCAAGGATAGCAACTCAGATGAGCATAAGTCTAATACTCAACCATGTAAGTTAGTTAAAATTCCTGTCAGTCCAGCCCCAGTCATTGACATGCCGGTGACAGTAATACTACTCACTATACTTCTTTAAAGACAACGCTCTATATTACAGTAGCCCTTAGTTGCTCGTAATATAATAAGTATATCTTCACAGCTTCCTCACATGCTAGATGATAATATTATTTTCCAGATACTGAAGTAAGTCTGCTAGATAAAATACAGTGAATAATAGTATTATTCTCCTACTCTTACTACATTGTTACTTTATTACTCTAGTCATTCTTATAATTCTTCTTATCGTATTCTCATGTTTTTGTTCATTATCTTCAATATATAATAAGGATAGACTTGATGTCTTTATTAAGAATAGACTATCCCTGTAAAATCACAGGTAGCCTGTCTACTACTGTTCTAAACTCAGTTAAAGTTCTTATATCACTTACATTTTATACATCCCACAGTGAGATTATTCTAGTTGAGATTACTCATTTACCACTTTAAGCTGCTAGCTACTTAATATAATATTGATACAAAGACTTTGATATACTCTCTGTACTTACTAGCCTCAATTTCCAAATTTGTCTCCAATATTTCTAAGAGGCATGATAAGATGTTATTATCCCTTTAATGGAACAGACGCAATTAACAGAAACAGATCCTTTGCTACTATTCGTGAAGGCTCGCAAGGGAAAGTAAAATAGGCGGACGAGTTAATTAACCCTGAGGTTTTTTAGTTTTTTATTTGTTTTTTATTAATTACCCTTCTAGAAATATAGAAAAACGACAGGGTTCTGTATAAAAATATTCAGATAGAGACATCTGTATCCCATATTAAATCTCGATTTAGACTCTACTGGAATTTCCTGGTTCCGATGTGAGTCTCTGACTGAATATTCCCAGTTCCCAGATCAACATATACACTGGAGGAATCGTTACCGCTCCTACAAATCAATTGGAATCAGCCTTGCCTGTCAACGGTATTTCATCCTTCACTTTTCAGCTTGAGTCAGTAACTTATTATGACTAAGATTTATTTCTTTCAGATCAATACAGGAGGCTTTCATAGCATGACAATTTATTGACGATCCAGGATATCATTCATCGCAAACTCTCTATGTATCCCTATATATCCAATAATACATGCGTCAAATAAATTGTTCGGGTCTAAATATATCACGATACTCGTATTGACAATGCTTTTATTTGAATTGTTATTAACCTTTTTGGACCGGGGGCTCTGGGTGGGGGAGGGCTTTTTTCGCCTATAAAGTTGTTGTATTTAAAAGTAGATGCAATCCGGCGGTTTTGCGGACGGATCTCAACGGGGGACCGAAAGCGTGGAGGGAGCCGGCAGGATAGAGGAATCTGCCGTGGAACATTTTTACTAGGTGAAATTTATATTCCTTAGCGCTTATCAGGAGGGGAAACAAATGATGTGGATTGGAACTCCGCTCGGGAGACTTGCGCCACAGTACACGTAGCTACGCCAATCACAATCATGCGCGGACGTGGATTTTCTTGGGGACCATATAGTTACGTGACATGAGGCTGGCGAAAAGTGCAAGTAAGCCCAGAAATTCTGACAGGGATTCTGTAATTCCCCCATAGTCCTTCGGTGATTTCGCTATTTCGAGACCTCAACCGGAGTGGCATGAGAACCCCGCCAGCTGTTACATTGGACTCGATGAAGATATAAAATCCTACTTTGTCTCATCGAAAGGTCATTAACAGCGCTCATTCCACACGACAAAACAAGTTACCGTCTATTTCTCTACAGAGTGATATTCGAACCGATTGACATGATGAGCAAGACCTACGAATATGTTATCTGTGGAGGTGGTACCGTGGGATGCGTTCTCGCAAGTCGCCTCTCCCAGGCGGGTCACAGCGTACTGGTCGTCGAGGCTGGTCCCGAGGACTACAACGACAAGATCATGAGTCCTGTTGCTGCTCCGCATCTCCATGGCACTGAATGGGAATACAACCTGATGACGGCTAAGCAGCCAGGACTGGGCAACCGCTCTGTTCCCAATTACGTGGGCAAATTGCTGTCGGGCTCTAGTGGCATCAACTACGGTCTGTGGACTCGAGGTCACTCAGTCGACTATGACTCCTGGGCGAAGGCAGTGGGAGACGAGCGGTGGAACTATGCGAATATGCTTAAGTTCTTCAAGATGGCGCAGACTCACCACGATCCGACCGGTAGCCCTGAAAAGTATGGGTTCAGTGGGCCGATTTCGACAACGGCCGCGGCTCGTACCTACCCGCTGCGAGAACAGATCCGCAATGCAATGTTGGCTGCGGGTCTGGAATACAATCCTGATACCAACGGCGGCAGTCCTCTTGGCTTTGGACCATTCACGGAGAACTGGAAGGATGCTCTCCGACAACCAGCCAGCAAGGCCTATGATCTTTCCAAGGCGACAGTGCTGACGAACTCCGTCATCGCACAGGTCGATGTCGACGATTCCAAAACGGCTATCGGTATCACACTGACTGATGGGACTCAATACACGGCATCGAGAGAAGTGCTCGTGACTTGCGGTGCTATCAAATCACCTCAGTTGCTGATGTTATCCGGCATTGGACCCCAACAGCATCTTGCACAACACAATATCCCCATCGTCGCAGATCTACCTGTTGGAGAAAATTACCACGATAAAATCTCGGCAACCTTCTTCTGGAAGCTACGAAACCCGGAGAAGGGGTACGCACTTGGCTCCCCACTCTTCAACAAGCCCGAGTTTCGGCACGGCAACCCTATAGAATGGGTTGCAACGGTTCCTACACCGCACGCAGAGCTCATCAAGGCCGCTCAAAAAGACAAGATCGACGCGGAAGACCCTTACCTACAAGAACCCCGCGGCAACGTGGAAGTGATGGTAGCCTACGCACCAATCGCCGGTGGTGGTTCCGAGTTCCGGGTCCCCATGGACGGAAACCACATCAGCAGCCCCGTAGTTCTCCTTCTTCCAACCAGTCGAGGTAGTGTCACGCTCGCGAGTGCTGATCCCACTGCTGATCCAGTACTGGACCCGAGATATCTCGATACTGAGACAGATCGTGCCGCGATACGCGCTGGTATGCGAGTCGCCTTGCGCGTTATGGAGACAGATTCTGCAAAGGAGGTTATCGATGGCGAGACACCGCCGCCGGGCCATGAGCCCATCACCAGTGCATCTAGTAATGCAGACCTAGACCGACGGGTGCAGATTGTGGGGAGTAGCTTTTTCCAAAATGGAGGTACGGCTGCTATGGGGACGGTGGTGGACACCCAGTGTCGAGTTAAGGGTGTTCAGAACCTTCGAGTTTGTGATGCTAGTGTGCTTCCTTTGCCACTGGCAGGTCATTACCAGGCTCCTATGTATGCTTTCGGAGAAGCCGTGGCTGATATGCTGCTTGCTCAGTAGGAGTATCTTCTGTATATCCGGATACGTCACCCTTTTTTTGAGCCAATTAATTCGGACTAGTAGCACTCCCAAACGATGTCAAGAGAGAAGTTAATCGGATCACATCAGCCAACTTCTGGGTGAAGGAGGGGCACCCTATCTACACCTTCTGATATTATCAGATTTTGCACTCTCGAGCTGTAGCCCAACTAAATGTCCGTGCATTATGTAAGGAAGGAGGTTTCTGCTCCAAATTTTCCTTGCCTTGCAGTAGCTTCCGGAAATTACGTTGTACTGGTTCTTGCAATTACTCCTGTGATATTCCCCTGCACAATCCTAGTGCGTCCTTGCAAGGGTAACCATGCTTTCCTGAGGCCCAGAAGCTCTAATAAGAGATATACGTGTATCCAGGATCATAGGTAAGATAGACTAGGAACAACCGGGATTGCGGTATAGTTCCCAGAGAACATTCCTGGAAGCGGGTAGCTCAATCCCCGAAGTACTCAAATAGATGTTCCTTAAGGAACGTTATTATTCAAAGTAGATAGGTGAGTTCATTCTGGATTAGGCTTGACTATTGTACATGTTGAAGTTAATAGCTTTGGAGTATATAGGAAGTCAATAATTCAATATGAAACGGTTTGGCGGCACCGCCGGCATTGGCCTGAAGTGCAGACATCACAGCGGCGGGTGGCCGCAGGTAGATCATTCCATGTGGCAGGTGGCATCTATGTCCTGGAGGCGATTTGGTCCAGATGCACAAGGATGGTGGCAATGCAGCGGGATTAGAGTGGGCGGCTGGCAGCAGATTCTCACTTGCCTTGACGTAATGATGTTTCTTTGTTTCTCCTCTTTCAATGTGGTTGGTGCAGGAATGTTGCTGCACATGGACACTGGTAATAATAAGCACTTTACGAGTTTCAAGCAGATCATAAACGTGCGGCAATAATTGCTACGGTGAAGCTTCGCTGGTCATGACAGCCATGGCTGTTTGTTTGTCGGGGAGAAAAAACCTTTGTTTTTTTTTTTTTTTTACATTCACATTTTTTTGTATCTAGTACTAGGAGACAAGAGATAAGCCCTCATCTACCGGTCGGAGCCTCGGATGCGGTTTAGAATTGAAATATACCGATTCGGGTAATGTATCATATGTGTTTTTTACATGTACAATACGGTTTTGTGTTATACACAGGACAACATATGTAATACCGCCCAACTAGTGCTTACTCTATCTCTCTCTTCCTCTGCGCGCTGCCCTGCTTGCAAGTTTGACCCCCGACTAGTGCTTACTCGCTCTGCCCGCTGCCATGCTGGCAGGTTTGGTCCCCAACATAAGCAGGCTGAATCTCTACGGCCCCTTCCTACCGAGGCATCGATCATACGACCTGAAAATCTTCCGGCGCACAATCCTCCCGCGTCAATGTCCCGTCAAATCTCATCCTAGATCTAACCTTAAATGATCCCAGTATGCAAGTTGGGGGCCAGGCACGCTTCTTTGAAGCGGTGTTGTATCATATTTGGGAACCGCAAGTTAGGACTTGAGGCTCAGGCCTGATCCACGAGGTACTGCCTGATTACCTAGGCTCTTTTAGCATCTGGGCTAGTCTTATATAGGTCTAGGACATTTTTAAGGGGAAGTCCGATATATGATTGGCTGTTCCCGATATAGCTCGTCCGCAAAGAGGCGGGACGGCAATACTCGATACCTAGGTAGCAGTACCGCTTCCTTGCGAGTCTGAGATGGGGATAGGGATCTAAGGAGATATTGTCCCAGAGATGGCTGTCTGGAATCACCCTGCGTCTTGTGTGTCCATACTCTTCCACATTAACTCGCTGAATCACTTCCTGGTAGTTGATCGATCTAACATCTTGTTAACCCCCTGGTATGTGTTGGGAATTGCCTCCGTTTCAGAGATAGCAACACGTAGGTTAACAAGACTGATGCTCTGATACTGGAGCCTTATCAATTATCAAGTCAATAACTGTATGCCATTGAATGCTCCTCGTGGGTATATTGAGGTGCTTGATTGTTGCTCAGGCAATCAACCTCGGATCGGGAGACAGAAAGTACATCGTTGTCTGTCCGCAGCGGAGTCTTACATCCTGTCAAATATATATTTACTACGTATAGCTAAGATTAATACTGCCATGAATGCTAGTAGTAGTATTTGCTTGTACGCTCGGTTCTTTGCAGACGGAGCTTTGGCCTAGCTGCTGGCACTACTCCTAAGTTGAACATAAAAACAATGATGTTGCCACAGCTACCTCAGAGACCGGATGGTACTTGTGCTATCTCTCAAATATCATGGTAATATTCTAGGATAGGAGAAATAGATATGACTGTTATGAATTCTCCCTTTACCTACATATTTCTTAATCATTACCTTTCACAGTCCTCTTCATCACGCTGCCCTATCTCTTCAATTGTCCTCTGGTTTAAACGCATGAGCCAAACTTGGTATCCTATACAAACAACCACCTTCCTACCTATGACCGCTGTGATGAAGTCTCTGCTACCTGTTCAAGCTCAAGTCAAATACAATCTTCCCTCTGGCGTGCCCAGTCGCCAGCCTTTCAAATGCTGACCTAAAATGTTCCAACGGCCAAACACTATCTACCCTTCCCTGACACTTTCCTAATTCAATCAACTCAGTGACCGCCCCCAGCTGATTTCCACTTGGCTCCATTACAAAGAATATATCCTTAACACCTCTTGTACTCGGATCCTTCCATGGACATGATGTTTTGGGAGGTTGGAAGATACTCACCACTGTGCCTCCGTCCTTCACAGTCCACCAAGCATCCTCGAGTGCTCGTCCTCCTACACAGTCAACAACCACATCTACCCGCCTTCCCTCCTCCTCCTCCTCCTCCTCTACCCAGGCCTTCAGATCAGTGGCTCGATAATTAACAGCCTCCTTGGCCCCCATAGATCTCACCAGGTCGACGTTGTCGGGTCCACACGTCCCGATCACCTCGACGCCCAGCACCCTCGCTGCAAGCTGCACAACCCACAGGCCCACGCCCCCAGATGCAGCCGTGACCAGAATTCTTTTGCCTTTCCAAGCCAATTTTGCTCTAGGGATATCCATAACAGCCTCGGGAGGGACTATCCCGGCGTTGATAAAGAGAATTTGCCAAGCAGTCTCGGCTGACACTGGCACCGCAGCAGCCTCAACCCAAGTCAAGCTTTCTGGCTTTCTGGCGAGCTCGTCCGTAGTAGCGATTGTATAGTCACGAGCGTTGCCAGGTCTGGCATAACTCGTACGAGCATAGATCTCGGCCCCGGGTTGAAAAGGGGAACCTGGAGGCGCGGAGACAACGGTACCGGAGACATCGGGACAGGGAATTAGAAGGCGTTTAGTGGGTGGAGGGAAGTTTCTAGGCCAGAGAAGCTCCCCGGCGCAGGGAGAGCAGGCACGAACATGAATCAGGTGCTCGCCTTTGGCTGGGTTGGAATTGACGACTACGTCGGTTTGGAGGGTTAGATCATCTGCATTGGATTCAGCGGTTGGTTGAATCAGGGCACGTGCGGTTTCAGTAGACATGATGATTTTAGGGCTGTGGTTGTGGGTTGTAAATTACGAGGTAACAGAGAGGGTAGATGCATATTCGATTCTGACACTGTGGAATGGTGACCGGAGGGATGATATTTAACCATGAAGTATGATCCTGGCCCTCGTGTTCAGAGGGGTACACTCTCAAATCCCCACAGCTCTCTGTCCAGATTGGCTGGCATAAATGGAATCTTAGATCTAGACAGGCGATTTTCTCGTATTTCAGTTCGACGATGCCCGGTAGGGTAGCATTCTGGCAATGATGACGAAATAACCTTTGATCCGGTTCCAACCAAGTTTCCGGCTACTAGAGTGCTAGTTCACCAGCAAGTCAGCCCTACTCCGCGTGTGGCAATATCCTTCACACGTGGCTCAGTCGCATGGAATTGAAGGGGGACCCATATCAGCTATTTGGGTAATGAGAATGGGACCTGGGCGAGTCTTGCAAGACTGGCTCCACATACCTTTCACTGCGCAGAGACTTCCATACCCAGTCACGTAAGAAAGACGCAAAAGATCTCCAGATCGCGATCGGTCAGCCTCTACTGTCTGCAACACTGCCTGTGTACGGCGGCTTGCTTGGATTGATTCTTTCAGCCAGCAGCTCTATCTAGTCCCAGGGTAATCCACCGACCATTTAAGAAGGAAATTTCACTTTTGCTAATCTCGCTAGATCTCAACATTGGTTGCACACTTTCCCCCGCATGGAAAGTCTGGGGTCGGGTCCGCTTTCCGTGCCTCCACATCGGAGGCGGCGCTTACGTAGCCAAGCAACTAGTCTTCTGCAAGCATAGTATGGCTGCCAGTAACACGATACTTCTAAAAGGGTTCGTCGGAAGGTTTTCATCTTCGGACAACGTGGGGAACATCGGAATGTGGGCATTCGAGATTCATGATCTTCTGGACTCCCTGGCAGCCTATGCTGATTGCTTCGAGAGTCGTGGTGATTCCTGGGCGCAAGTATCAAGCTATTTAGGTTGCATGCTGGCATAGCGGTCCTGTCGGCATTTTAGTGCAGCATTAGACGTGCCTTTTAAAGCCTCTCGTGTATCTTGCCTGGTATCTAAGAAAGTATCGTCATAGCAATAATGAGGTCTTTGTTCCTAAGTACAGTGGCAAGCTTTGTCCTCGCAGCGAGAGCTTCCCCAATGCCTGCCGCCTCGCCAATTGACCAGCGCGCTTCAGAGTCAGCAAAGCGTGACTGTTCCCGAGAGTGCATGGCAACAATCGTGGATCAAATTCTGGCTTCAATGGTTGTGCACAACCCGTACACCCTGCCGATGGCTACAGTATATCAGGCTACGGAAAACTCTCACCCCGCAGCGCTCGGGATGATGACAGCCTGGAGAACTGTCACCAAAGCAGGACCACCCAGTTTGCTCGCAATCGACACCATGCAAAGGTCGGCTTATTTTGCATTGGACGTCAGCGAAGGTAGCGACACGACGGAGTCCGTCCTCAGGGGACGAGTCAAGGTTGTTGACCAGGAGATCACCGAGCTGGAATTGTTCATCAACCGCTACCGGGGGGACCATGGCTTCTCCTTCTCAGCCGCTGAGCTTCCCAGCAATTATGAGGTCTTGATGTCACCTCCAGATAACCGGACAAAGGCGAGTCGGGCAACATTGACGGCCCTGAGTGAGGCTCTCTTTGCCACTTCGAGTAATTTGTCCGTGAGCGTCGACGCCAACTGCCAGTTTACCGAAGTGGGCTGGAAGGTCATCGATACGGGAACATACGACAATGGAACGACCACCCCGCTCAGTTGCAGCTGGCCTACGGATCATCCTACTGATGAGAAGGCGCGTGTCGGCCTAGTCATCGACGAAGAGTTGGGCTTCGTTGTGACTAGCGGCATGATCCCGGGTAAGGTCTACCCATACCAAAACGTCTCAGCCTTCATCCCGGACGCCATGACTTCCTCGCAGGAGGCTCAAGATGTGTGGTTGAACGAGGCGAAAGCACAGGGCACCAAAGGGCTTCTGGCTCCCACTGAGGGAACGGGGGAGACTCTTGAGGTGCTCCAATACTACAACGATGCGCTCCAAGCCATGCAGATTAATGTGTATATGAGCGGTCCAAATATGACATCGGCCTGGTTGTGAAGACCTGAATGGTACAAAGCAGACTTATTCGATGGAAGTGCACTGATGTCTTTGGGGGAGCTGATCTGGAGTCATACTTTACTCGTCATATATTTGTTTGCTAGCTGAACTGAGTTTTCTCTCGACGCGAGATGTGGTGTAGGGGACTTTAGGATCATTTGCTTTAGCACTCCTTCGCTTACCTCTATCTCGGTATTCAAAACGTAAACAGTCGCCGGGCAGGCGCCGGGCTCTGGATCCTTATATCAAATTGAGCACAGTGTATCAGCCTCTATCTTCCAGTCATGGTGAAAACACAATAGACGCACTTGGAACGCCTCCTAGCGCCTGATCTCGTACATTTGCCCGTTTTTACATTATCCGACCGGTGGAGGTGGTTATAGCTCTTCGGCCACACCTACATCCATTCCTGCAGGAATGCTTCCTATTCTTCAAGGACCTCTTTCACATGCTTTGGCAGATAGTAATTTCTCGCCAGTCCAGGCCAAAGAGAGCCATCTAATCTGACTAAACCGAGATTCATGGCCGGACACCCTGTGCTCTGATTCCGCAAGGTTTGACGCCAAAGGTCCACAAGGCTTTTAGCACGCAGAGCGTGGTCTTTAGTGGGCGCTTGTACAAGCAGTAGCAGTAGGAAACTGGAGACGGTTGCAAATCCGACACGGGACCCTAGCTCAGTCAGTATATCTCCAGCCGAATGTGTGACTCATCCATTGATAGAACATACATCTGTACCAGAAACTCGACAAATCACTGGTAGTCATACGCATCACCAGACGGATCACTTTCGCCGCACAGTTGTCGGCTGCTCTCAGCACTGCATTTCCCATGCCATTTTCATCGGACATGTCAATGGCCATGGACGGCTCAATCTCGTCGGCGTCAAACAACTGAGCCAGTAGATCGTTGAATTGGTTCGTGAATTCCGTTGTCTCGAAGCTCTCCTCGAGCAACGGAGGCGGAGCAGCAGAGCGAACCATTGGCCGCAGGAGAGCGCGGAATACAAAGACCTCTAGAAGGATGCAGGCGAAACGGAGGCAGTTGGACTGGCAGTATATGCTGTCCATAGTGGTAGGCAAATGATCGGGCTGACGTACCGATACTGGGGAGTGCGCGTACCACTCCTTGAGCTTCTGCAGAAGAGGACGCGCGATTTCCAGCGTTGCATGAAAATCTGGCGATAAACGCTGCGACGCCTTTAGCGTGCTATGGGGCCAGGGGTGGTCAGTATCGCGTAAATTAACATTACATTCGTAGTTGGGAGACCTACAAGAGGGAGCGTTGTAGTTCATCAGCGATGCGCGACAACTGGATGAATTGCTGGAATGGTTGAGCACTGAGAAGAATGTGAGAAGAGTGTGAGGCGGACGGGGGTTGCTGTAGGGCCAGGCGCAGACTTTCGGACATGACGAAATCATCATCGTTGAGATCTGCGGCATCCCAGTCGTCACTTCCTATATAGGATGGACGCCCGATAAGCAAGCAACGCCATTTGTCTTCGGCGTAGATGGCCCACCAGAGCCGACGGCGAATCCTCTTTTCCCATAACGGAAGTCCCATTAGCCGGCAATCCAACTGAAGCCCAAGTGACATGGCCACACCGACAAGCATGCCCACCAAGGACCAGGTAAAGGCACTATCCGCCACAGCACTTTCAGTAACGCTGACTGGTCGGTGAAGGTAGAGAATTCCTGCCTGGAGGGTCGATAGACGGGCAGTATGGATGTCCCGCAGCACAAGGTCAAGAACCATGCGCCAGACTAGATCAGTTGGGGGAGGAGCGTACGCATCAAGCAAGCAAAGGTAGTCATCAAATTTGGCGAAAGGCTGTGCTGACGCGTAGATTGCAGCCAAAAGACACAGGGACGTCTTTTGAAGGATAGTCTGATCGGGCACTGTGCCTGCCGCTGCAAGCCCAAAATGCGACCGCGAAATGATCGGCAGCGTCGGAAAAATAAACCTCATGAAGCTGGAGAGAAAACCATCTCATGTCAACTACTGAACGGATAAACCGTGGTAACAATGTCAACTTACAGCACTATCAATCTCTGGCCACATTCAGGGGGCACAAGATGATTTAATTGCTCATGTGTAGTGAGGGGTTCTGGCGGCAGCAGCTGAGCCTTGGAGGGCACATAGAGCTGATCCGATGAGACCAGAAAATGGCAGGGAATCTTCTCGTCAAACGGAACGCCCCCTGCGTTTCGGAAGTGCACTTGGTGGAAGGAGAGGAAGCCTCTGTCGTTGAACTTGCAGTGTCTGAGGAGCCACGGATCAGATTCGGCTGACGTGCCATTGACCTGGTAGGATACACCCCCCAAACCATCGAGTGTCTGGATGGTTTGATGCGTGTGTCTTTCCTTGAAGGCAGAGGGAGTGTGCGGGCGAGTACCGCCTGGATCTGCTGAGAATCGTACCGAGTCTAGCTCGAAGAAAGGAATCTCAACCGCTTGATGTGGAACTGGGGGATCTTGGTCCACCACAAGTTCCTCGGTCGGTTGCAAATCGCCGGTTGCCACCGGTCGGGTTTCTGGTGAAAGCGGCTTCGGCGGCACGGTGCCCTGACGAGAACGAGGTCGAGGGCGAGGGCGAGGGCGAGGACGAACACGAGCAAAGGAACAAGAGTGACCCGCAGCTGTACAGCGCTGACAATTGCCGTTGTGATCAGCTTCACAGCGTAGCTTTCTCCGGCGGCATTCGTCACATGGTGGATGTCGTTTTGATCTATAGGGACGAATGGTAGGAGGCGGCGTACGAGGGTGGAGATGATGGGGGGTTATTGGGTTTGGAGAATTTGACGCCATGCGACAATCAGTCGGTCGGTGATTTGCGAATTCGAGATGATGTTTCGGAGTACTAGTCAGACCAGCAACATCAATAACCGCCGCTAGAGATCACAGGATATTTAACTAATCCGCCGAAGTCAATTCGACAGCGGCCAAGAACGAGTTGGCCGAGGACTTCGCCGAATTCCTCGTCTGATTCGTTAACCGCCAAATGGCACCGCCGAATTGCTTGGCTCAAGCATCGCCGGAAGGCGCACTAACGTTACTACTAGTTAGTAAGGACTTTTGCTACGACAGCTTCACTCCCGTTTTGGCTGTTCTTTCGAATATACTGATCTGATAATTTTCAATTGACTAGGACAATAATATGTAGATTTCCGCTAGAAACCTCACAATTTCGTTGCTTCAATATCCCCCCGCCGTCGATCGGCGACAGAAAAAAGCTCAGGCGCGTCGGTCACCACATCAAGAGTCTCGCAAGAGATTCAAGTTGACCATCACCAGCGGTATCCATTTCCCCTACAACAGGATCCAAAGCATTGATCCCCTTTTGCGGATTAGCTCGTGAATAGTAATGATAAGGGATTTCGGATATGTGTGGCAGTGGGTCAGGTACCATTGTAGAACACAGGGTAGGATGGTGTGGAAGTCTCGCAACTCTCACTATATGTTGGAAGCATCGCTGTTTCATCTCTAAAGATTGGAGATGAGCAAAATGGCTTGTAATCTTGAAGACTTCGGACACTCACCTGACTGTCGCCGTGTCGGGGGATGGTGTACTCTGCCGTGCGTCTCTCTTGTTTGGTTCATCCACCTTGTCCACAGGTGGGGAACGACAACATAGTCGGGCTTTGAGGCTAATCACTTTCTGTTTCAAATCCATGGTGAGGAGCAGAAACATGAGGCATTTCCCAGCGAAATTCACAGGCAGCATAAGTGACCAGAGACACTATATATGTGCCAGGTATAAGGTCGAGGGATGAGTCTTAATACTACCTGCCTTTAGACATCAAGCACTTTGACTTTCGGCCTTGCCTGCTTGTGCAATGGTAAGACACCTCGTCGGGACAAGCCATCCGGCCCATTCATCAGCCGACAGCCATCCACTCATGCAGTGGGGATGACTACATCCGCATTTCGCCGATCTGGTTGCCTAGAAGAGCAACCTTTGGCCTCAATGTTGACTTCGCCGAGAATTTCCCTGTTAGACTGCTCCTAAATCCAACACTTTATGCCATCATTCCTCCTCACTATGGCAATGCCAAAGAAAGATACGAAAAAAAAGAAAGAAAAGAAAAGGACAAAAAAAAAAAAATAAAGGCAATGTTATTCGCTTCTATGTCTATTCTGATGCATACTGTTGGTAGACACAGACGCACCACTACCCGACGAGATATACTAGTATCTCGTTTGGTCTACTTGGTAGTCAATTTCTGTCTTACTTTTCTATAGCAGCCTTTAGAACTTGCCCATCAATTTCCAGCCCGCACCAATGCCCCTGGCAACAGCAAAGGCGACCGCGGAGGCCGCATACAACACGCCTCCGAAGACAATCAGGCCCCAATAGTCCCCCTGGTTCTGCTGCTGGATAGCACCTGCAATCGGGATGCCCGTCAATGTACCAACACTGGCTATGGTAAATGTCGTCCCGCTTCTCTTTCCCAGATCCTCCGTTCTACACACCTGCGAGATGCACACGGGGGTGAGACTGATGGCGGCACCGCTCCAAAAGCCAAACAGTACCGCATAGCAAATGACTGCAGGCATATTCGCCCCTGAAGCGAGCCATAACGCGAGTGTGAGCGCTGCACAGATGACAGATGTCACTACCATCACGTTGAATCTTCCGAGCCGATCTGCTACTAAGCCCGGTAGGAGCCGTCCTGGAACAGCACCCAAGTTGAGGAAGATACTCAGCGCGTACGCGAGAGTGTTATCCAAGCCAACGTGAATCCCGTAAGATGAAATGTAGGTGATGGGGATGAAGACGGCGAATTCCACCAGGAAGACCGCTATCGTGGTTGCGGCATATTTCTTCTCCCGCAGAGCATGGAAGTCGACCGATGCGCCAACATTCTTGTCTTTGGGAAGCCGTGTTTTCAGCGTCAAACATGAGATCAATAAAAGAACAGCACTGATGAGCGCGATAATACGAATGGCCCAGGGAAAGCCAATTCGAGGTGCTGCAAAAAGAATAATAACGGGAAAGATAACTCCTCCTAAACCCCCGGCAGTGCAGGCGATGCCGGTCGCATATCCGCGTCGCACGTCGAACCAGTGTCCAATACAAGAAATTGCTGGAATGAAGAGGGTACATGCAGATAGGCCCCCAAGAACACTAAAGGAGAGGAATATCTGGTAGAATTCTAATAGCAGTAAGTCAGCATCATCTGTACCACTGTTGTAAGGATGACATAGGCTCCCTACCTCGGCTGAAACTAAAGCCAATCAGTGCTATAACCATGCCGATCGACCCTGGGATAATAACATAATTGGGTCCATGAGTATCCAATATTGGTCCTGGGATTTCTCAGCGCGAATAGGTCTCAACATGATTGGGGGGTCACTGACCGGTTTGCGCTCCCGCGGCGTACAAGAAGAAGCTGTATGCGCCAAAGATCCAGCCAATGCTGGACTCGGAATAGTCTTGAAGCTGGTGCTTACTCGTCCATGCATGGAGAATGCCGAGGCAGTTAAGCAATCCCATGGAAGGGATCATCGCACACCATGCTCCAAGCACCACCAACCAGGCCTCGAGTCCGCCCTCGGGATATCCGTGCGGCAAATCTGAAAGTTCATCGGTCATCGGGGGGGAGGCGGACTCAGCTATCTTGGTCTCCATGACCATAAGGGGGGATACTATGATGCTTTTGCAAGCCATCATTGTCGGGGCAGACTAATGTGGCATGTACAAGGCTGAAAATATTGTCGGGGTGGAAGCTACTGACCCATCAAGAGATTCTGGACGACCACTGTGCCTTGACGAATGCTTTATGGACGGCCAGCCAGCGACCGTTCAACCAAGGGACTTATACCCCGTTCTAGATGGTCTAGATAGCGACAAGTTTGAGGATTGATTCTCTACTAGTAATGCTCGGCATCATCCTGTTGGGCCTTCGGCAAGTCTCGGTGTCCTTAGTAGGTGATTGGGTATTTCCCCGTTTGTGGGGCATCAGTACTTCGGCGAAAGGGCAGCTGACTGATAAGTAAAGAACAGAGATAGATGGAAGTCTCGTGGAGTATATATCAATTCAACTATCGGGACCGATCAATCATCGTAGCGTTCAAGCTGACCACAGCGCCACTTTAACCCCATTCTTCGGCATCAGCATCGCCGACAGGTCCTCCTGCCATGGCTGCGAATCCCGCCCCTCCATCCTCGGAAACAGCTGCACCAGACGAACAGTAACATAGCTGGCCACGGTGAGCGCCAACTGCCGGCCCACACATCCGCGTGGCCCGGCTCCAAAGGGCATGAATTCCTCCCCGGGCTGACGAGTCGCCCACCGATCAGGCCGGAATTCTTTGGCATCTGATCCAAAATAGTCTTCCCTATGATGAAGAGAGTACATGCAGCATACCATCTGCGATCCCTGGGGTACTAAAAGAGGAGACTGTCCATCAGGACCGCCACCGACCGGGAGGACTGTGTCCCGTCTGGCCACGCGGTCAACAAGCGGGATCGAGGGAATGAGTCGAAGAGCTTTTTACAAGACGACATTCAATTAGCCAGTGTGCTGACATATGAGTACCTTTCGAAGAACATTCTAGACTACTGACCTTCATTAACACAGTATCGCAGGTACTGCAAGCGCGGTAGCTCCTCGTAGGTTGGCCGCCGACCCTGAAGTGTGGAGTCGATCTCCGCCCGCAGCTTCTGCCACACCGTCGGGTGTCTCGCCAGCATGGAAAATAGATTACTGAGCAGGGAGGCTGTAGTGTCTGCGCCTGTCAACAGCAGGGTTATGACCTCATCACGGAGTCTCTGACGGTCAGTTGTCTGCTCAAGCCATTCATGTAAAGCAACATATCGGCCCGAGCTGGCGCCGGAGGACGCTGAAGCCAACGATGACTTCTTGCCATCCCGCTTGACCTTCTGCTGCAAGGCTTCCTCTACCAGCTGATCAGCGAAGGAGTGACATTTGCGATAGCTCTCCCTCGCTTGTCGATCTGGAAAGAAGCACCGCAAGACCCCGAAGTGATGTCGGCGTGCAACGGCCCTTCCGGCATAACGTATGGCCTCCCTGAATCCATCAACTTTGCTCGGTTTCCCATCCGACGCCGCCATCTGACGCAGACTGTGCATCGACTCGCCCAGCAGAAGCTCGCTCGCGGTGTCCAGTGTATATCTCGAGAAAAGCGGCTGCAAATTCACTGTGCCTCCATCACGCGGCAAGAGAGAAACTAGATCCTGCAGTGTCTGTTCTAGAGGCTCGAAATTGGCAAGCTGACTCCGGGCGAAGTTGCGCCGCATAACGCCTCGAGAATGAGCCCAATTATCACCATCTGAGACTAAGATTCCTGTACTGACCAAGGGACCGAAGGCTTGGTTACGACTCTCAACACTGTAATCGTCTGATTTGAAAGACAGGATTGTCCGAATATTCTCCGGCTCACAGGTCATGACCATCCGCCGGTTGAGGTGTCTTTGGACCATGGTGGTACGTCCACTGGAGCGGAAGTCAGAGTCTACTGTCTCAAGGACGCGATTCTCTCGGGTCGCTCGCCAAAGGATGGCAAGATTGTCGACGCCAAAGGGAAGGCTACGCCGCCCACCTTTTGGCGCAGACTGGCATCCATGAAGCAGACGGAAGCGTTCGCAAGAGCTTGCACGGAAAGCACGATAGATGGCCTGGAGGAGAAGTGGCCAAAGTAAAGCAATAATGGCTAAGGCGTGCAGGTCATGTAGTGCCATGATGGACGAGGTGGGGAGATGTTATGTGTGGATGTTGGAGACGAAATGGAATCGGTCCTTTGATAGAAGGGAAGCCGGGACTATCCACTTATATCGTATTGCTTCCTCTCCCAGATCTCCTTCGGGCTATGGATCGCATATAGTTGGCAACCGATGCACCCACTACATATATGCAATGCAAAAAATAACGTTCATCGGCATTGACATCAGAACACACTATAGTATTTCTACATAAATTATTGATACTCATGTTAATCTCCTCGCCACCCATGAAAGGCAACCCAGAAGCATAAATGAACAGATCTTGTCATGCATCATGGCAACTCTAATCCTGGGAATGCATCGCCATACTGGTGGGGCTCGGTGAGGTGGGAACACGTCCTAGCCCCCAGATCGCAGCTGACATGAAATGACAGGTCAAACCCTGAATAGGCATATACAGCATTGCCACAGGTTTTCATCCCCAGATTGGCAATTGACATAGATAATACTGTGGGCCTATTCATCTGCTGTTTTCCAATAATTGGCCCGCATTGGGCAATATCTGACGATGCGATATGCGAGTAGGCCCCTGCGCAGGACATGCCGTGACGGCCGCTTCACCGCCAATAGTCTGGCAGCATTTGGGACGATATTCCTAACCCCACACAATATTTCATGGCAGAATATAGCAACGTCCTTGATGAGGTAGGACATGGACGTACACAGTGGGCTGGCCGGGAGTAGGAAGCAATTGAGTAAGTGTATTCTTCTGCTTGCCCTCCGTGATCTCCAATCCCAAGCCTTTTCAGTATGGATACTCTGGTCATTGTCTCCCATAAAGAGGCTGGTGCAGATAAATTGATGTCTCATGCGAAGTCTCCTTCTATGCTGGGAGTAAATTCAATTGTGGCGTTACCCTAGGCGCCCTGAAAGATATGGACTCACACGCTCGATCACTTTACGTACGTACATTGATTGACTAGTTCGCCCGCGTTGGATCGAAGGCATCTGGCTCACCGTACCAAGAAACCTACCCGGCATTGATGCCACTGTGACTCAGGGCGTCGGTTGCTGTTATGGCGGTTTTGTAGTATATACTTTCATTTAGCTTTCCTTAATTCTCCAAATACAGTCGCAGTCAGTAACATGGAGCGGGCTATGTTGCGTGCGCGTCATGGTCTGCTTAAGAGTGTTTCACCATTCTGGAGTGATAATCATTCGTCTATGATCCTGGACTATTGAACTATAGATGTCGAAGCAGGTGCCCTCTATCTCCATCTGAACTTTGGCCGGCCTCCTTCACAGAATTGTTCTGCTTTAAAAACCTTATTTGCCCTGGCCAGCGTTCTTCATGGTCCACTGGGCAATGTTACCCGGGGGGTGAGCCGCAGCAATGGTCTTGCCAGCGAACTTGCTGATGATGCTGGTGTCCGATCCGGACATCGAGCCGGAGTTGCCGAAGGCGTTGAGCTGGCAGGAACGACCGAAGACGGAGGCGCACTGCTGGTTGGTGTTGGCATCGGGGGAGCTGAAGAGCTGGCCGCTGATGGGCGTCTCCACCACAGTGTTAACGTCCTGGAAGACGTTACCCTCGGCCAGGACGTAGCCACCAGTGCCGATCTCGAAGGCGTGGCCGTCAAAGTTGTGGAAGAGGTTGTTCACCTGTAGTTAGAGTAGTCAGTAATGTGCAGATTGTATAGGAGGCTCGAGGCGACATACGGCGTGCAGCAGAGTGTTACCCTGAACCTTGGGCATGCGGCCACTGAGGTTGTAGAAATAGTTGCCCTTGAGGGTTACCATGTCGTTGCTGCCGTCCAGGTACACGCCCCAGTAGTGGTGGCCGTTGCAGGTGGCAGAGTAGTCGGAGCGACCATCGATGAGGGAATAGGAGATGGTGACGCGGTTGTCGGCGCTGGTGCCCAGGACGATGTGCTGGCGACCAATGCGAGCAGTTGTCACATGGTCGATCCAGACCAGATCAGAGTCATCGACAGTAATGGCATCACCACCCCAGACATACTTGGGGTTGATGTCGGTGACGGCAATGTTCCTGGCCGTTATTAGCAAGGGTGGATTCATATCCCTCAACCGAGGGGCTGCACTCACTGGATGATGACGTTCTTGGCACCGCTGACCACACGGAGACCCTTGCCCTTGATGACACCCTTGGTGCCCTGACCAACAATACTCTTGTTGGAGTTGACCGTGATGGGGAGGATACCCGCCTTGTCACTACACGGCTCTCAGCATGAAAAGACTTGGCCATCAATTGAACGAGGGCAACATACTAAGTCACGGATACCTTGGGGGCGCTGGCCTGGTAGTTGTCACACCAGCTGTGCAGGTTGATCGCCACCTGGCATTGGGAAGCAGTTCCCCAGGGGGCACATCCGGTGGTAGTCTCGGTACCCTCGGTGCCGGTAAAGTCGAAGCTGAAATATCAACATATTAGTCAAATTTCTGCCCCTGAATCTCGGTTTGATGGACCTACGTTCTGTCCAGGATGATCACCCGAGGTTCGTTATCACCGAGGTAAGAGACCAGCTCATCAGTAGTCGTGGGATAGACGGGGGAAGCGCTGCCACCACCAGTGACACCGTGGGCGAAACCCTCGGCGGCGCCAACAACGCCGGCGGCACTGACAGCGCTGGCCAAGGATGCTGCGGCAGCAGCGAAAAGCAGCTTGTAGTGCATGTTGGACTCTCAAAGTACCGAAGATTTAAAGGAAAACAAAAAGAAAATCCCAAAAGAATGAACGTTTAGTAAGAATGATCAAAGAACGACTGCCTGGAAAGAGTGACAGGCTTGTAGAAGCAAAGAGGGTGATGTCTTCTTCTAGAGCCACAGGAGAGGGGAACATTTCCAAGTTTATATAGAGAAGCCGGATTACATGATGGTGGAGCTGGCAGTCAGACAGTGGCCGTTTGATTTCTCGACCATGTTCTGGAATGACACGAGAGGACCGGGGACAGGACCTGAAATGGATGAGAACCCAATCAATGTGGCTTGGCAGGCAGGTCTTGGTTCTTCTACCGGAGATTAACCTGTCAGTGGGTGTGGTGGCTTATATTTTAGAGTGTTACTACTGCTGCCCAGACATCACCGGACTCGCGGACCCAACATCTTCATTTTATCTTCTTGGGTTTTACGAGTCATGAGGACTATGATAAACCTTGCTGATCAAGCCAGGAACAAAACGCCTAGCCTATCTGCCTAGACGCCGTTGGGGGGAACAGCCGGAAATCTCTTCCCATGCAGACCTTGAGTTCAGGGCGGACCCGGGAACTCCGGTGAAGAACGAGGTCGAGTCGCTTGGCAGAACATAGGAATGGTGAGAGCCGGATGGTGGCCCACTTCAGGATGTCTTAGAAGCAATCCGGCTGGCTTCCGAAGGGGTGGAGGTCAGGGTCCCATGAACGGCCCTGACCTATTTCAAGGCTTGGTAGAGGGAGAAAAGTGGTACTCTCAGTCTGACAGTGAGACATTGCAAGAACCGCTCAAGAGTCCAGTGGAAATTATGGAAATTAGTGGTTGCCAAGAAGCCCCGATTGGGCGGGGGGGAAACACCCCGAAAAGGATTAGCTGGGAAATCACGTGGCAGTGAGGGGGTCACGTTGGGGTTTGCATTGTTTGTTTGATCTTCTTTGCTCTCACATGATATGCTTATGCGGCCTCAGGCATCACCTCTCCCATCCCTTTCGCCTCTTTTTCCCGTGAGTGCCATTGACCCAATAGTCTCTCCCCCAATGCGTTCCTTGGTCAGACTCACACATAACCAAAGGGGATGATGTATCCTTGTTATCCGCAACTACTAACTACTGGACTCGAGATGATGTATAAATACCTCCATTCCAGACTCCGCCATTCTTAGGAGACGCCAACTCGACAGTGCGTACATTCATGTACTGGACATGAATTGAGTGATCGAGATCTAGCTTAGTAGTTCAACCACTAACTGTTGTAACTTGTAGCATCTCTAGTAGTGCTCCTATGAATTAGCGTCGTTTTGAAGTCCAACCTCATGCCCTGACTCATCCATCATCGAATAGTAAACTAGTACCTCGCGCTGACCCCCACGCCAGCAAGGACGTTGTCTTCTTCAATACTAGTAGTCGTAGTAAATATATAATCCCCCAGGGTCACGGTTTGTAGACTCGGGTCATCATCATCATCATCATCAACTTCTTTCACAATCCCTACCTCGAATCAAGCAAACAAGCAACTTAATAGTACTAGTAGTACTATCGTCCCCATGTTCCAAGTCCTCCCCGTTACAGAGGCTGACCTCCCCACTATGGTCGACTTATGGTACGACGCCTTTGGCGATCCCATCAACCGGCGGCTGTATCCCGATACCCCCGGGGCGCGCTCCTGGCTAGAGGACTACCACCGCGCCAGTCTTCAATCCCCTGATCAACATTTTCTTAAAATAGTCACGGATACCGCACCAACATCTCCCCTGGTAGCGTTTGTGAAATGGGACTTCAACACTACCACCCCAGGTCACCACTTTCCACCCCGCCATGTCGATTTCGACCAGGCCTTCTGTGACACTTTTTTTGGGGGCTTGGACCAGGCGCGACGGACCATCATGGACGCGCGTCCGCACTACTGTATGTTCCTGTTCCTATAGTCCTCAATTCTTATATCTTTTTTTTCCTACCATTGCAGTACCTCCGCGATGGACCCGCTAATGGTGACCCGTTACAGATCTGGACGCCTTGATCACCCACCCGGATTATCGCCGGCAGGGAGCGGCATCAATGCTCATCCAGTGGGGATGTGACCGTGCCGATCAGGACGGGATCCCCATATGGGTTGATTCCAGTCAGGAGGGGGCCCAGATCTACCAGCGCTTCGGGTTTCGTGATGTCAGTGTGTTGGGAGTGACTCCGACCGGGGCTATGTCCATGCGGCGGGATCCCGTTCATGGCGAGGCCGTGTAATAGCAGAGCTTGGGACTATTGATGTATCTACCAAAGTAGCCGTGTTACTGCCTTCTTACAACGCCACCGAGCCCTTGAGCGGCTGCATCTCGATATACTCTGTTCGTAGACTCCACTCGCGGGTCTCATGGATCACCAATCCCCCGCTTGCCTCCTCCAGATTTTCCTCACACTCCCTTGTTCCCGCTGGCGGAATCATGATAATCTCGTCATCTGCCGGATATGGACGCGATTGGGCCTTGGATGGAGGGCCCTCGCTAGTTTCCGACCGCAGATAGGAGCCATCTTTCTGGCCGCCCTGACCCCAGCCCGTGTTGAAGGCGATCACAAACGGCTTGAGGCAGGGCACCGTCGCCGCCATGAGACTGCTGTGCAGGAGGACTTCGGTGGTCACCACTACATTCGACATGCCCAACAGTAGATTGTTCAATCCAACCCGATTGAGGTAACGTTGGCGCAGAATGATAAGGGCGACAATCCTTGTCAACAGTCAGCTAATGAAGTCGAGCCATATATGCAGCAGCAAGCAATGGCTAACTACGTACAGGATTCGAGTGCCAAAGGCCCCAATGACGCCGACCTTTTGAGTGCGGCGCATCTGGACTCCCCACACCAGTCGAATACTCAGGCCCACCAGAAGCGCCTCTGTGATCACGTCAAAGGCTGCCATGGCACGCCACCCCGTAATCTGGCTCTCTTAGCATGCATCCTGGTGTTTATCCGAAGGTCACAAAGGCAACTGACGAAAGTGCGGCATTGTGTGAGATCCCATGGCTTGGAAGGTTCACATTGTAACGCAACAGCAAGAATTGAGGCGAGCACCCAGAGGACGAGCACACCGAGGCCCACAGTGCAGAGTCGTATGTAGGCACCTTCTCGGCCCAGGCGCCGAAGAAGCAGGCAGACAGATAATTTGGAGGCCCCATGACTAGCGAGGAAGAGGAGATCGGCTGTATACAAAGCCTGTCACGACATCCCTGGATCAGTAACTAAGACAAATGAGGAATCATGGCGGGAAGATAGAGAACTTGCCTTCATGGCACCCTCTTCGTCGGTCGGATTGATTCGTCCCAGACCCTGTGATACACTTTTCATAATGGCGCCCACATTGCCAATGCCTATTGCCTGTCTCGGCGAGAAGGATCAATTCACACATTCCGAACGGTAATGAGCCTCATGAGCACTTACTCCTCCGATCCAGACTACGACATCATCCCATCCCGCCGGTCCGTTCATGGCAACCCGCATATAGACCCGGAACAAAGACACCAGCACCATCCAGGACATGAACAGCGTTGCGGCGATGACGATCACCCCGCTTCGGTCCGTCGGGCTGATCCCGTAAGGGGCTGCCATGTGTCGAAGGGATGAGGCTTAAGGGGATTCGGGACGATGGACAGAGGCATTGTTAAGGCTCTCACCCTGCCGGGACATCCTTATAATAGATTTTCACTCACCCCAGGCGGCCAGAGGACAGGGGAGTGGTTCCTAGGATCAACAGGTACCCTGGTTGGAAAGACGACTAGGGGAGGACAAGAGGGTGAAACAAGCCCAGAAGCGACCACACCAGAATTTTCCGTCTGGCCGTCGGTCGGAAATAAAAACCAGACGATAATTTTCTATCCGATCCCGGTCCATAGTGTTACGACCACTGTATAATAGGCCTGACGTGGCCAGGGTCTAGAGAAGGATGGCTACGGTGCTGACTGGCGGTGGCCAGGCCTCCTTTGGTAAGGCTGGGAGTTAAAGCACGGCCGACAGACAGGGATCATATTCCATCTTCTGCGAGGAGAATAACCTGTCAATCGGACGATGTAACGGCGGGCTGCAGTCTAACCGGGGTCCCTGGCAAGTGCTTCGGCGGTGCCATCTCTAGCCTGGGGACTAATGCTGCTAATTGCTGTTAGTCCTGCGAGCCACGGCAGAGAGCACCATGACGCTGCGTCTGTCCCACGTATTGATTAACCCTCCGATCCCCCCTTCATCTTTTGTAGCAGCCCAGGTTTTTGTTCAAGCTTATCGAGCAGTACATGTCAGGCAGAGCCAAATTCCAGCATGTGGCCTGAGAAAGGGAGCAAGTCGGTCGCCTACACCACTGCACCGGAGGAGGGCTCTATGCCCTCCACCAAGGGCGGAACCACTCAAGATGGCCGTGATATGTGGCGTGTGGGACGCGATCAGGAGTTGAATGTGAGTCCCTCTTAGGAGGTGGCTGCAATCCGGCTTCCTAGCTAATTAGCACAGCGAAATTTTCGATTCCTCTCGGTCCTGGGTTTCAGCGCTGTGCTGATGTGCACCTGGGAGGCAGTGTTGTTGTAAGTTAATGCAATACGAACAAGACACCGCGATAGAGGTACTGATAACTGAACAGCGGTGCCTCATATGGTCTGACCGATGGAGGGAAAGGTGGGATGATCTACACCTACCTCGGTGTCCTCTGCGGATTCAGTTTCGTAATTCTCTCCATGGCGGAGATGGCATCCATGTGTGATACCCTCAAACACCAAGCTTTGCTTTTTCTCTCTTCATGCTATGTGCTTTGATAATTGTAGCTGCTTCTAGGGAATTGGCTGTTAACAATTGGCATATAGGGCCCCAACCTCCGGTGGCCAATACCACTGGGTGTCCGAATTCGCCCCGCCCAGTTGCCAGTGCCTGTTGAGTTATATTACAGGCTGGGTATGTGTGCTTGGATGGCATACAGGCATTGCTGGCTGCAGCTACACCGTAGCAAACATGCTAGTCGGTCTCTTGGCAATCAACTACCCAGATTCCTATGAATATAAGCCGTGGCACGTCACGTTGTTAGTCATTGCAGTGGCGTTGGCTGCATTGCTCTTCAACACGTTGCTGGCACAAAAGCTGCCGCTGATTGAGGGAATAATCCTGATCGTCCACTGCTTTGGTTTCTTTGGCATTCTGATTCCGCTGTGGGTGCTGTCTCCATCCGTGCCACCATCAGACGTCTTTGGCTCTATTGTCGACCGTGGCGGATGGGGCAGCAACGGACTATCCTGCTTGGTTGGGGTGGTTGGGCCAATCTATGCTTTGATCGGTACGTCGCATTGACCAAGAGAAGCGAAGTATATCGCGCCTTGAAGCGATACTGACTGATGCTCAGGCCCTGACTCGGCCGTGCACATGTGTATGTCTCTTCTTGCTGCGACGAGGCTTCTTGCATGACCAACTAACCCAGTAACAAAGCCGAGGAGATTCGTGATGCATCACGTGTGCTTCCCCTAGGCATGGTTTGGACGCTTATATTGAATGGTGCCACCGGGTTCGTCATGATTGTTACTTTCGCCTTTTGCGTGGGAGACATCGACGAGGTCATGGCCTCGACCACCGGTTTTGCCTTTATCCAGGTGTTCCTGAATTCGACGGGCTCGGTGCCCGCAGCAACGGGAATGACGGTGGTAATCATGATAATGCAGTTCTGTGCCACGATCAGCAATGTGGCCACCACTTCCCGACAGATCTACTCATTCGCTCGTGACCAAGGCGTCCCATTCTCTAGGTTCTTCTCTCAGGTGGCGTTCCCTTTGGTGATTCACCACTTCTGGCGATTGATATCAAACTGACCCCATAGATCAGGTCAACAAGACATTTACAGTACCACTGAACGCCCTCTGCGTCAGCTTGGTGATAGTCTCCCTTCTATCCTTGATCAACATTGGATCCTCCATCGCCTTCAATGCCATCATGTCGCTAGGGACGGCTGCCCTGCTGTCATCATACCTGATCTCCATAAGTTGCGTGCGGCTGCGACGATGGCGCAAACAGCCTCTCCCACCGGCGCGCTGGAGCATGGGTCGGTTCACTCCATTCGTTGATACGGTGTCTCTGCTGGTGCTGATGGTCGTCTTCGTCTTTACCTTCTTTCCCCTAACAAACGATACTGCACCGTCAGAATTTAACTGGGCGATTGTCATTTTTGGTGCCGTCGTGGTGTTTGCCTTGGTATATTATGCTCTCTATGCCCGGAAGGTATACAAGGGGCCGGTGACGCGGGTGCGGGTGGCACAATAATGGGTATAAAGACAGGAGCGGATGGACGATTGAGAGACAACAGGGGATGTAAATAACAACAACCAAAATCAAAATTAGATAACTCTGTGCAAATGGCCGTCACAACCAAGGTGAAGAGCCTGACAACTTAGACACTTCGATGCCGGTATTAGATACGCCAATCTACAGCGCGGAAACTACCCCGCTAGAAATTTGAGGTAGAAAAGACCGCAGTTTAATTAGTGGCTATTATCAATTGGGATGTCCTGCCTTGACCTAACAGAGCTCTCAATGCTCACAAAGTGAGAAATCGCCTGTTTCAAACCCGTCATTTTGCGGACCTTGTTTGGCTCGTCTCTCGTCCATCAGTGCCACCCGGTATTCCCGGGCTTCCTCCAGGGTCATGGCAGCTGCAGGGATGTTATCAGCCACCATCTGCTGTAGTTCTGCCGGTAACTTTGGCGCAAGCACCTGCTGGATCGCATCCTGTCTCTCGCGGGCCCAGGTCTCTTGCTGCGGTGGTACATTCGCGGTGGAGATGATGCGCCGATGCGGGTCCACCAGGAACAGCGCCAGGATCTTGCGATGGCCTGGCCGCGAGCGATCTGCCAGGCCAAACGGTGACACACGATGCTGCACTATATTGGGAAACGTAAGTAGTCGCCCTTCGCGACACACTACACTGCCCAGGTGCTGGGTGATTTGGGATTCCCCATTTCCGCTCACGTCGGGACCAAAGCCATAGACTGCGTGAATGAATTCATGTCGATCTTGCTCATAACCAACATCGTACAGAGACCCAGCCCGTTGACGGAAGGACAGCGTGCTTTCGGTGATGTTCTGGCTATCGTAGTAGTATATGGCGGTCGCGCAGATGCGTTCATTCTAAGCCGAATGTATGTCAGTGGATTTGCAACCTGGACTTCTGGAAGTTATCCTGCTTACCAGCTGTCCTTCAAGATGCCATGAGCCCCCATCGTATTCTGGTCGCTCCGGAGTGAGTTCAATGGTGGCCAGTTTCACAATGACCTGCAGCCCCGTCTCATGGAAAGACTCTCGCAAGTTCACCCAGCCTCTCCAGGAGGGCTCGGGGGCTCTGAAGGGGCCTGGCTCCGGAAGAGCAATGGGACGAGCTTTTTCCCACGCATAATAGCGATCTGAAAACTCCTCGCTATCCGAGTCCTCTCCTTCCTGGGGCTTCGGTTCCGGGTCAGGGTGTGGCAAATACGAGACTCCACTGTAGGGAATGCGCTCGTTTCCTTCCTCCCGAACCTGCGTCAGGCTGCGTTCCCAGAGCGGAATGGCTGCATCGATGATCTGCTCCACGACGCGGTAGAGCGGCTGATGCTCTGTCGGGTGCAGGTTGTTGATATACGAGACGATCCGACAGCCACTTTCTGCGCCCAACTCCACATCGCAGGGCAGCCATTGGAACTGTCGGCTGAACGAGCGCATTTGCTCCACCCTCCATCTCCTGGACGGAGTAAATGAGTCAAGGGTTAGCCCGGCCTCTTCCTCCGACGGAACGGGCACGACCACCCCTTGACCAATACAGCCCAGACAGCTGTCCGACGTGATCAAACGATCGGGTAGGATGCGCGTGCACCCGTAAACCAAAGGGAAGAGCGAAGGATGAACGAGGTCGACAACCTTCCGGTCTGAGCCTGGGTGGTAGTCCTTTTGATGGGTCGGGATGTTCTCGAGGGGAGCGACGGCTTGCTGCAAGGCCTTCTGAAGCTCTTCTGAAACCGCCGTGTCGGAGCGGACGACCCCGACGTCAAATATCGGAAGCAGTCCTTCTTTCTGAAGATTTTGTGCTTTCCATTGGAGTTCCTTGACGATGTAGTCCATCATTCTGGGAGTCACATCTTGACCGGATGCCAGCACCTCCGTCTGCCATCGTGACGTGATGCCTTCATCGAACACCTTTCCTGCATCAGTCGAATGGCAAGACTCAATAGATCGTTTAGGTAGTCATACCTTGCGATACCACTCGGGCTTCTCTGTGATTGTATTCATAACCCGCATCATGGTTATTTCACGCTGAGTGCTAAGATGACTGCCGAGTACACTGTTAAATTCGCCCATTTTGCTGGCTGATACGTAGCAATTCGGTGAGCCTTACCCAACGTAGCCATCACTGATATCTTTATAATCTAATGCGTTGGGAAAAAGTTCCGTGTCCTATGACGAACGAAGTGTTATGTTCTGTCCCGGGCACCACGTGGCGGGGATGGCAGGGATTTACCTCGGGCTGCCAGTTCAAGGGAAGGTTAAATCCCGGCAGTTTGATGGGTGAGCTAGGCTTAGAACCCATATTGGCCCTGTATGTTGTTTGCTTGATGTCTGACGAAGTGAGAGAGCGATACATATTGTATTATATAGAGTGAGTCACCAATTAGAAGGTCTAACTAGGCAGCCGTCCCGTTAGGCAGACCTCGGCGACTAAGGCAACCAACTCACTAGTGAGTAGTAGGTTGTTGCCTGTGCGCTATAGACAAGAGGTGGTGGCGTCAAGGTCTTTTGTGACTTGCCGTCCCACTCTATGCGAGAACAGCGCCGGGACTACATCAATGATCTATCCTGAGTCGGAACAGTCCATTATTACATTATATCAATTGTGCCCGGCTATCGTGGGATGAGTCATGTGAAGACTATGAGGAAATGCGGGAGATGGGCTGCGACTTCCGACGGAGCCTTCAGCCAGCCAAGCCAGGTGTAACCTGCAGGAACCGAGGGAATAATCGCTATTTTGAGGGGGATTTCATGATAGCAAGATGTACCCTATTCTCGCATTGTGGAAGCGATGCGACCGCGGGACTTGATGATTCTCTCCGTTGCCGTGGCCAAGGACCCAGGGCTGCACCGATATGGATGGGGATATCCTGGCTTTGCGCCGAGTGTCGGCCGGCCAATGGTCAATTCAGCTCTTTGTAAATGCCTGAAAGAGGCCGGCAATATGTTGCCATTGTGGTCAAACTCCTACAGAAATTGGGCCCTCTAGTCCGTCTCTGGCGCAACATGCGAGAATCTGCCTCATGGACAGCAATAACGTTCTCGTCATACAGGAGTAGCTACCGCTGCCAAATGAGCCACTCGCGAAGGATTATATCAGAGACAGAAAGAATGGTGTTGCCCAGTTCTGTTGCTTTGACAGGTGGGTATACAGTATTGGGCGACCGCAACTACGTGATGCAGGTCTGGAAGCAATTTAGAAAAACAGGAACCGGAATCGCCGGCTGGCCCCCGACGTGGCTGTGGTTGGAGACGCCGTCGCAACGGAGACACTGGACGATTCCTTGCTCGCGACAGTGGCAGATGGGGAGCTGGTGCCTGTTACCGCGGAGTCCGATGTCACCGTGATAACTGCAGAAGACGTAGGATAGATGGTGATGCTGGATGCCGTCGTAGTTTCCGGTCCGCCCCCTGGGCCCTGGCCTGGACCATCATCTGGGCCATTCCCAGGACCACTGCCTGGACCATCACCTGGACCATCTCCCGAGTTATCGCCCGAAGGGCTGTCCCCATTCCCGTCATCCGAGCTGTCGCCGTCGTCATCATCGCCCCCGATATAGGTCTTGTGAACCGACCAGAAGCCATCGCCTCCACCTATATGCGCCCCAAGCTTTGCGTTAACGAGATGAGGTATCTTAAAGTAATGTGTGTGGGATGGCGAAACTTACAAAAATCCGACGGGAATCCGGGGCAGGGGACGTCGCATTCTGACTTAGAGACCAGGTTTGCGCTGGGGGGCAGCGAAGAGCCGCAGTAGCAGTCCATGCTATTTGACGTAGCAGCATAGCTTGCTCCATTACGGCCGCAAATGCTTGAGCATAATCCAGTGGACTGGAATTGACTAGAGCCCTTGTTTACCAAGCTGCCGGAAGACGAGTAGCAGCCCACAAATTCGGAAGCCAGAGCTTGCGCGGTAAGAGACAGCGCCAGAACGGCGGAGAAACCGGTAACCTTCATGGTTGGCAGCATAAAGAATGACACGTTGGCAATCCCCAGTAGCTAAGGAGCGGATGTCAAGTCTGCAAGCAGAGAAGGAACGAAAACGAGAGAAACGGCGGATGAGAAGGGAGAATGGCAAGTTGCGACAGCCAAGTGTTTTAAGGGACCCATGAACGGCAGACCCTGAAATAGACCCTGCGATCCTGGCCATCCTGTGGGTGAATTTCTGGCTAGCAAGCATCCTGGGAAACACACTAACAGCACTAGCTCTGAAACCCAGCGTATCAACGGCCTGCCCTGATCGGGAAAGACCCACGAGCCTCGGAGAAGTCTGCTCGAAGTTGGGTCGGAGAGCCCGAGTCGAGTTTGGCGGGGGGGGGGGCAAAAATTCGGCCAGGTGGGAATGATTGCTTATCAGTTCACAAGTTGTTCACCCTTGTAGGCAGTCTCACGCGAGGCTTCAGTGTTGTTATCACGAATTTCCAGCTTACCCTCTTTGAGTTCATCCGAACCATGGGCTAGTCCCACCGACCAGCCGGCGTCCCGCCGGCCGGGCAGCATGAGAGACTTAATGCGATCTGAACACAGGAAAGAAACGAAGAGAAAGGGTGAAAGCAGTAGTGGATGCTATTTGGTCAGCTCTGAAGACATTAATTAAGCTGCTAGACTTTTTTATTATCAACCGTCCGCTCTATCAGACGGCTGGCTTCCGGTCATCTACCAACGCGTTGGCCCATTCACCCTGCGTGGTCGGGGAATTCGGATAGCGAAATAATCTATGCTTTCCATGTTTTCTCTTATGGCCCGGGAAATAGACCCAATATCAGTCTCCCAGGCTAGAGTAAAGTCCCCCATCTTATTCAGCGATACTCGTCGGGACACCCATCACAGGCCCGACGGTTTCACCTTGGCATACCAACCCTGGGGTGTACGAACACATGTTAAAGCTACGTACTTATTATACTACCGGCTTGAACACAGCTCCGTATTTCCCATGTGGCAAGCGACGGAACCCATGTCCGCGGGACGATTCCGGTATGCAGTGCCATTGATGTCATGACCCACATCACTGCAAGTATTTTGTATAAATATACCATCACTGCATCTGATCAGAAAGGAGAAGTCCAAGTGAGCTTTTTACATCCGACCCGCTTGCCAGAGCATAGTAAAGTCCGAAATGGAACAGCCTCCTTCTCCCTCAGCAGGATGGCACTTCCCAGGATGGGACTCCTCAGGATCCTCGGGACGTTCGTATTGGTCCGAATACGAAGCGTTCGCTGATAAATACGAGAGAGATGCTTTTTGTTATATCTGCAGCAGCCAGTTTAACGGCACGCCAATGGACTTCCGCAGAGCCATTACTGTTAAATCCGGGCAAGATACACTAATCTATTCCGCCCACAGAATCGAGGAGATATACGCGTTATCATTTGCCGGCTGGCGCACCCTTTTTCGGATAGGTAACTTGCATTAGGACGATGAACTTCACATGTATGCTAAACATTTCCAGTCATGTATAACCCGGAAGTGCAAGCGTACCAGCTCTCTGGTGTGGCTCGAAGGCCCTTCCAAAAACGTTGGTGGCATGAAGATCCTGAGGATGAGAGACCCAGATTTGTTGCGCCACGGGACCAGAATGAAGCGGTCCTGGAAACTCGGCAGGCCGAACAACTACATCCTGACCGTCTGGTGGCGCCGAAGTTGGTTATGATTGGTGATGACATGGAGAAGCAGACCACCTTAGCCGGATACCTCGTACATTCATTGTGCTGGCGCGAATTCCTCCGACTAAACAATCGGTCGAACTCGGAAGGGGATCTCTCTCTTGTCTCTCAAGCATTGCGGCAACGCTGTTTGCGCCGGAGACTCTATGTCCAATATTGGTTCTACGTCCCAATCAGAGAACTGGTTCAACTCGAAGGTCATCTGCGCATGTCACGCATGCTATTAAGTGATTGTCGCATACTGACATCTATGTTCTGAGTGCAGACCCCATTGCTACGGCTTCTATCCGCCAAATGGTAAAAGAGTGTAGGTCCAGAGCTTCCCGCGGTGTATACATGCATGTGGGCTCTCGCGCAGTCGATTCACGAATTACCTGGCTTCCTCAAGAACTGCAACGCATGATTATAGACCGGCTGGATTATAATGATATCAGACAAATGTTGCGTGCTCTGAAGTGGATAATGGATCCCAGCTACTGGAAGCGACGGCTGGATGTGCACTTCTTCAGTGAGATTCAGTTTCTCAGGGAAGATAAGGGACTGGATTGGCAATGGCTGTGCCTAAAGGTTGAAGCTCTTAAAGACACTAAGGTAGGGAAGAAGCGCACGAGGTTTTTCGACCTGTTAATGCAGGTGGGAGATCGCTACGGGATAAAAGGGAGAATATAGGCCGGCAAAGCGTCATAATTTTACAGAATGTAACCTCGCGCATGCGACCGATGAGCATTATTATTAGGCACCAGCCTGGTGCGAATCCGGATTTCAAAGCTTTGACACTGCTTGCGATATCTGGGGATGTTGATATTCTGGGCAAATGATTAGACATAAAAGAAGCCGTTGGCCCTTTCCAAACAACAAACACTCTTTATAAGCTATCCACCATCGTGACTCGGACTATACACGCAACTTGACCATAATTGCTGGGAGGAGGGGAGGGGCGTGGTACATATCTACCACGCTGTTGTCAAGAATTCTAATTACCTCGAACATTTAGAATTTCGTGCAGAGTAAAATGAAGTACACTATTTTGCAAAGTGTCATAACTACTCTTACTCTTTCTTCGTTCAGACGCTCGAATCAAAAAATACTAAACTTATATTGCATTGTTCCCCATGCGTCTGATCACCCGGCTTCATTTAGAAACAAAACGAACATTGCAGCGACTGACTCAGCCATTGTCATCAATAGTCAACTAACTAGTTGTTAACTACCCAACTAGTAACCACTTTGTACTGAACAGTCGTGCTGGTAAAGACCAGAACTAGTACGGCCTGGTGACCTGGCGACCTAGCGACATATACAGCCACTCAGGCGGTCTTATCTTTCTTGTAACCCACATATTCCTCGACACGTGGTCCTCTGAACGCGCCTTGCTGCAGCCTGGCATCTATGCCTAAGCACCGACGAATGACCTCTAAGTCTGACGCAGCTAGTGCCAAAATATGGTACTGTTATGCGATGCAGTTTAGTGTGAGATTAGCCGGCCCCGCAACTTTCAAAGATTGGAATCTATAAGGCAGTACCCCGCTCTCCCCACTGGGATATCCGATTATCATCTTTCAGTCAAAAACGCAGTATAAGGCCCACCAAGCCCCATCAACATAACCCCGTTAAAAAATATCACAATGGTATGTCTCTCTAAATAGCACCAAGAGTTCTCGTTTCGAACTATTAGGATTCTAGCCCCAAATTTTTTCTTCTGGATCATGCCATATCCATGACAGAATGCGGTTGAGAAAGCCACACTTGCAAGATACACTCCCAATCCAGCTATGTGTTCTATGCAATCGCTCTTTTTGCGCCGCCCACAAGGGAAAAGAGGATAACGTCTGTGAGATCAATCATGAGACATACTATCGAAACCACCCAGCCACCCGGGAGTACTTGTATCGCACTTATGAAGATTGGAAGAAAGACAACGAAAACATGATTATGGATGATATGTGGCAGTAAACTGTGCTGGGTCTCATGTGGAAGATACATTGTTCCGAGCCTGTCCAGAAGAAGGGTTAAGTCCATTTTGGCATTATTGTTTAAAGAGGGATTCCTGCAGATGGAGTCAGAGCGCTGTTCCTGAACTCAACGATGTTTTTTCAGTAAACGAAAGAAAGGCATAAACACCATCACATACTTGTCTGTTATCTCCCCATACCATGACAGTGGACAAGTAGGATACACCTGGCTACAAAAATAGCGCAAATCAATACCTGAATCATATGCTTTTTTTTATTAACTTAATGATTCCCGAGTTGATTGGATCTTACAACTACAGTGTCCTTTCACATGGGCACTTCGTTCCAAAGCCTCCAAATTCTCTCGGAAATTGGAGCGGTTTATGTACTCGGGAAACAGAGCAGTAATTTTATCTCTACACACTGGCGTTTATCTACCCCCATTACGTAGAGACACGGTGGAAGTAATAGACTCTGGTCATTAAGCCAGCCGCAGATGTCCATGTCTTTATATTTATCTGCGCTGTAGTTAAATCAAGTCCTTAAGCGCTAATGCATCAATTATACAACTGTTTGCGTTAAAATGTCAACTAATGTATCCAGTCAAGTGGCTGGTCCGTAAAAGTGCATCCTGAGCATTGGCCTTCTGGCAGAATCGAGATCCTCCATTGGATCATACTCCCTTTTGCAGATGTGCTATGCCAAATTTTACTATAGCCTCACCTACACTTTACCGGTCCAGCTAGTGGTATTTCAGTCATATTTCGAACAGCAGGTATATAGTCTGGAATGAGACCATACGTTTGCAACGTCTCCCTTGTTTTTCTCTATCCATCAAGGTGGCTCTCTAACTGCAGATTCAAGACGGACTTGTGGCATAAGGCTTGTTCAATTGTTTGGATTTTGATCGACGCGATCCAGGTAGTCATTGCAAACTACAAAAGCCAACTCATCAAACGCGGCTCAACATTCCGGGGAGCCACAAGTCCATTGACATTGAGCCTTAACCCAAAGCTGTGCGAGACTTTGCTTCAGCGCTCATGTAGGCAACCCATTGAGTATCGTCGTAGAGTAGAATGTCACTGTCCCCTCTCCCCTCACTCCGATCATACCTGCCATCCACAACCCAAATTTCCTGTCGAGCTTGAACCCAACGCTCTCCTATAGCATGCAGCGGGAACCGTCGAAGCCAATGAAAGCTACAGTCTTTCGGGCTTAATTCACCTTTTTGAACGCCAATTATATGACAAGTGACCCTCACTTCCTCTATTGAAGAACCGGGAATTTGGACATTGAAGGCAGCTTCGTGTTTACCTGGGAGCTTCGAGTATCCAGCTGCTCACGTTCCCTACATACAAAGTGACGCGTTGAGGTTCGGATATCCTGACACCCTCCGCCATCAGTTTTAGTTTTCCATCAAGGATGGTACTTCGTCGCCAGGCATTTCCGCTACGAGGATGGCAGCTGTGAGCAATGGACGTGCCGCCCACGAGGACTTGGAAAGCATCATCCTGTGCACCGACTGTGGGTCCGTACCAACCCCCAGCCCTTGCGAGGCCAAGATCGACTCCACAGCTGCTGCAAGTATTTTCTCGCCTCTGACTTCCAGTTCTTGCCGCAATCCTCTCCGCACCGGCATCAGCTGCCCAACTCCATTCCCTGAGAATAGGGCCTCCGCAACAAAACCACCGTCAGAGGGCTCCGGATCTTGGCAATGGGAACGCTTCTCGCTTACCATCTCGCTGGATTGGACGGACTTCTTCGGCATGGCATGGTTTTATTATCGTGGAAGAACAGCTCAGTTTGCTCGGAATCGATACACAGTATTACAATATCATTTAATTCCCTTTGGGGTATTCTAAACTAGTTTACTCATAAATATAGCACAGAGGAGTGCCAGCCGTGGTGTCCAGCACGTCATAAATCTCCCGCGAGACTGTCAGATTACCCATGTAGAGCAAGTCATGAATGGTAGTGTTGGGCGATGCAATCAGACCATCAATGAAGTCTGGTCCCTTGACGACGTAGGTCCGGTTAGCAGGGTTCAGGTTCTGCCAGATCCAGAAGACGCGGTCAATCATAGCGTGGTGGACATAGAATGCCGGATCACCGGGGGAAGTGTACAGATCCTGCAGAGCTGAGTTAGTTTTCTCCCATCGCAAAAGAACAATATGCAACTTACACCACCCGGGTCACCACCAATGGTGAAGTGGCCGGCCGTGTGAACGCCCAGGAAACCTTCCTCGAAGAACCCTTGCATGGTCCACTCGAAGCAGGAGATGTTGTCGCACTTCTCAATCAGGCTCATGACATCGCTAGACTTGGTCCAGCCCAGAGCGGTCCAAGGGGAGATGTCACGGCGCAGACAACGGGGGTTGTAATCCAAGCCACTGCCATTTTGGGCTACGAGGCCAGGGATCTGCAGGGTAGGATCAACCGGTCCCAGGTTGACGGTCATGCTGATTATCGGCGCGTCAGTGTCCGATCTGAAAGTGAGCAAACGGGGAGGAAACGTACTTGGCGAAGGGGCCGTTGCGGACACAACCTCCACCGACACCCGGTGGGATGATGGTATAGTCAGTCGCAGGGGTGCCATTGTGGGGAACGAAGTCGCCATTACCAGACATGCTGTACTCGGTGCCGTCAAATACGGGCGAGTTGATGGGGTTGGCAGCGTACTTGTTCCATGCCCAGTATGGCTGATATCCATCGTAGCCACACTCTGTACGCAGAGCATTCTCATAGGCCCAGGTGAAGTAGCGGTGCCAGGTGAGGAAGTTCCCCTAGCCAGTAAGATTAGCAGGGTTTCAATTGGTCTTGTTTTCCAGTCACTACATACTGTGCCATGAATATACAGCGTCTGGTTGATGTGAACCGCCACAAAGTCATCAAAACGGTTCCGGGCACCAGGAGCCCAGTTCGGGTCAGACCTGGGGGGCTTGGACATCAAGCAAAGAACAGCATCTGTGTACTTCTTGCGGTCCTCCGGCGCGAGGGAGCCCCTGTATGAGACGTATTGTCAGCTTCGAAGCCTGGGGGATAGTCAATACCAATTGAATTTACCATTCTTTGCGAACAGCCGCATTGTTGATGTTGCAGCTGGAGTTGGAAGAGCCCTCAGTCGCCAGATAAGCGCGCTTGGTGGCCAAGGCCTTGCTAGCCAGCACATCGACAGGATCTTGAGTAGCTGCCGACACAGGAGTGACAGTCAGAGCTGCAATAGCAGCAGATAGAATAGAGAGACGCATCCTGCTTGTCGGTGCAACTCGCTGGACCAGAGGAGGACTTGGTGTCAAGCTGGAGTCGTTCAAGAGGGAACCCCGGTCCGCCAGGACCTCTATATACTGCTTTGCTCCCCACCACGTGCAATGCTGCAGGCCAATTCAACGGCTATCGGCCCATTTTGGCGAGGTGCCATTTCGGAAGCCGGAAGCCTAGCCCTCAGACGATTGAGACAATAAGATTGCACACAGTAGGCGCGGTCTAGTCCATGGCTGGCAGTGTTTTCCCCTAAGGCGTGGTGGAGAAGGGTGAACGGTAGTGCAGTCTTGTAAGATGTCCATTGGGCCGTTGAAAGACGGGTTAATATCATAAGTACGCTAGCAATTGGAGCAACTGGACTGCTGGCAGGTGTTGACAGTCTAGAATGATGCTAACGGTGCTAATCCGCTTTGTGGCGGACCGGCGCGTCTCCAAGCGAGGCCAAGTGGGGACTAACGCCAGGGTTGGATGATCCACGACTGACAGGCTCAAAGGATAATGTTTGGTTTCGTGGGGTGCATCAAATCGTCGCAGCCATATGTGCTACTTGAAATATTGTGCGCTGTAGTGCGGTGAATAGATAATGAAGCCATAATCTTCGCATGACAAGGATCCACCACCATCCAACGCGTGCCAACAGAAAAGCCTGCCACGCGAGCAGGAATAACTTCAGATGTGGATACATCGTCTGAAACTGGCTTTACTGCCAAGACACTCCGTCGGAATCGGGGCAGCCGCCGGAAGAGGTCCGCGGTGCACTAGAGAACCGGTCGTGTAGTGGTCACTGGAGATTTAATATCGAGATGCTGCGTGAGAATCTCCACCGTCAAATATAGCCTCACTGGGTGGAGCTCGCCAATCTCCGACCCTCCGAACTGCCTCCGATTTCCCGCTGGGTTGCGTCCCTTGCGAAAGTTCATTCTCTGGTCTGTGAGTCGGCTCCTCCCCCAGAGTGATCGTCGCGATCAGCTCCCTACCAGCGTCTTCCACATGGGAATCCAATGATAGGCAGCGTGACCTTCCTTGGCAGATCAGTGGTTCAAGAGAAGTGTTTCTCGCATCACTGCAATTCTGTAGACTTCGAAGTGAATAAATATCCTGATTGTGCTACTGTGCCGTGTGCAGATTCCCGGAGATTATCGCTTACTCCGTCAGCACCCAAACCCTCTCCGATGACACTAAATCCCGCGACACCCCTGCTAGTCGCCTAGAGATTCCGTAGTGTGGTTCCATTCTGACTTATAAAACTTGACGTTTAGTCCAATTAATCTATTACCTTCCGCCCGAAACTCGGCGCTGATACGACTGGTGGGATGTCGTCCTCTTCATCCGGAATGCTAGGGGTATCCATTTGTAATAGACTCCCAGGAACCGAAGCATCCTTCAAGACCCCGGGCGCTATCTCTGCAGGTGCCAAGGCGGCCTTTGGGGGCTTCCACAGTCTTGTGCAGTGATGAAGGATCGGTTGAAAGTAGAAAAGGGCGCTGCAAGGCATCCCCGACACGGGGACATGGATGCGTCGAGCTTCTGTCCGTCCTCCGTGACAGGGCCAGCAGTTCGCGGCCAGCATGACTCCCCTTCCCGGCAGAGCCGGTGATCCACGGCAATTACTTTGGCTTCGTGATGAGTCGGGTGGCTCGAATGCCCCTGGAATTCTCGCGGCAGTTGGTACATTAACCGGGCTGTCAACATTGGTACTGTGGCTCCGATGCTATGTGCGAGGATATCTTCTTCGACGATTCAACGCAGAAGAATACATCATTACCGGAGCGTGGGTAAGTCATTTGTTCTATTTCATCGCTCATGGGAGTGCTTCCTAATTGCAGGTAAAATAGCTGTGTGCCGTTGGTGTCCTAGTCTGTTTTGTGCTGGAAGCTCAACATGGTGTGGGTCGCTTTAGCAAAGACATCACCGATGAAGATGAGCAAGTCTTGTCTAAGCTGGTTTACTATCACTCACTCATTGTCATGATCGGACTAAGTCTTGTGAAAATTTCCTTGGCTGTATTCTTGCGACGTTTCTCGTCAAGTCTCCTAAGCAAGGCGCTAGTTGGATCGATCAGTGGGTGCACCTAAATCAACGCGCAAGCCTTTGTTCTGTATGACAGATATCTCATAGACAGCAGTTTTTCTGGTGGCATTTACCATCGCCTGTGGTCTTACGCTCATTCTGCAATGCATTCCCGTAGCAGCAGCGTGGGATACAAGCTTGCGACCTCATGCCCGCTGTTTCGACAGCGATACATATACAGCTATCGGCCTTTGGAATAGCAGTAAGTTTGACATGACGTTTCCATATATTTCATACCACTTCTCTAATCCCACCATTCCATCACTTGATTAGTTACCAACCTGGTCACCGATGTCATCTTTGCAACTTTGCCAATTCCCCTTTTCATTGGGATTCAGGTCAACTGGCGAACCAAGTTCTCACTAATAGGAGTGTTGAGTCTGGGATATCTGTCAGTCAGCTCTCCAGTTCTTCCGATCATGGTTACTGATCGTCGACTAGGGCCTGCGTCGCTGGAATTGTCAAGATTGTTGCACAGGTCAACGTACTAAAAGAACAAAACATGTATCGGTAAGGATATGTGCTACACTACCCGACAAAGAGTGCGATTTTTTGAAGCTAACCATCGAAGACACGACACTTTCATGATTTGGAATTGGTGGGTACCCCTGAAGCCCAGAATCTGAAGAGAAGAAAAACTGACTCCCTTGCCATCTCCAGTGCCGAGCTAAATGTCGCTATACTCGCTGCTTGCCTCCCTAGTCTCAAGCCTCTACTAAAATCGGTCCTCGATGGGACCCGCAGCCTGACCACGGGGCGCCGCAATGCCTCTGCCTACCGCTACGACACCCAGGGATATTATGTCCAGCGCAGCACCGACATTGCCATGAAGTCAATGCCCCGAGTACCACCTACTGTCTACGATGTCACAGCTGCGGGAAGTTCCGACGGCGAATCCGGGAATTGGAGAGAAAGTGATGAGCAGAGGCTGCATCGGACTGAGACCGGCATAATGAAAACGACGGAAGTGGTGATTCAGACACATGGAGAATGATCGCCCAAAGTAGTCTTGGATTCATCGATTTGTCCTTGCTCTCCTTAATTCATTCATCTATTTTCTATGTCGAGAGAACCCAATTTTATTGTGCCTGCCATGTAGTACCGTGACATCTCAAAAACTATGATATATCTATTATTCAGACTGCACTAAGATGTCGCATATTGTCTCTCCATTCATCCTTCCCTATCCTAATTTATTATTAGCTTTTATTGACAGAATCGGTATTATGTCTCAACTAAAATCCAAAGGGATGGGGTAGCATCCGAATACAGCTAGCATAGGGCCCTGCCCCGCTCCTCCAGCAAACATCATTGGATCCGGACATTGAGATGAAAAGTGTGAACCAAAACAGTCAAATGCAAGGAAAAGGGGCTTCCAGGCGGTGATAAAGCAGATAGATGCCACTTCAGGTCGTTAGACACAAACATAACTACTATATGCGATTGGCCATCCTTAATTTTGCTTTTGTTTCTCGTGGCAGTCATGGAGGCCCTAGACCGCATCCCATACGAGCTTCTATCCATTATCAATGCATATGCAGCAGATTGGGTTAGCCTTGAAAGCCTCTTGCAAGATTCGCCACGAGTGGGCGAGATTTTTTCAAGCGACGCGAACACCAAGGCAGACTATGAAGCCGTACACCTGGTAGAATCAATCCTACAGGAGAATCCTGTTATGCGCCATGAGTTACACTGCCATTTCCGTATGGCTCTAAAACTGCGCCAGCCTTCCCTGAAATCTTCGAGCCTCACCGACTTCATCTCTCAAGACCATTCTTCGTCCCTGATGACATCTACTTCTTCGATATGTCCAGGAAAGTTAGAAGAGATGGTGAGTGTCGCGGCCAATATCCAGCGATTGGCGTGCGCCTGTTTAACTACCCTCTTGGGTCGTGTTCGAAAGGTCCAGCCCCGGTGCTGGAAGAGACGTGCCAGTGACGGGACCGAGCCATATCAGCCGCGCGAGGCTGGCTCTCCGACATGGATCGAAGAATATCGGGTCTATCGCGCGCTATGGAACCTACAGCTATATGCCGACCTGTCAACTGCCGGAAAAAGGCTGGGCTGGCTTCACGATGACCTTGAAAATTGGTGGTTCGGGCACATGCGATGGGATGAAGTGCCGGTTATGGTTGGGGAAGAAGTCCGTACCGTATCAGAATGCTTGGAAACTCTGTGTGAAGGCGACCCCGTTCTTCGTACTACGAAGGCACAGGTGACCAAGTTGTATAGTGAGAGACACTTATTCGACATACAACTCATTTCCCAACTGCCAAACGCATCTCAACTGTGCCGCGGGTTTGAAGTATGGGCCCCTCCACTTCTGCCTGAAATCCCCGTTACCGATGACGGTTACCCTCTGGATCCTTGGGGGTGGGGGCTTCGTTCGTTGAGATTTAATCGTATGGCCGCTTTTTTCCGAGTCTGTCAGCTCCGGACGACCACCCATCCCGCTATGCATCAAGTTTGTCAAATTCAGGATGCTGGCCCGTGGAGAGGCCTTGGTATGCCAATCTGGGACCTCTGGCGTTGTTATTGCTTGGGGCTACATTCAGCTAGGCATAATATCCCCCGCCGTTATTCTGGGCCTCTGAGAGCCCCTGATGGATCCGTAGTCCCGGAAGGTTGTTCTCCCCCTACCCGGGGGTTCGAAGAGGATTATCGATATTCTGTCTTTATGCACGCGCGGACACAGATGCAGGAAGATGAATTCAAGGAGATGCAATTGGAGATACAGAATTGTATTATAAAATGAAAATCTATATATCACTCTACTGCATTTATTCCGAAGGTCTATGCGTGTATGTAATCCTTATGTTGGTCAGCACGCTGCCTATTTCCTTCTGGTCAATAGCAGAGCACCTATAGAGCCACGCGATACATGGCTCACCACACATGGTTTGACAGAGTTAGGATGTAGCTGAATTGACGATGTCGTTAAGGGTGGCCCATGATGATTCCTGTTACTTGGCCTGGGCGGCATAACTGTGTCGGCTCTTAGAATTTCAATTACATGATTACTGGGATTCAACGGCCCTCGGACAATTACTGGTCATTGTAATCAATATACAGCTGTAGGGATACGCAGAAGACACTCGCCCGCATGGGCTCTTGTAACCTCACCGACGTATAGATACTTCGGACTCAGGGTCGGAGCAGTTGCGTTTCTTCGTTCCAAAAAACCTTTCCTTCTCCGAGCATGATTACTAGACCGAGGTGGTAATAGACTACTAGTATTGGGACATTCCGTGATCAACTGCCAGGGGCCGCCCAGTAGCCCAAGCCTTGCAGATGTCCATGACTGGGCCCGATTACTGACAAAGCACAAGATTACGACTTTGTTTTCACTCAGAGCAAAGTGCCATCGTCAAGCCTATTAGATGGTTTGCACGCATCGGACGCACCTGAGCGAGCCGGCCACACACGCATCCGATAACTGTCATTCATTCCAACATTCAGCCGGCAACGTGTACCACTATATTAGACTAGACACGGTTAAGTATGTGGAGATAAACATGACACTGGCATTTCTTACATTCAGGCACCCAAGCAAGAGTACAAACTCTATGACGGACACTTATATCAGTCTTCTTAGTCGATTGGATCCCCCTTCTGCTTTGATGCCATGCTCATGCATAGTAATATATGCAGCACACTCAGGCCAATTGTAAATCTCCCTTCTTGTCTTGGCAGAGGATGGATTGCGTATACCGCCAGAGGTCGGATTGACAACCTTATTCGGCTCCACAAGATACTCCCGATCGACAATAACAAGAACAGTAGAGAGGACAAGTCGTCTATCCACGTGAAAATTCCATGGTACTCTATGTTGCTGTGGTCACCCCGGCCAAAGTATTGGAGACGATCCGATACATCAGTTGTCCCCCACTGAGTCCTCATCGCTAGGGTTGTGAAAGTTGCAATTCCCGCGGAGGACTAAACTATCACAATGTCATGAACGGCTCCACTCTTCCTGAGAAACTAGCAATGATGGTGACGTGGGCGACAGCTTCACGGACACCCCAGTTTCGACGGCGAGTTAGATAAATAGGTCTGTGGGTACACTGGCTGTACCTTGAAGCGCAGCTCCAGTTGAGTCATTTGTGATCGTCTTGTCGTTTCCTCCCAGTTACCTACATGATGGCACCTATTCAACTTCTGTTGGCATGTCTGCCGCTGGCTCTGGCCACCATCACCGTTTTAGATCCGAGCGACTACGCTGATCTGGCTGCAGACGCCACCGACAATACCTTGGAAGCCGACTATACTACGGACAACGGCGGGCCACAGTACCTTCTTTACAACATCACAGGCCCCTACTACTATAGCGACGAGGACGGCGAAATCGACCACCAAACCCTGACGGTGGATGCAAACGATACCAGCGTCCTTGTTGTGACGGAAGGATCGGCAGTCAATGTGTCGTATACCGATGTCGTTAAGAAAGGCTATTCAACCTGGCTGAACCAGGCCAGTTTCTTTGGGGTCAATGCGGCCATCAATGTAGCCAACGCCTCGACGGCCTACATTGACCACAGCAACGTCACCGTTCACAATGGTGCCGCCAACATCTATGCCTATGGGACCGGGACCACCGTGTACGTGAGCAACACCGACCTGTACAGTTCTGGTCCGGTATCCCACGGTCTGTATGCAGCCGGCAACGGGACCATCTATGCCTCCAATCTGCGACATTATTCAGGCGGGGAACGCTCATCCTCCTTCTCGGGTGACAGCCCCGGGGGATACATCTATGTCACTGATGCCATCGCTCACACAGCCGGGGTTGGCAGCGCCATCTTCTACACTCTTGGTGACAGCTACGGCAAAGATGTTGTCGGCAAGTCCGAGAATGGACCTAGCCTGTTCTCTGACGGAGCGCAAAGCTCTGTCTTCGAAAGCGTCGATTTCACTGCCGGACTTCTGGCAGGGACGGTCATGTTCTCGTCCTCTACGCGCAGCAGCGGGGCATCCCTGTCATTCTCGAACTCTCGACTCACCACACTGGGGGATGACATGGCAGCGCTCTGGTTTGGGAATCTGATTGCATCAGCCACGCTGCATGCGACCGAGCTGAATACCACGTCGGGTATTCTCGTGATTGCCAACGCCTCCCAGGTCACTCAATCCTTCGATCATTTCGTCGGCTGGGAAGAGAATTCGAGCATCCAGCCTGCGCAAGCTACAGTGACGGTCACTGAATCCACACTGAGCGGCGACATCGTGGCCTACAACGGCAGCTCCATCTCGTGGAGTCTGGCTGAATACTCGAGCTGGACGGGAACGGCCTCCACCGGCCGAGGGACTGCATACCTGGCAGTAGCACTCGACAAGACGTCCACCTGGACGCTGACGCAGAACGTCTACCTTCAGAACTTCACCAACGCCGATACCACCAACAGCAACATTGCGAGTCAGGGATACAGTATCTACTACAATGCATCCTCCTCCGCGAATGCGTGGATCAAGTCCGCAAACACAACCCTCCCTGGTGGTGGAAGTCTGCAATCGTATTAGGAAGATTACCGGGTCCCAACAGATGCTTGTTGTGCATGTGAGGAGGCACGGCAGGTCACATTTTGTGATTACAAGGTGTGACAGCTCTCACAATTAGTGGAACATGGAGCTAGTGGCAATAGTCATACCTCAATCAAGGATGTCGTTTCCGTTATCCAATGAAGTCCAGTAAGACTCTTAGAATGTGGAGTGGCGTCTGTAGATGGCTGTTACAGGGCTGGGCGGAAGTTGACCCTTAGTTTCAGGGGTAGCCCTACTGTACCTTGTGATATGTTCCGAACTACACAACCTGTTTCATCGGAAGCTGTAGCTGTAAAACGTCCAAACAAGCCGCGGATTGGGCTAGATTGCAGTGGCGTTGGCTTCCCGACTCCCAGCCGTGTCAATAGACTTCACGTGCAAGCAGCCACGAAACTGTATTACGCAAGCTCCGCGAATAGATAAATTCTGTCTTCCTTGACCATTATTACATTGTTGCTGTCGTGGGCAGCCGATCCCAGACAAGGCGCTCTCCAGGTGCGTGAGAACCAGAGGCCGAGGGAGGATCGACACCGTGTTTTGAGGGCCACTCCTGCTGCAGTTTGAATAGCTATCAAGGTGACAAGTAGGTGCCGGTTTGCCCTCCTCCTTTTCAATGCGGACAGAACGAGGGGGTCGACATTGCAGGCCGAAGTCAACTGGCCACACCCGAGATCTCCCCCACAACCCTATTCTTCTTACCCCGGATTTCGACTCCACATCCCTTGCCAGTCCACGTCGATCCTTTGGTCTCTGCTGTCTGCACGAGCCACGAGCCAAGAGAGGGGCCAACCCGTAGCTTATAAAGAGCTTGGCCAGAAAGATCTCCCCAGGATCCCCACCGACTGCATTACTCACCCGACTGTCGCAGGAAACTGAATCACATCATGGCGGCCAGAGACCCTAAATCCTCGGTTGGGACGGTGCAAAAGATCGCGGACGAGGATAACCACCCTCATCGTTCGCTGGGCCATGTTCGCCTGCGCCATCATGAAACCAACGAGGTTATTTTGGTCCCTACTCCGTCGGACGACCCGAACGATCCACTGCGATGGTATGTACAATGCTCGTCCCAAGCGCCTTTGTAGATGCTCATCGATGACACCTTCCGCTAGGTCTACTTCGTACAAGATATACATTGCGGTTCTTGTCTCTCTAGCCATGGTGATGTGCAACTTCATGTCCGCCGGTCCGACCGTCGCCATGGTGGACGTCGCGGCAGACTTCAACTCGAGTGTGTCTCGCGCAGCCTACTTTTTCAACAACAGTGCACTACTCCAAGGAGTCTCCAACTTAATTTGGGTTCCGCTCCTGAACAAGTACGGTCGGCGGCCCATCTACATATCAGCATACCTGCTCTACTTCTTCATGATCCTGGGCGCCGGGTTAGCCAAGACATATGCCGGTGAGCTGACCACGCGCACCATCCTGGGTGTGGGCGCAGGGGCAGGAGAGTGTTTGGCTCCAGTCACAATTGCCGATGTCTTCTATCTCCACCAGCGCGGCTATGGCATGGCGTAAGTGAACGATGATGATTGACGTGCAAGCTGCTGAACTGATTGTCTTCCATCCACTAGAATATACAACTCCGCCTTGAGCGCGGGTGTCTCCTTTGGCATCATCATCTCTGGCCTGGTGACGATCAACCACTCCTGGCGGGTTATCTACTGGGTCGGTTGTGCGCTTGTCGGCGCTCTGTGGATTGTGGTCGTCTTCTTCTTCCCTGAGACTGCATTTCGTCGAACGGACAATGTCGATGACCTTTACAACACGCAGAAGCATGCCGAGCATGTCGAGTCCCGGGGCGAAGAGACACTCTCCCGCAAACAGAGCTACCTGCAGAGTCTGCGCTTTTGGTCCGGCCAGACATATACAGATGAGTCCCTGTGGCGGATGTTCATCCGACCCTTTGGCCTCATCCTGCTGCCTCCGATCTTCTGGGCGACGATCGTCATGTCCGTGACGATTGGCTTTCTCGTGGCGGTCACTTCGAACTTCGCCACCGCTTTTAGCGAAACGTATGGGTTTGCTGCCTGGCAGAGCGGGTTATGCTTCATTGCCGGCATGCTGGGCTGTTTCTTCGGCACCTTCGCCGGAGGGCCCTTCTCCGACTGGGTGGCCGACTATCTCACCAAGCGCAATGGCGGTATTCGAGAGCCGGAAATGCGTCTGCCCGCCATCATTCCGAGTGTCATTGCTGCGCCACTGGCGCTGCTGCTGTATGGCTTTGGCATCGATCGTGCCTGGCACTGGATTGTGCCGACCATTGGCCTTGGGCTATGTAGGTTGTGCCCAACCGAGATCATGACAATACACATTGCTAACGCATCTTTGCAGTGTCCTTTGCCATCAGTCAGGGAACGAATGTCTCCTTCGTGTATTGTGTCGACGCCTACCGACCGGTGGCTGGAGAAGTCGCCGTTACTCAGCTTGCCTTTAAATGTAGGACCCATCTTTCTTGTTACGCTATAAAAGTAACAGTATCACTGACAGCTCAATAAGCCTGCTTCGGATTCCTGCTATCCTTCTATACCAACCCGTGGATCGCCGAATCCGGCTACGCGGCCGCCTTTGGCGCCATGGCGGGCATCTCGGGGGGTTGCCTGCTCTTCTTCATTCCGCTGTATTTATGGGGGAGACATGTTCGACTGGCATCGATGAAGTGGCCCTTCGTTCAGTTTGTCTTCTGGAAGGATGATCGGGAGGTGGGAGAATAGTCCGTTAGCTGAGGTCGCGTCGATGAATGTTGGTGTCTATCACCAAGTAGCCTTCCTTTGCTCTCATTCGATTATAGTGAAGTAGTTGTAGCGCATCCATTCATACGTTTCATCAACCACTCTGTCCAACCCAATAGTTTTGCCGCGTTTTACCCCATACGCCGCCACTGCCCTGATCCAGAGGGTGTTTGGAGGGACGGTATATGTAGTCCTTTTCAGTGACCAGAAGATTCATTTCTACGTTACAGCGCAACATATCCTTATGGAGAACATTTCAGGTCATGCCAATGACTAGGCATGCCTCTGCCGGGAATCTGCGTAACAGCCATTCAAGCTCCAGCTATCCTGACGCTCCTACGCACAAGCCCTCCACCAGGCCCACCCCCCAAATCCCAAGCATGTAATCCAGTGTCCAAAAGCCTTCATCTTGAGTGTCTCACCCCCATTCGCCCAGACAACAAACCCATCCGCAAGTCCAACCAGCGCACAGACGGCAGCGAAGATAGTGACAGCGGTTTCCTGACCGTAGTACTGCAAAGCAAGCAGCGTCAGACCATAGCTTGTCTCGCGGATACCCTTGATGTACATGAGGGGAGAAACCGCGCCGGGGGGAGGAGTGCGTTTGTTGCCATGGGTGGACGCGGAGGAAGCAGCGGACTCGAAGGGTAAGCCAAAACGTGGATACTCGGGGCCGGGACGAGCCAGCGCATGGCAGCCCAGGGCGAGGGTGAGGGTGCCCAAGACGTAGGCCGGGACAGGACTGAAAGTGGCCATTTTGATGGTGTATGTAATGTATCAGAGCCTAAGATGCTTGCTCATCAAGCGGGTCAGTCCGATTCCACTGCGGAGAGATTTGGCAGATGGGAAGAAAGGAATGGAATGTTGCGGCTTGAGAGACACCGTGACCCACCTCGCGCCGGGAAGGAGTGTTAATCTCCGTGGCAGGGAACAATGGCACCCGCGGGACAATACCTCTGTACTCTGTAGGCACAACACTCCAGGTGTGAACTGCAAGGGTTGATACACAGAACAGCTGACGGTCGATGGTAAATGCTTCTCTTCAGGAGGAGAGGGAAAGAGGAAACCTCGTCCACCTTCCAGCTCGTCAGATTTGAACTGACAGGACTACTAGACTCGACAGGGACAAACAAAGCAGCTGACAACGCCAGTCCCGGTCGGGGTTAGTGCTGATGCCCGGCCCGTTTTGCTATCTGTGATTGGCTGGAATGGAAGCGCGTCTTCCCCTCTGCGCTGGCCTCAGGGCATTCTTAAACAAATCACGTGAAATATCACGTGGGAAGCTATGGAAGGGGCCTCATAATCAGCATCATCTCACCTGCAGATACAATCTATGTCGCGCTTGACAAGAGCAAAAAAATAGCTCCTAGTGAACATGTAAAGCTGTTGCAAACATCAGTAATAACTAGCAATACGACTCGAAAGGGTCATGAAGCGGAATATTAACTAGCCGATGTAGTAGTACATGATGAACTTATGAATTGAAGCAGGGCCGGACTTGGAAAAGAATATATATTAGACGCCACCCCATACATTCATAGGACTGACTGTATACAGAAATAACTAAACACCAACAGTCAAGCATTGCCAACTGCATTTATATCAACCAAGGACTACACCAGTACCATAACTTTGCCATTATCAACGTCCACGCAAGTTTTCTGTTCACAGAATCAGACACTTTCCATTAGTACTCGGACAGTCGTTGTGCCCATCCCCTGGTGCATTCTTACAAGATAGAATCCTGTCCCTCCTCAAACCTCACCACATTCTTTAAAGTCCCCAGTCCCGAGATCTCTACCTCGATGTGATCTCCATCTTTCAACAGCTGTCGCGGCGTCTGGAAGACCCCAGCCCCGGCCGGGGTCCCTGTCATGACCACCGTGTAAGCAGGGATAGTCGTGCCTAGATCCATGTTAGCGGCTATGCGAAAAGGCTTGGAGCACACAATATAGTAAGAAGGCTTTTACATGGACATACTCTGACTCATCCAGCTAAGTACCCTCTCCGGGGAGAAGATCATATCCTTCCCGATAACCGTATCCTGCTTAACCACCCCATTGATCCGGGTAACGAGAGTCGCCGATGTTCTGGTCTTCGCAAACACATCAGGGCTCACCAGGACCGGCCCAATGGGCGCAAACTTGTCAAACGCCTTGGCATAGAAGAACTGTCCGCCCGACTGCTCTGGGAGCTGGAAAAAGCGGCACGACAGGTCATTCCCGACTGTGTAGCCGAGGATGTACTGCGAGGCCTGCTCGGGTGTGACGTCGCGGCACTCGCGGGAGGTGACGAAGACGAGCTCGCCCTGTGTTCGTTAGTGATGGATACATGGGCGGATGGTGCAGTTGTGCGTGACTTGCCTCCCAGTCTGGTAGATGCGAGGCGCAGAAACGGCTGATGGGGATGGTTTCGTCGGGAGATGCAAGGGCGGCGGGTGGCTTGGTCCAGACGGGGGGGTTGGCGGGGACGTTCAGCTGTCAACTATTAGGTATGATACCTTGTGACAATTGATTCAGTGAAAGGCGTACATTTGCTTCCTTTGCGTGGCTCCTGTAGTTCAAGCCGACACAGTAGATGGAGTTGTTTGTTGGCGGCAGAGGGGGGAGGAGCTACACCGGGTCCGTCAACAGAGCAATCCAACTTCAGTGGTATCAAAGCAACAACCGACCTTCGAAATCGTTACAGCGGACGAGTTCTGGCCTTGCACCAGTTCCTCGTACGTTGGGTATGCGATGACCGATGACCCGATGACTGGGCTGGTCGAGGAGCAGTTGGCGAAGAACTCGTCGCCATTGTCTGTCTGGAAATGACAGAGATATCCGAAAGAGCTCATCTCTGTCGCTGCAAACGAAATCATTAGTATGGTAGTAATTTAAGGGGGCAAGTGACGGCTGTTGACTTTTAAATTGGTTACTGTTGCTTGCACGTGTGGACGATCGTGGCTTGGGTGTTCCTCCGAGGAGTATCTTTCATCGCCACTCCGCGCTCCAATTATTCGGCTTGGAGGCTTTCTCGGCGCAGATTTTGGAGAGTTGCGTGAGATCACTTCTGTAACCCTAGGTCAGAAAGCCTCAGTCGTCACAGGTGCAGTGTCTTCCCAGTATAACAAAGGTATAAAAGACGCTTCTGCAAAGAATTTTCCTGTCGCCGTTCCACGGACTACTCTACTCTTAGATCCTCGCACAAGTTTAAGCGCAAAATGTCACTCTGGCTTATCGATCTGATTGCCCTCCTCCCCTCAAAATGGCAGAACTGGATCCTCCCACCATCCACCATCCCCGTTGTCCATAACTCTCCGCAGAAAGTCCAACTCAGCCGCATCGCACATGTCTACTTCGAGCATGCCAGCCTCGAAGCTTTCACCAAGTTCGCCCAAGACTTCGGCTTTGTCGAGGCCATGCGGAAGGGAAACACCATCTACTACCGTGGGTACGGAAGAGACCCGTACGTCTACGTAGCCTCCCAGAGCCCCACGCGCAGATCCCAATTCCTAGGTGCTGCCTTCGTCGCCAAGGACGAGGAGAATTTTAACAAAGCGGCAGCGATCCCCGGAGCGGTTCGCAAAACACTGGACGATGCACCAGGGGGCGGCAAGCGGATCACTTTTGCTCGACCAAACGGGACATTTTTTCATGTCGTGTACGGGCAGACGGAGCGAGAGGTTGATGTTGAAGGAACAACGCCGCCAACAGCGACACACGACTCGCAGGGGCCCTTCAACACACCTTTTGATAAACCACGCAAAGGGCAGTTCCAGCGGTACCACGATGGTCCCGCCCTAGTGCACAAGCTCGGACACTACGGCTACGTGTGCAAGGAGTTCGAAACAGAGCTTGAGTTCTACACTTCCAACTTCAATTTCGTGCACTCGGATATCCTGTATCTGCCGCAGTTCCCGCAGATGGAGGTCATGAGCTTTATGCACCTCGATCTGGGCGAGGAGTATACAGACCACCACACATTCTTTCTGCAGCGGGCGTCACCAACTGTGGGGAGCACCTATGTACATCATACCTCGTTTGAGGTGGCAGACTTCGATACACAGCTGATGGGGCACCATTACCTGGCGAAGAAGGGTTGGAAGAGTGTTTGGGGGGTGGGAAGGCACATTCTGGGAAGTCAGATCTTCGACTATTGGTATGATAGTTCGAAGTTCAAGATCGAACATTATACTGATGGGGATGTGGTGAACTGTCACAACCCCACGCGCAGAGAGCCGGTTGGGCCGCTGTCTGTTTGGGGGCCTGAATTGCCGGGTGACTTTGGGGATAACAAGGCTTAAGTAGTTTGGTCCGTTGCAGATGTGATTGGAATAGTATTAGGATGGAAATATACTAGCACAAGTGGAGATATTCTACAGACATTACATCTGACCGCGCAAAAACTTGGGCGCCTCGTAGGTCAGAAAGTCCTTCCCCTTGAACCACCAAACGAGACATCCGAAGAGAGTCCATCTCCCAATGTGTCCTGTCCCAGTCGACTGGCCAACCGGCACAACCATCATCCTTTTCTGCGCTTTTGCCGAATACGTCATAAGTGGAGACCTTCTCTCGATAGCCGCGGCGATATTCGAAGCAACTGTTTGTCCCTGGAGAGAGACCCTCGAAAGCAGTCGATAGGGAAGGCAGGTGATGTCTCCAACAGCATACGTGTCGTTGCGGCTTGCACCATCTTGCACGACCCTAAGCTGATTATCAACATTGACCCAGCCCTGCTCATTCAGACAGTTCTTTGGGATAAAGTCGTTATTCGGCACGGTGCCCGTCGTAGCGATATACGCATCGACAATATACGTTTGCCCACTCGACAGCTTGACCTTCCAAGTCTGTGTGCTGGCTTCGTATGTGGCATCCTCAACCGAGGTGTTCCTTAAGACAACGACATTCTTTCGCTCGAGAAGCGACAACGCGGTTCGTTGGACTGTCTCCGTCGCCCGCTCCAGCAACACACTTGTCTTCGACACCAGCGTGACCTGCTGCGGTCCACGAGCTTCGGCCAGCTCCCCAGCAATTTCGACACCCAGGGGCCCTGCGCCACCAACCAGAATTGTCTTAGCGGTTGATAGCTTTATCTGCGCCTCCTGTATAGCCTTCCTCGTGTCTTCGAAGTCAGTGGCCTTGAACGGCAGCTTCACACCTGCCGTTCCAAGCGTGGCGGGCGTTGAACTTCCAGACGCGATAACGAGGTAGTCAAAGCCAAAGGAGGAAATCATCGTCGCAGATGTAGTTGTAGACAGTGCGACTTTAACGGACTTGGTCGAATAGTCGATCTTAGTCACTAGCCCCTTTACGGAAATGAACGAGCCCTCAGGATATTCGCGGAAGGCATCGGGAATGGAGTAGAGGTATTTGCTTGGTGGAAGACTCTCGGGCTTGACGAGGAATCGGGGGGCAGCGATGTTGGAGTAGTACTCATCCGAGGGGTTGATGAGGGTTATGGCAGCTCGGGGTGTCTGTCGAAGTAGTTTATGGCTTACGGCGAGGCCTGCGTGCGAACCGCCGATGACGATCACCGAGACGGGCTTCGACATGGTAAAGTGTGCGGGAAGTTGTTGGTGAGTAAGGATGCAAAGGATATTTTGTCTGTCTCATCGCGTCGAGTGGGCAGCTTAATACTTTCGAGTGGATGGTCGGATGGTCTTGTTTAGTCTGGCCTAGTCTTGCGGGAAGCTGAGACTAATCTCGGGATAACTTCTTCGGAGGATCTTCACAGGAGATCATCCCATTGGCTGCAATTTGCGCCCTGACACTCGGTGACGAGGAAGCAGACAAGCTAATGAGAATACGAAGATAATATTAGAACCCTTATCTCACCCAATTATTGCGGCCTGTGGGCCTCGGCGCAGTCAGACCCATTGTACGACTCCACGTCGCAAACATGAAAAGTATTTAAGTTGTATGTCCTCTACTTAGCACTCAGAGAGCAGATTCTCAGTGATTGAAAGCATAATGAGCAGCACAAATACTCCATTTAAAGCCATTATAGTAGGTGGAGGGCCTGTCGGCCTTGCAGCCGCGCATTCCCTCCACCTGGCCGGTATCGACTTTCTCATTCTGGAGCGCCGGCCCGCCATCATCGAAGACAAAGGGGCAAGCCTTATCGTCCACCCTCATACCTTGCGAGTCTTCGATCAGTTTGGTATCTTAGATGACGTGCTCCCGCATGGCACGGAATTGAACCATCATCTGTCCTTCACTGCCGACGGACACGTCTTCGCCGAGAGCAATCGGTACAACCTTGTCCGTGAAAAGTGAGATTTCTGTCTTTGCCAACATACACTCTTATATCTCATGGGTGTCTCCCCCTTTTTTCCCTTCGAAGAAAGCCGCTGATATATCGTTCATTTAGTCACGGCCACGGCCCCGTCGCCTTCCACCGCGCCGAGCTGATCAAAACCATGTACAACGGCCTCCCAGATCAAGCCAAGCAAAAGATCCTCACAAACAAAAGTCTAGCCGACATCACAACAACTTCAGACTCTGTCACCGCCACCTGTGCTGACGGAAGCACCTACCATGGCTCCATACTTATTGGTGCGGACGGTGTCAACAGCAAATCCCGGCACCTCATTCGCTCCCTTGCGCTACAAGAAGACCCCACGCGCTCCTGGGACGCCGAGAACCCCTACACGGCCACATACCAACTGTTGTTCGGGTCCTTCCCGTCCCCTGCGCCAGCTGAGGCAGGGCAGGGGTACGATATCCAGTCGAAGAATAAGGCGATAATGTATTTCAATGGTCCGGAGCGCGGTTGGTTCTTCCTGTACAAGCGACTGCCCGCGCCGATGAGTTCGCGGACCATCTATACACAGCAGGACGTGGAGGATGTAGCGAGCGAGTTTGCAGAGTTTCCACTCACGCGGACGGTGAAAGTTAAGGATGTGTGGCCGCGGATGCTGGGTGCTGGACTAACGAATCTGGATGAAGGGATCGTGAAACACTGGAGTTTCAGACGAGTTGTGCTGGTTGGTGACGCGTGTCACAAGATGACGACACATCTGGGACTGGGGTTTAATAATGGTATCCAAGATGTGGTTGTGCTGTCAAATCGTCTGCGAAAGGTTGTGAGGGCAGCGGCGGCGTCTGGCAGTGGAGGTCCCAGTGCACAGGAGCTCAAGGGCCTCTTTGAGGAATACCAGAATATGCGTATGAGCTCTGTGTGCTCGCTTGAAGGGGATGTGGTGAAGTCTGGACTGGAAACAAGGATGCACGCATGGCACAATGTTTGGTATTATCTGCTGTCTCGGTGGCTGAGTGTATTGAAGGTACTGGAGGCTTTATTCATAACGTATGTGATGGCGCCGGAGTTTCGCAAAGCGCAGGTGCTGGATTATGTGCCCAGAGAGGAGCGGATGAAAGGGAAGATTAGTTGGATTTATCCTATGAAGTCTACTGCGGCAAAGGAGGATTACTAGGAGATGGCTTGTTGGAATCGACTTTCATACTCGCATTTACTAGCGTAATATTCCAACAACCAAGGCTAACCTGCCCGAACTCCCTTTCCAGTTACTACCCGAGCAATATGCTAAGGTGTTCCCCCAGCTTGAGTGATGCAGAGGTAAAAGACTTCACATATACGCAATCGCGATTGGCAAGCACCGATGTGACCTGTGCTTTCAATTTGAATACCAACCCATTTCTGTATTCCCTATCTCACTAGGCCGGTTGCAATATGCCGGGTATGCCCCGATTGGAATGAGATTCAAGGAATCTCGCGCAAGCAGTGACGCCTAGAGCCATCGTGATCGAAATAATTTGCCAGTCTACTTTAGCACATGTACCCAAAATCTAGTGGATGATAAAGCCCCAGATGTGTACTTCAAAGGGACTACGGAGTCCGTTTTTGCCTCGGGATGACATCGGGTTGGTCTATTTCAGTCCGTCGGGTGGAAGTGCACATGAATAGCCCCCCGTTCCAGCCTGTCTAAAGCAATATAACCCGTACACTTGTTGCTAATCGAGAGCCAAGCTGATACATTTATACCTCGAGTCCATGCTCAATAAATTGCCAAATCGTCAGCAAGCAACACCAGGGCCCCTTCCACAACACCAACTGCGCCATGGCGAACCGCGAAACGTTTGCGCTCATCACCGGGTGTAGCAGTGGCATTGGCAAAGAACTTGCAGTGGCCTTTGCGAACAGAGGAGTCACCGTACTGGGCACAGCACGCCGCACGCAGTCACTCGACGAACTCACGAGCAAATACAGCAACATCAAAGCTCTAGCGCTTGACTTGAGTGACCCAGAAATCATTACAAAGCTAAAGGATAGTGTCTTGGATTACACAGACGGATACTTGGACTACCTGGTCAATAATGCGGGGACGCACTACGCCGGGACAGCGATGGACCTAGAGATGGATGAGGTGGTCGCTATCTTTCAAGTGAACGTGTTTGCCGTCATGCGCCTGTGCCAGATTTTCCTGCCTCTTCTCCGCCAGTCGCCACGAGGGCGTATTGTGCAGATTGAGAGTGTCACGTGGAATATCCCGGTTGTGTGGCAGGGCGCATACAATGCTTCTAAGGCGGCGCTCAGCCAATATTCACGGACACTTCGTCTGGTGAGCACACGTTCCGTTGTGGATTACTTGGAAGCCATCATGCTAAAATTTCATAGAGGTGAAACCATTGGGGGTCGAGGTGATCGAAATCGTCACGGGATTTGTGCAGAGCAACATCCTGCACCACGGCCTCCACGCGCCCGAGGACTCGGTGTATCTACCCATCAAAGGCATTATTGAAAACATCAAGTATCAGGGCAACGCGAATGGAATGCCGGCGCACGTGTATGCGGCGTCGATCACCGACAAGCTGCTGCGACGACAGGTCGATCCGGAAATCTGGGAGGGGAAGATGGCGCGTCTGCTGCGCTTGATTTTCATGTTGCCTTTGCGGCTGCTGGTAGGCCATCCGTCTGAAACTTACCTGGACAAACGACTGATTGTTCCTCAGAATCATCTCCTGTACCGCAGATTCAAGCTGGGCTCGTTGAGGGAATCAATTGGTCGGTGAACAGAGGTGTTTTATGATTGGTGAAAAAATGCTCCGCGGATAAACTTTGGCCCACTTCTGAATTGAACGATGGCGTGGGGATGCAAGAGGGTAAACTGCAGAATCTTCAATGATTGAATAATTGAACCTTTCCCCTGTTCCCACTTTCCCCGAGCTCGTCTTTCTTCCGCCGAGTAATAACTAGCTACTCAACCACACTCCCCGCATGGAGCATTCCGGAGCGTCCTCGCCTAGTATAGTATCTAGTCAAGATCCCAGCGCTATGTCGACAAGAGTGTGCGATAGGTGCATCCGGTAACCCGCCTCTCCCTCGGCCTTTCATGTGTCACTAAGCTTCTGCGCAGGAAGAAGATCAAGTGTACGTCGGCGCTTTCACTCGATCTGGAGGTATTAGTCGCTAAACACCCGTAGGCAATTTGGCCCGGCCAACTTGCTCTCGTTGCTCCGACCTGGGCAAGACCTGCACTTATTCGCTGGTGAAACGGAGGCCCGGTCCTCCTCGTGGCTCTCGCTACACCACCCGCCGACCCAGATCGCGCACTCCCTCTGGTAGCTCCACCTTCATATTATGATTTTGGGAAATATTTAGTTACTGAGTAAATGATGATCCTGACAAAGCAACCCCGGAACGCAGCGTCACACTACAAGAGTCTGACCCGGTGATTTCCCCGCCAGGTGAATCGGTTTCCAGTGAGCAAGTGGCGCAGGGAGCCCCTCTGCAACACCCAAGCACCACTAGCCCTTCATGTTCTCGTCACTTGCCTTTCTCCTCGCAGGACGAGGAGCACCTGTATGTCACCTTCCTTGCCAGACAGAGCCAAACTGACAAGTTTTGGTACCGCTGCAGAATTGAGTGTTTCTTTGACATCGCCCAAGATGCAAATCCTATCTACTCGAAGAAACGCTTTCTTCATCGATATAGAAGCTCACAATGCAGTCAAGACCTTATCACGGCAGTGGCTCTCATTGCCGCAAATCTCACCCAGTTCTCCGTGGGTGATGGTGGTCCAAACTTAGATGCAGAGCTTGACTCACTCCTCAGCTCAAGCCTGCTCGAAGATGACCTAGTCGGGGATACCCCATCCCTCGACCAGTTTCGCAAAGCCTACATACTGGCCCTCTATGAGTTCCATCAGTTCCCAGGCCATCACTCCTGGCTGCGTATTGGACGGGTCACACGCATGGCCTATCGAATTGGCCTAGACCGACTCGAGCACATCCGCGTGCTCTACGCCGACTGGAGCACGGTCAGCGACGAAGATATCCAGGAGTGGCGGGCTCTCTGGTGGCGCATCTACCGCCTCGACACCTACGCCAATCTTGCCTCTGGCACACCGTATCTCATCGACGACACCTTAATCGACACCTCTTTCAATCTCAGCCAAACAGCAAACCCTTCTCATGCAATCTTCCTTCCTCCTAACTCAGCTGGTCTCGCCGAGCTCCTCCCCGCCATTACCTCAGACCCTGAAACCCTCCTAGACAATATCCACAACATCACCATCGCATCCATGCGCCAAGCCGGTCTTATGATCCGCATCCACATGCTCCGCTGGCAAGCCGGGATGCTATCACAGATCACTGCCGTCGATCGCCAACTAACAACCCTGCGCCTCGCCCTACCACCCGGCTGGCTCAACCCGCACCGCAACGCCTTCATCAACGAGAGCCCGCTCGCCCACCACGCGCGGCTCATAACAGTCTACCACCTTCGCATGGCGCAGCTGCTCCTCTCCGTTGCAGAGTGCAGCGCCCGGCGCGCAGACGACTGGCTCTCAGCCTGGCAGCGCGTCCTGGAGACATGTCAGGATATCGCTGGGTTGGCGAGTCAGTGGGACAGCGCATATTGCATGACGGTCGACCCGGCCATCACGTTTACCATCTTCACAACACTCATATTTCTTGATCTTCAAAGGAAGTGCGAGCTAGTGGCAACCGATGATCTCCATTCGAGCATTGACCATGACATCACCGTGCTGCATCTGCAGCTTAAACACTTCGGGACCATATGGACGCAGGCGAGGCTGCTTACTTGTAAGGTTCCCACCTCCTTCAGGCATGTATGGTAGTACCATGGGCTAACACTAGGGCGGCGTATAGTGTCATTCGAAAGCTTCAGTGAATCAGTCACCGGACCGCTAGCACACAATCATATTGCGTTGATTCTTTCGCGCTTTGAGTCCCCGCTTCATCCGCGGTGGCTGCAGTTTCTTGCATCGGCTCGGCCTGCTCTTGAGGCTTGTCACTGATGTTCTGATAAGCATACAATCGTTCCAGCTACGTTGTTAAACCCGTTCTTAGCGGCCTACATTGACAGTAGGCGGAATGAAGCGCGAGTAATCTGTGAGTCTTTTGTAGATTCCACTTCTTAGTGCTGTGGTATTTGCAAGACAAACCATTTAAGCATATGGCTTACAAAACATGTATGAGATTATGCGTGATACACCAAACGATTATAACTGCTACTCTTCACCTCGACTTTACACCTGAGAGCGATGATCTCTATCAAGAGACCTTTCTGCTACCCACCAACCTTTAGGGAACCACATGCCAGCTCTAACTTCTGACTAAAACAATGGAAGCTAAATCTATACCTAAGGATAATAATGCCAGAAACTCTGGCCACAGTAGCTAGCAAGCCAAGGTGTGCGTTAGTAATGGTACGGCCTCTTAAGTACTTCTGAAAGTTCCGCCGGTAGACCCTCCGGGCTGTGCCGATCTTGAGCTTGGCGCCGGCCGCCGGGAGTCCACATTTATCTCGGCGATATAAATAGCCATGCTATTGCTGAGTGAATAAAGTACTAAATAAGTCTAAAGCAAGACATCGGTGTATAAATAAAAGAGGTGGGTTCAGAGGAATGTAAGGTGGAAATAAACGGCATAGCTCGCGACATAGCAGAATATAGTCCGGAGCCATCTGCAGATACCTAAAGTTGTACTTCTTCTTGTGACATTCGAGTCATCCAAACTGGTCCTTAGCAAACATTATATTTGTTTGTACTGGCTTGCTTGGCAAAATCATTGTTATACAATTCTTACAAAGTACTTCTACTGAAAGTGCTCTAGTGACAGCCCCTATCTTCCCCACTTGAATGATTCTTAGGACTACTTTGTCAGTGCTTTGTTTCTACTGCAGAAATTCTACTTTGAAGGGTTTCATTATGGCGGAGATCAGGGGATCAAAGATCCCATTTTCAATTCATTAAGTGCAATTATGACAAGGCAACATCAAATTCAGAACAGAAACAATAACAGAACAATCAACGCCTATCCCATATCACCCCTTCATTGTCAAATTATTATCCTTTCGAAAATAGTGACTTCACTGTACATCCACGCGGGTCACCATCACAACATCCGTCTCCACCTTCGGCAACTTGATGCTCAACACCCCGTTCTCCATCTCCGCCGTGATGCCCTCAACATGAATTTCCACGGGCTGGAACACACTTCCCAGTCGCACCTGGCGGTCAAAAGTCCCCACGCAACGCTCATCCAATGCCAACGTCTTCAGCAATTCCTCATCGCCAGGACGCTCAATCGTCCCGCTGACATTCAACTCGAACTTCTTCGGATCCCACTTCACTTCCACCGCTTCCTTCTTCGCTCCAGGCAGCGAAACATGCACGATAAAGGCCTCCGTGGTGTCGAACACATCCACCTCGGGGTGGAAAAAGTCGCCGCGCTTGTGGTGCTTGCGGTGGTGATGATGGTGGCCGAACTCCTTGAATCCAAAAGGGCCAAAGCCACGGTGCGGTCCGCCCCGACCACCGTGTTTGAAGCCACCGCGCATGTGTCGACCCCCGTAAGGCCCGAACCGACCATGCGGTCCATGGCCGAATCCGCCATGTGGTCCAAATCCACCGTGAGGTCCTTGAAAGTCAGCTCCCCAAGCGCCAAATGCTCCAGGATGAGGGGGGTGGTCGAATTTCCCCCATGGACCGCGCCCATGGCGACCGGGCCCATGACGGCCCTTTCCACCCTTGGCGTGGAAGCCGCCGTGCCGACCGTGACGCTTGCATTTCTTGGATTCATCACGGTCTTCCTCATCGGAAGAAGAAGAGGAGGATTCATCATCTTCGGCGGTCTCGGTCTGGGTAGGCTCTTCGTCTTCAGTCACAGGCTCTCCGCGGCGGTGGCGGCGGTGGTGAGGGCCATGGCGGCCGCGATGGGGCAGATCGAAGTCTCCAGCACCGGCAAAGTGTTCGCCATGGGGCATGTGGTTGTGGTTGAGACCAGCGAAAAAGGGGTGAGCAAAGCTTGGTTCTTCCATGCTGGCGACGACTTCCCAGTAGGGAGGGAGTTGATTGAGATCGCGAATGTTGGCCATAATTGGATTTTGTGATACTTTTTGTGTCTTGGGTTGGTATGATAATATTCCGGTTTCAGCTAATGCTTGAGTGTCGGATTGTGTGTTGTAAAAAGAAGAAGAGGGAATTGATGAGAGAGTATAGAATGAGGGATTGGATTGACTGTAGTGATGAAGGGAACATTGTCAAGGTGAGCTGTCCCCTTTATATAGATCCTATCCCAGGCATCCATGATAGCTCCTTTGCATGATCTACGCCACAGGCTGTGATCGTCGTCGTAATCCCTTCCTCTGAATTGGTCTTGCCACCGTTCGGAGATTAGCATATACCGACTCGGATGTCCTATTGTCCTTCGGGCTTTTCCCAACACGTCACTGTCACTAACCCGATGGGGTAGGATATGATGAGTCACTGTCGGGATAGCGGAGCTAGCTACCAGGTTAGGCAGCCAAAGCCTTAACTCCGACGGTGAATTGCTGCGCCACAGCCACAGCCACCGCCTTATCCCCGCAATCCGAGCCTCGCTCTCCCTGTCGGTGGCGCTTCATGTGCAAAGGACCGCAGCTCATTGATGGGTCTGTTAAGTCTGGCCTGCCGTTTTGCCCCATGAGTCATGAGCTAGGCATGAATTAAACATTACGCCAAGCATCTGACGCTGCAGTACTCAGTTCTTTTCGGGAGGTTCCTCTCCGACTGGTCGTCGGACTAAGCTACACCCCGACCCTGCCATGGGGCTTTCAGCCTTATCGGTGGTTCTGTTCGGGCTGGTTACGTCCGAACAGCCGGTCAATCACAAGCCATAGAAGAGCGACCCATTAAAACCTATCAATAGAATAACCCAGGCCGATAGAAACCAGATGGTTGCGCTTCGATCGTTGTTCATGGACGCTATCAACAACAGGAAGATGCGCTAGCCACACGGCGATTCATGAAGACGGTCCTGGAAGCGGGAACTCTTTTCCTAACGTCTCCTAGCATGATTCCTTGTCAGGTAATTGAATGAGTTTAGATGCTGAGCATGAGCGGGCAGTATCAATTATGGCAAAGTTAGAACATTATAGCGCACCAAACGGACTACATCGCGTTCCTGGGCATAGAATGTGTGGTAGGGCTGGCAATCTCTATCCTGCTCTGTGCCTAAGTGCTTCCATCAGGGGAGATGAGAGCATAACCAAGGGTTCCGCTGTCATTGAGGCGTGTTGATACGTTATCTACCATGGCGTGCTGGCGTGCTAGTAAGCACTTAGCCCAAAGCGGATGTGCCGAAGATACCCAGAGAGATGAACAACCCAAGGGAGCTGCTGCCTGTGAGCGGAAACCCATTTATCAAGCACCTAGGCTCAGGAAATGTGGTGGTCTTGGTTTGACTGATCGCATTGTTGTCTCAAAGCCACCAGAACGCTTCACAGAAAGATGGATGAATGGAACGTCCTAAGCGCAACGGCAACTCAACTTGGCCAGCTGCTGCGAGGAGGCCACACAAATAGTGTGGATATCGTCAAGGCCTACCTCGCTCAAATCGACCGGCACAACAAAGCTGGCCTGAAGCTACATGCAATCATCTCCGTCAATGCTGAGACTGCTCTTGCTCAAGCAGCGACCCGCGACAACGAAAGATCAGAGGGCAAAGTCCGCAGCCCACTTCATGGAATCCCGATCATCGTAAAAGATGCGATCATCACGTCCGAGTCCCTAGGTTTACCAACCACGGTCGGCGCTTTCGCTTTCAAAGATACCTATGGACTGAAGAACGCATCTATCATAGATATCCTCCTGGAGCATGGCATGATCATCCTTGCAAAAGCCAGTTTGACGGAATTTTGCGGTCTGAAGGCGACTTGTATAACCGCCGGCTGGTCGGCAATCAACGGACAAACTCAGTCCGCTTATATCGAGGGTGGTTTCCGATCGGACGATCTCTTCATCGGTCGCTCTGGGCCAGGAGGCTCCTCGTCGGGGTCCGCAGTTGGGGTTTCAGCCGGCTTTGCGCCGTTATCGCTGGGGACGGAAACTTCGGGCTCAGTCTGCATGCCGGCAAATCGGGCAGGGCTGTACTCCATCACTGCGAGTCGAGGGAGTGTCCCCATAGAAGGAATCTTTCGCTTGAGCAAAGACTTTGATAAGTTGGGTGCTATGGCCAAATGTCCCGAGGACCTCGGCCTGTTGATGCCGCTGCTCAATGGTTCGCATTTGGAGCCTGTGACGTGGAGCGACATTTCGGTCGGTTTTGTCGATCCGATTGTATGGGATGCATTTGGATTCCAAAAGAGCCAAGACAAAAATATAGAAAGTCAGATTGTAAGTTATCTTATCATTGATTTCCAGGCGGGCTACACCTGACGCTTTATAGCTCGAGCGATACGAATGGGCAAAGGCAGAAATTACTCGTCGGGGAGGCCGAGTTGTTTACCCCGTAGGTTTACCGACGATGGAGAGCCTTTCCTTTGAAGGCAAGAGTGTCAACTACTCCGTTGCATGTGCGCTCATCACTTCTTACGACATGTGATCGATAATAGCTGATGAAAGTATAGTTCATGAATTTCCAAGCCTATTGGAGGATTACTGCTCTCTCCTGGTAGATCCCGAAGTCACATCAGTCCCAGAATTGATCCAATTCAATGAACAGCATGCCTCTTCTGCCATGCCCCAGCGTAAGTAATTATCATGGCATCTAAAGAAGTCCAAATACTTATACCTCGTAGCACATACCGATCAAACTGATCTTAAGGAGACGCTCAAGTCAACCATGACTGAGGAGACAGCTACAGCAGCCAAGGCCTACGCTCAGCGCTTAGCTGGTCCCGACGGCATCGATGCCGCGCTACAAAGTAGTCGCATTAACCTGGTAATTGGACCGGGAGATTGTGCAATCTGCGCAGTGGCTGCTTTAGCAGGCTATCCAACCGCCATGGTCCCACTCGATCGCTTGGAAGGTCCTGGTGGGCTGGGCCAGCCCCAGGGGTTAATGCTGATTGCCAGCGCGGGGGGAGAAGCACAAATCCTGGCATTTATGCAGCTGTGGAAACAGATTGTGGGTGATTGGAAGATTCCCCCTCTGCTGTTCTGATGAAATTTATTGTGACCATTCCCGTCTTGATTGCCCGACTTTAATATGTGCTATGCGGGACTTTTGTATCTATTTAACATGTTGAGGGTCATAATAAGCCTATATGAAAAGCGACTTCATCGAAGAGCAAACCTTGCAAACCTTGCTGTCATCATGGTGTTATTTGTATCAGGCTCTGAAAAGGCCCATGGAAGCTATCGATTCTCCACCTCCACTGTAATGTCCACCGTCATTAACACTCCACCACCCTTGTCTCCTTCTGTCAAACGTTTTGTACTATCGCTCAAACTCGATCTTTTTAAGGTCGACTTCCTCTTGACAGTCACGACCGAGTCGATTGTCGCCAATTCCGCGGGCCTTTTCCCCTTACTTTCATGACTGCCGAGTGTAGAATTTTGTCCGTATGGATAAGTATGTTTGAGCTCCACCTCGTCGGGCAGTCGGGTGGTAATAAGACCGGAGTGTAAGCCGGCAAAGATATGGTACAGGGTTGGTAGGCAGACGATGGTGACGGTGGAGCAGGTCATGGCTTGTTGGCAGATCGTAGGGTTGGTGATGGTCCCTAAACCCAAGATATACTTAGTACGAGGAGGTGCGCAGGCCGAACAAGAGAGAAAAGAATACTAACATGTTATATCGGTTGAATGGAGGTATGATGGAAGGAGAGCGAGGTGTGCAATGGCCAGTGCTATCACACTGTACCCTTGATCAGTGACTGATGTTTTCTCGAGTGTGGACGGACGAAGTACATTATGCGTGCTGAGAAAGCGGCGAGGATCTTCACCCGTGTTGTGAGTGTCAGTTGGACGTTGCGCATCATGAAGAATGGTATGACCACAATGACAAGTTCTGTGATTATGTGTATTATGGATATGGGGTAGAGAATTGAACCCTGATAAAATATCAGACGTGAGCTTATATAATTGCCAGGTGCAATGTTTACCTGCCCAGCACAGCGAGAAGCGGTATAAAGCCAGGGATTAGGCATCTGGCATTGGAACGCAATACCGAAGATGGAGAATATGGTCCATGCCGCCACGACACCAACAGTGATGCGACAGGTTTGACGAATGCCGCGGTGGGGAGTCAATTTCCAGACGAGTAGCGTGGTGGATATTTCAGATAATGAAAGGACGACCACATGGAGGAGCTGCGCGGCGTAGAGGTACTACATCATGGAGTTTAGTTTGGTGACTGCTCGTTCGAAATTTTGTCGAAATACGGACCTTGCTGGCTGTCTGGATGTCTGTGTCGCTCAGTGTGTCAATATGTCGGCCTATCCCATTGTCAACTCCTTTCTGTATCACTACCACCTCGACAATAAGTAGCGCCTAATTACGATAGCTGGTTAGAAGGACTTTGTGCTGCTGGGCCGTTCATCACCCACCAGAGCTAGCCATACGGGTATATGGACAGCAGAGCGACGCTGTTTAAAGTAGAGCACCGAGCATAGCTTGGCTGACACAAAGATAATGGCGACAATTAAAAATGCAACGGACACAAGAGTGATGAGTGGCCCATGGTTGTCATCCGAGAGAGTCTCGAAGGGAGCATCGGTCTCAGCCATGACCACGATGGTGGAAGAACATAATCGAGTAATCACTCGGTAAGAGAGCAAGTCGGAGGATAGGGCGGGATATAGCGAAGTGGAAACCCGAGAAGAAAACATGTGTTTATTGGCACAGTAATCAAAGCATGCTTGGCTACAGGGATTCTAACCCCTGTCGCAATGGTTGAAGCGTAAACGAAGTGGGCGAGATATCATGTCGCCGGTTCTACCCTAGCCCCCTGGATCCAGGTACAATTCGTTGGTCACACCACTACCACTGTGTCTGAGATTGCGAGAAAGACTTCCCATTGAGAATTATGTTTTGACTGCCGTTGTTGACATGGTTAGCGCCTCTAAACCTTTCGGTTCTGGCCAAGGAAGCTGGGCTGCTATCCGATCCAGCGCTCGTGATTGTCCCGGTAAGATTGAAAATATTCCGCGAAATTGCTCCGCTGAAGCTAGCTAACTATTTCTATCGCAACCGATCGTGTCATTCTAGGCGCAATCTATGCTGTGGGGGATCAGTGGTGGATTCGACGGTGGTCCGAGCCCGGAGATGCTGCTAATGCACCCTAAATGCCTTCCGTGCCGTTAGTCCCATCGACCGTCGTCGAAGACCCATGTCACCCAATCTAAACGGCGGGGTCGAGCACCTTTAGTGCGATGGCCTTGTCCATTGTTTTCTGAGAAAGCTGTTTCGCTCAAACGACAGTTGCAGATGGTCGCATGCCGCGTCACCAGAATCGGCCAGGGTGTCTGCAAGGACGCAGCGCCATGTTTCCACTTTCAGACAATGTCCGGAGGGCTCCTGAGTCTGGGTTCCATGATATCCCTGCTTTTATTTGTGCCTGCCCCGAAGTCGGACAGTCAAAGTCCCGAAATATTCTTCCTGTCTTTCTGGTGCCGTCCATCTCCATCTAGAGACAGTCGCATTGCGAGCTGATTCCCCCTCAGCACAGCCACTTGATGCACTGTTTTCTGCGAATTGATACAATCGACACTTCCTGCTTAAAATGCTCGACGAGGAGGTTGAGATGAAAAGCGGCAGCGCCGTCCAATCCACAGTTGCTGATGGAAGCCCTCATGGTGCCGCAAGCAGCAGCATCGAATATCGTCAGCGACAAAAGCTAGACGTACATGATCCTCGTCTAAATCACTGTCCGCTGTTCGCATGCTAACTTGGTTCTCGGCAGCGATACTTGAATTTCTTTTCCTCACTAGCGTTTTCGGCGACTCTTCTTGCGTCGTGGGAATCAGCTGGAGGCAGCTTGCAGGCCGGTCTCTTTAACGGAGGTCCTGCTGCCATTGTATATGGCATCATTATGAGCGGAGTGGGGAATCTGGCAATTGCCACTTCACTGGCTGAACTGGCGTCAGTGTATGTAAGGCCCATTCACTATGACAATTCTTAGAAACTCACTGCTGATCAAACATCCATATTTGCCAGGCACCCGACAGCTGGGGCGCAGTATCACTGGAGCTATGTTCTGGCGCCACGCTACCGGCGCTTCATTAGTTTCTTCCAAGGTCAGACATAACAATCACATTTGCACCGCGGGTAGATGTGTATGCTAACTAGCAACGGGTATATACAGGCTGGGTTACCGTACGATGCTTCTCACCTTTATGTTTGCTACACTCGCTGAAAGATGACAGTTCTTTTCTTGGGCTGCACTGGTCTGCATCTCGCCCTATTTTATCGGCACAGAGATCGAAGGCATGGCTATCCTGGCCTATCCCGACTATGATGCAAAACGGTGGCAGGGAACCCTGCTCATGTGGGCAGTAGTCCTGATCCCGATCATCATCAACATCTTCGCCCGGCGCCTGCTCGCCATCATCGAAGTCGCAGCAGGCGTGATGCATGTTGTCTTCCTCCCCGTGATGATAGCGACCTTTGTCATTCTAGCCCCGCGCAATTCTAATGCTTTCGTCTGGGATACTTTCGTGAGTGGTCTCAGTGGCTGGGAAAACCCAGGCGTCGTGTACTCCGTGGGACTGTTAGGTGTCATCACCCCCCTGAGTGGTACTTATCCTTGGCCCTGACCATACTACCAACCAACTAATCAATCTTCTCAGGAGTCGACGGCATCATCCACATGTCGGAGGAAGTCAAGAACGCCAAAGTCGTTATTCCCCGGTCCATGATCTACGGTACCATCATTAACTCTGTCATGGCATTTGGCTATCTCATCGCCGTCCTCTACTGCATGGGCGACTACACCGCTGCCCTCACCAGTCCAACGGGATACCCCATCATTACCATCGCCTACCAAGCCACCGGATCCAAAGCAGCCACATATGTGCTGATGGCCATGGGTATGCTTCCGGGTTGGATAGCACTGTTTAATGGCCTTGCGTCTGTCACTCGACTTACGTGGGCCTTTGCACGCGACAACGGGCTTCCGTTCTCTGATTTCTTTGTGAAGGTTGATCCACGATTTAAAATTCCTATTCGGGCATTATTCCTCGTCACAACATTGGTTATCCTTCTCTCCTTTATTCAAATCGGGTCATCGGCCGCCTTCAACGCTATTCTCTCCCTGAGTACGTTGGGTTTGTATATTTCATACCTAATTCCATTGGTCCTTCTGGTGTGGAAAAGGTTTACCGCACCGAAGGATATTCCACAAGGCACATTCTCTCTGGGGAAGTGGGGATTACCCATCAACCTGGTAGCGATTCTGTTCGCTACTTACTTCTCCATCTTCTTACCCTTTCCCTCTGAGGTGCCGGTGACTGGGGAGACCATGAATTATGCCGGGCCGGTGTTGGGCTTCGTGATGCTGTTTGCTTGTGGAGATTGGCTGGTGCGAGGCCGCCATAAGTGGAATGGTCCGACTATGGCGTATTCACGGGAGTGATTGGCTTCTCCTAGGTTGAATTTGAGGGAGTCAAGATGGTCAGGAGTGGGGTCTATGGGAATTGCACGGTGAGTATTTTTTACATTACCATATAAACACCACGACTACTCCACCAGAAATATATATCCCTTGCACAACTTGAAATAAATTTCAGTATGACTTTTTCATAAAATAGCAATAGTAAAGATTCATCTAACTTAATGTGCAGAGAGTAAAAATATAAGCCGTGGAAATTACAAATTGGAGATAATTTGGCGTTGAGCACTCTCAACTTCGCCCACATTCAGTCACCTTCCCTAGCAGTTGTACTCTTTCCTGTAGACACTTTCTTCATAGTACAAGTTATTCGCTTAAACCTTTATCCAATCCTCGATGGTCTAACGGTCATGATTTCCGCTTGTCAATCCCTTTCGGGAACAGGCGCGGGAGACCTGGGTTCGACTCCCAGTCGGGGAGATTTCTTTTTTTCTGCCACTATGGTCGCTGGCAGAGAGAGGCATGGATATTTTTTCTTGTGAAGGAGCACAAAAGCCATCTCTTGCATGCTGGTTTACGTAGGTGTAGCTACACTGATGATCCGCCGGTTCATCATGCTATCTCCTTCAGATCATGACTGACTGGCTTCATCGCCCTGACCTCCAATAGGCCCGAGTGGTTGGGCTGATTGGAATCTGTCATTCACAGAAAACTTGGTGTTTAAATGTTCATGAAATTTCCCCCACATCATTGGTCTTCACATAAAGCCCCTCCGGTTGCATACACCCTTCTAAAGTGTCAGCCATCGACGTAAGATAGGTCTGTAGCTTGATTTGGTCGGAATGAGTTGCAGTTACCAGACACAGCTTGGGTAATAAGGAGAAACAACTTTGCAGGCAATTAGGAGAAAATGTGGCGCTTCGAACGTTAGTTTTCCAAATTCTCAAGAGGTTGCATCTCAGAGAGGGTCTACATCAACCACCCCCAAGCCTGAGCGGGGCGTAGCAATAGAATATGGGAAGCTGCAGCATCATTTCCACCCCGGCAGAGGTTCGGAGCCGGCGGCTGTATATCCCCGTGAGGCTACATTGTGTGTGGTCAGATTTGCAGTCGAACAGCCCAGGCTTGTCCGGGTATAAAGCTTGATCTCGGTGGGGACCAGAGCGGTCCTCGTGTTCGTGACCGGGTCACTGAGAGTTAAGCTTAAACAAGCATTCTGTTTGGAACAATTAAGCTTCGCTCGGCAGCGATGCGGAGAAGCTGGCTGGACCCCTCCTTTAACTCGTAATCAACATCGTATCCCAGCCCATTCCACACTTGGATCAGCCATGGTCGTCTGCTGGGGTTATGGTATATCTGAATGCCCCCCTTCCAGCCTGTCCACCCTGAACCCCACGAAACCTCTACAACGGTATAACCATCACCACAAGTAATCCTAGCCACCAAAACCAAGACATCAAAATGCCTTTCGGTACCTTCGAGCTCACTGGGGACCCCATTCCTCAATACGCACCACCCTATCCTACCGGCGACTGTGACTTCACCGGCTCCACCATCCTAGTCATAACCTACCGGACTACCGCAAAAAGCGTCGCCCCCTTCGTACCCAGCATGCTTGAACTCGATGACGAGCCTCTCATCACCGTCCGCCTTCTCCGACACAGCATGACCTCCTTCGGCCCATACAACGAGTACACCCACGGCGTGGACGTGCGCTATCGCGGGGAAAAATACGAGTACTTCCTCTCCCTCATTCTCGACAATGAGTCTCCCGTCCTAGCGGGCCGAGAGCAATACGGCTTCCCCAAGAAGTTCGGCACAGTGGAGTTCAACCCGTGTGAGCCGTGTGGGACCCGAGTGATGCGCGAATACGTCGAGCATCCTCCACACCAGAAGATCCTGCAGATGAACTACAGTCCCGTTCGGAAGCAGGCGGTCCCAGATGTGGGAATGACCGTCGAATCACGTTGTATGAATCTACGTGTGCTGCCCTCGCCGATTGCGGGACAGCCCCCGTCCGTGAGGGAGTTGATGCCTCTGGCGCTTAAAATTACGGCGAAGGAGATCTGGGATGGTGAGGGTGCTGTGTCGTTCCCGGAACCGTCTGCAGTGGACCCGATGCATCGGATTGAGATTGTGCGGTATGAAAGTGCACATTTCTTGCGGGAGGCACATCTGTGGCTCGGTCCGACTGGAGATGTTTATCCTGTTTAGGTGTTACATGCTGCTTTATGTGGGTAAGGGTAATCTGATCGACGTTGGGCGTGTCCAGGACCCTTGATTCAGGTAGGGACTAGTAATTGATTACTAGGAGGTATCGACTGGGCCGTGATTGATGTGTAATACTACTGTTCATGATTTTCAAATCGTGTATGGGAAAAAGTCTCTTCAGAATGCTACGAGATGCATGAATCAGTGCGTGGACTTTTGCTGATTTACTAAAGGCCTACAGTGTGGCGGCGCTCTAGATGTGGAATACGAAACTTGTAAGTTAACGCAAAGTAATTCTTTCTATTAATACTAATCATTGGGAAATTGCTTTGGGCGTAATTATTATATAGCGCCCTTCAAGGAATAGGTGCGTAGTAGCTGAACTTGCCCGTAGGGTCATACTTGGCCTTCAGGGACCGCAGACGCTGCTGACGCCACCCCTCGCTACCATACAACTGCTGGGGAGTCTCATCACCATGGGCATAGTTGACATACGCGCGGATATCCTCGTGGTCAGTACCAGCAAAGAGAATGTTGCGCAGCTCCTGACCCAAGTTAGCCCCGCGGCGATCAAGTTCGGCGCCATCAGGGTAGTAGTTGATCATGGGAGCAGCCAGCACGTTTTCATTACGGAAGGCAAAAGCGCTCGACCGGCTATCAACATCGTGCACGCCGCCAACTGAGTATCCCTCGAACATGAAGATGGAGTTGTTGAACGCCGAAAAGCCACGGGTAGCATTCGCGTAGACGTCCCATGCCTTCTGCTGGGCAGTGACGTTGTACGTTTCGAGGTAGATCGGGTAACGGGGGTTGGCCATACCCATCTTCTGGCAGGGGGCGGAGTCGACAGCAACCTCAGTCCATGCGGCGAGATCCTTGTATGTGCCGTTGTTGGGGGACACAGAAATGGGACCGATCTTGCGGAAAGGCGCGGTGTAGACGGAATCGACGGTCTTCACTCCCTCCTGGATGATGTAGAAGATGATGACCGGGTTGTTGGGGTCGGCATCCGCATTGTTCATCCAGTACGACCAGTTGATCACGCCGGCAGCCTGGGTGCCGTTCTTGACCAGGTAGTCATTGGCAGCCTGGTAGACCTCGGCAACCTTGTCGCCACTGAAGGTCAGCGTCTCGATGGCCCAATCGCTGTACTCGATGTCATAGATCTTCATGGTGAGGGAAGTGACGATGCCAAAGTTGTGGCCGGCACCCTTGACGGCCCACCAGAGGTCCGAGTTGGCGTCGATGTGGGTCAGAGTGCCGTTCGCCAGCACGATGTTCATCGAGACAAACTGATCAAGAACAAGGCCGTGGTGGCCCTGGAGCCAACCATGGCCACCACCAAGCGCAGGACCGACAAGACTGACACATTCACAGGTTCCAGTCACGGTCTGCTTTCCTGCGGCCCAAAGCTGGTCGGTGACCTCCTTGGACATGGTTCCACCTCCGATCGTGGCAGTCTTGCCGTCAGCTGCGACCTCGACACTACTCAACTGGCCCATGTAGATAGCAATACCATGGGTCATTTCTCCCAGAGAGATGAGGGCACCGTGCACACCATTGTAGGTTAGGAAGGGGACATCCTTCTGATTGGCAAATTTCACCTGCAGGATCAATTAGCGACCAATTAAGTCACATTACATCTATGGTCCAAGGGGAGGGGGGATGGAAGGGGAAGAAACAATTCAATCAAGTGTGAGTTTGACATACAATTTCGGCGACATCATTTTCGGTGCCAGGGACCACGACAACATTAACCTCAGGCTCATCCAGGACGGACCACCGCGTGGTGGCATTTGTGAATCCACTGGAGCCCGGATAATAGATCTGGGAGGTATTGGAAAGCCTACCCGAGAGGGTCTGGAGGTCACTTTCCCAGCTGGAGGAGCGAGGGATTTGCTGCGAGACCGTGGCGAATGCCCAGGCCGCGATGGCCGTGAGCACCTCCATCTTGAGTCGAAACATGGCGGCGCAGAGAATTCCCGATCGGCAATGAGATGCGGTGGGAATAAAAGAAGAACAATGCAAAAAGCAAAAATAAGAAAAAAGGAATCTGGCAAGATGACTGGCCACGCGACCGCCCTTCTGCTGCACGTCGGAGGGCCCGGGGAATCCTTGTCAGATGGACTGACCCTGACCCGGCAATTGGGGCACCTCATTTATTTCTAGCATTCCTTCGCCATGCGAGATTACGGAGCGCACTAATCTTACTTTGCAGTTACTCTGCAAAGTGAGACAAGCGTCATATGATACCCAGTGTGCAGCTCCACCCGATCGCTCTGTTGCGGTTTTCCGATCAGAAGTTATGCAGCACCAACGAGCGCCGCGTGCGGTCCCTGTGCAGTCTCGCGGGCCATCGGCGCTCGCTTGGGGAACTGGTCGGTCCATCCCGTCCAATCTGCTCCGTGTTCAATTGAGTACGTGAGGGTAATATGTGGGTCGAGGCAGCATCGGGGATCGCGGGATGACTGGATGCTCGGAGGACTAACTCTCTCTAGGGCTTACAGGTGGGCCCGAATAGACTCTGGGGTGGAGCAGGGTCAATCTATTCACGTTGCAACTTATTAAAAGAATCGGCCGGTTGCCGTTCAGAAACCAGAACCCCTGCAGTCTGTTGATGTCAATTGGATGCCGAGGATGTTCGGAGCACGAAGGAAGCCTGGCAAACCTTGCTTTCGCTGCCAAGGCTCTCCTTTGTGGGAGTAGAAATTTTCAATGGCTGCAGAACTCCTGTTTCTGCCTGGGCTATAGGAGGCTTCGCTTCTTCCCGATCGGCGTGATAAGAGGGGAGAATTGTCCTGGATATTGCAACTACGCCTGCCTGCATTGCAGGGCGGACTCCGCCTGTTCAAGACATGTGGACGGCCATTGAACAGAGGGATGAGGCATCAAAAGCAGCCTATAACAGCAATGTCCAACTATGGACCCTCTATGCGATCGGCTGTGCGGTGACGCTACTTAGAACTTATTCACAATGCAAGGATCTGGGTTGGAGAAGGTTGCGCCTTGACGATTATCTGATATGGGTCGCAATAGTAGGTACATTCCCAACCTAACCGTTTCTTATGTGGACATATGCTGATACACTCGCTCTCTGTAGTTATTTTACACCGCACAAGTGGCACTGGCGTATAGTGTCGGCAATGTAGCCCATGGACTCGCAAACAACAGCATGACAGAGGCCCAGAGAGCTACGTTGGATCCAGGTAGCGCAGAATATCGAGAAAGGTCAGTCATTCAACCCCGATCCGGTGACTGGACATTGACGGACGCGGTCAATAGAATAATTGGCTCCAAGATACAAATTGCCGGCTGGGCCACATATACAGCGTTGATCAACTCGCTCAAGTTGTCAATGCTGGTCTTCTACACTCGACTGATGGTATGTTTGTTGGGGATGGTCATTCTGCTTTAGCAGGAGAGGGCTGACCGTACTATAGGATGGTCTCGGCCGTCGTTATCGCGTGCCCATCTGGATTGGGTTCGCCCTCGTCATCGGAAGTTTTGTCGCCTGTATGATCACTATCCTTGCGGCATGCCGGCCCTTCAATAAGAATTGGCAAATCTACCCTGACCCCGGTAGTAAGTTTGCGCTTCGCGACCCTAAACCATAATAGTCGCTCATGGTTTTCTACTAGATTCCTGTCAACCTGCCATTTCGAAGCCAGTGATCGCCGCAACCTTCGCCGCAAATCTCGCCACAGACCCATATTTGGTTTTGATACCGATCCCGATGCTTTGGAAATCCAGCCTCAAGCTTGTGAAAAAGATTGCGGTGACGATAGTACTTGGTGCGGGGATGTTTATTCTGGTGTGCGCGACAATCAAGAGTGTTTTTCTGTTGGTGGTAAGGCATTGCCAGCGCCCCTTTGCTTGGCATACATGCAGAGCCATGGCTTATTTCCCTCATAGGAACCCAACAATGGAGCGTCGATAGCAGACGAATGGGGCACACGAGAGACATTCGTCGCCGTGATCACCACAAATCTCCCTATGGTGTTCCACCTGCTACGGACCTGGCTGGCCCGGGGATTTGGCAGCGCCTTCCAATCGTCGCAGCGAACCTACCAGCTTCCATCAGGAGGACTTCAGAACACCGGTGGCGGTACTACTCGGAGAAGAGGCCGAGGAGGTACCAGCAGCCGGGATCCGATCACCGTCGGCTTGACGTTTACCGAGAGTGAAGAACGAATGATGCAGGACATTAAGCTGCAGACACTGGAGCCACATGAAGCCCCCACAGCTGGTGCCATCATGGTCTCGAATCAGATCGAAGTCACCCATCAGACGCGAAACAGTCATGCCGAGGAGCCGTCTGCACCGAGAGAAAATGCAAATTGGTAGCATTCGGTCCGCAGCCGAGGATTTTCATACCTAGTTTGTTCTTATAATAATAAGATTTGGAAATGCGTAATTTTCAGTACAAGCGGGGTGCTCTTGATTAAGCAGGACAGGCTGACTAGTAAGGACATTTGGCCCTAGTGACGCCGGCGTCGGCGACTTGCAGGCCACTAGCGGGCGAACTCCGGTTTAGCCTCGGAAATGATATCCCGCGGGTTCCCCCTAGCTTTTTCTCCCTTGCATTCGCCTTATTTAGAATGGTGTATCGCCAGAACGTGGCAGAAAAAACACTTTTATATAACAGTAATATGCTTTGTAGGATGGATTTATGGTCGTAAGGCCGAAGAATTATTGAGACTGTCTTGCATGTCTGTTGTTCAAAGTGTGCTAAACCTTTTCAAGCAACAGCATAAAACTTCCTAAAAGCGACTAGTAGAGCAAAGGACAGTCAAGCTTCTCGAGTCAAGCAGAGTTGTAACAACCCAGGTCTCCCTAATCTATGGTTGGCTGGATGGTTATTTATACTTGAAACTATTGACAGGAACATAATGCCTAAACTTTTATTAAGATGGCCCACTCGACTGGGAAGTACGTTACCATTCTGGGCATGCCAATGTACAGACTGCAAGCGTAGCCGGGAAATAAATATATACATTAAACCATTGAGCAAGGCAACCCATCTAAAACAAACAGTAAATCTAAGAACAGGCTATTCTGAAGCAGGCTTATACCAAAACTTCTGATGAATCAGTTTTGGCGTTTTCTTCACACATCAGACTCAGAACGCAAGAAAAGGCGGAGGTTGTCTATAAAGTTGAGCACTTAGTGAAACTTCATGCAGTCCAATGACTGGCCACTGGGAACAATGGGCACCATTTCTGTCTCCTCAATCAACATCTCGAGCAGAGCAGCTCCATCACAGCGTAGAAGCCATTCGATGCAGCCGGGCAGATCCTCTTTGAAGAAGCAGCGTCTTCCCTGACAGTTCATGCTGCGCGCGAGACGAACGAAATCAGGGTTGTCCTGCTGGGCGTAACAGATCCTCCCTCCGTAACCCTCGTGCTGGAGTTGGGAAATCATGCCTTGCTCCTGGTTGTTGAATATGATTACCTTGACAGCGACACCATGCTGTGATGCAGTCAACAGCTCTTCCATCGACATACAGAAGGAAGCGTCTCCATCTATACAGACTACTTGATTGCTAGGCCGAGCAGTCTTGGACCCGATAGCAGCTGAAAGTCCATATCCCATTGTTCCGAGGCCACCAGACGTGACAAGGAAGCGTTCGTGCTTCCAGTCAAAATGCTTGGCCGTCCACATTTGGTGTTGACCGACACCAGTAGCGATCGTTACTGGATCTCGCATAGAAGCCGTCTGGTGATTCAGCTCAGCGATGACTTCCTGAGGAAGGGGTCGAGAGTGCTTCGTCTCAGACAATATGGGCGAAAGAGGATACTTTTCCTTCAGGTGTCGTATCAAGCCCAACCAATCTGGGCGCTCTGTCCTTTTCAATCGACGGAGGAGAGCGCTCACAGTGATCGAGAGGTCTCCGAGGATGACATGAGTGGGGGTAACAAATTTCCCCAAAAAGTCAGGACTAATATCGAAATGAATGATCCCTCCTTTGCCGTCTTCGGCTTTCTCGCGAGCGTAGGGTGCAAAGCCAGATGCTTTGCCCACCGCACGCTCGTCCAACCTGGCACCCATTACGAGGATGAGATCGGCGCTCTGGACCGCATAATTGGCACACGGCGTCCCATAAGTCCCGAACATTCCTAGAGAGAGTGGGTGGTCATGGTCAAAGCACCCTAGCCCAAGGAGCGTGGTGGCTGCAGGAATGCGATAGTTTTTCATCATCTGCCGCAACAGCGCCGCGCCTTCTTGAGTGGCAAGGGCACCATTCCCGGCGCATATGATCGGACGTTGAGAATCGTTAAGCTGTTTCGCAACGTGATCTAGATCTTGTATGATGTTTTCGCTATCCTTCCTGGGAGGATCGGGGCTTGGTGCAAGGCAGTCATCTTTCAGATTCTGGTAGGCTTGTAAAGCCTCCAGGTCGAAATTCGCTTGAGCAACGTCTTTCGGAACCGAAATAAGTACCGGGCCAGGACGACCCTCTACGGCATGTTGAAAAGCCGAGCGCACAGCCATCGGCAATTCCCACACCCTCTGTACAGTTGTTGACCACTTCGTACACGTGCGTGCTAGTTCATCAATGTTGATCTCCTGGAAAGCACCCTTGCCCTGAGATGCTGTGGGCACTTGGCCACAGATTACCACAATGGCAGTTCCATCGAGCAGGGCATCTAGCATAGGTGTAACCGTATTCGAACTCCCGGGCCCTGAAGTGACCATAACCACGCCGGGCTTTTTGCTGGTGCGGTAGTAGCCTTCTGCCATGTGTCCCGCTCCCTGCTCATGATGTGCAAGAATGAATTCAAATCTATGGGCTCGGTAGAGGCTGTCCATTAACGGGAGAGAGGCACCGCCGGGGTAGCCAACTGTAACTTTTAGTGACAGAACTTCCCAATAGTCAGTTGAGGGGGGGAAATACAGATATGCTTTACACCCTGTCTTCCAAGAAGCTCGCATAGGACATCTGCCCCCGAAAGTCCAGCAAAATCGTGTCCATCCATTGCGGCAGAGATCAAGAAGGTGTCAACTAAAGTCGTAGGAGATTGCTTTTCTGTTCCACTCGCTTTCTGTCTAGCCATTTCTGCTTTTATCAGTCTACGGGGCCTCCAACACGCGTCATCGATGGTAATCTTGCTGAATCTAGCGAAAGAACGAATCGCCTCTGCTTGGACACGCATGATTTCAATATGATTCTACCCCTGCAACCGACAAATACCGTTTACGTATCTGTGCATTGGAATGCGTCAGAAGGCCTGATAGCAGCTTCGTCCAGAGATACGACATTGTTGGATGGGAAGGTCGGAAACCATTAACAGTAGCCTATAGGGGAGGAACTTGTGTTGCACAGCAATCTGGTTGTGAAACCTCAGGCTTTCCTGACTTCTCACATGAGTACTACATGATAGTCATGTAACATCATCCAACTCTAGAATCAGTCTACGCCGATAATCTAGCAAAAATAAGTATCTACTTATAAGGTATCAGAAAGAAGCCGAAGAACTAATAAACAAAAGGCCACTACCGCCTAATGCCGCCTTACGTGGAACATCGAGCTGAGTGCTAGTATCTTCAATTTGTTCCCATCATAAGGTTTCTTCATAATGGCTTCAAAATACATGACGGAAGCCTGAATGCACGGGCCACTTCCGGAAACTTGCCGGGCAAGGAACCAGCATCCACATTTTATCGCAATCTCCTCGATGTCGTCAAGATAGTAATATATCCTTCCTGAAATCAGGGATCCGAAACTGAAAGCAAGGGGTTGAGGCACGGCTCTTGATGAAGCTTTTCTGCTAGTAGACGTCACTCGGTTACCGAATGGAGACATGTGCGCCGGGGCACATACTGGAGTTTCTTGATAACCGGATTGCAAAAATGCGGTAGACTTCTGGTGTGATCATCAGAAGAATCTTGATATACTTGTTTAGGGGTATCACAAGATATTTCGGCTGCGCGTTATCGGCGTGTTGCGTCAGTTGATCTTGAGGGCGCTATCTTCTTCCGCTCCCTGATTGGTGCAGTGTTGGTACCTAAAAAGCCCAAAGGGCAAGCTGAAGTTTGTCGTATCTGTTTTAAGCAGGGACGAACCCATACAATAGCAATATCGTCCTCAGTTGATCCTCAATTCACCGCCTCCGTTATTGCTCCAAATACCAACATGGCAAACTGCATATACCAATACTCCGTGCTGGGAGCGCTCATGGACGGCATCTGTCAAGATGGAACCACGGCGCAAAACATTCTCAAACATGGTGACCATGGCATCGGCACCATGCGCGGTCTCAACGGCGAACTAGTGATCATCGACGGGGTGGCATATCACTTCCCAGCGGACGGACCCCTACGCCCTGTCGAAGACGCGGATATAATTCCATACGCAATGGCTACTAAGTTCCAGCCCACGCTGACCAGCCATGTTCCCTGCACCTCCATGTCGTCTCTATTCGACACGCTGTCACCTGTATTTCCGGGTGAGCAGAACGTCTTCCTCTCGATTCGACTCGTTGCCTCCTTCTCGCGGGTCGTCTTTCGCGTGATTCCAGCCCAGTCAAACCCACGGGAAACCCTTTTAGATCTGGCGAAAAGGCAGGAGATCCGAGAATGCAGACATATACAGGGCACGCTGTTCGGATTTTGGTCACCCAAGTATACCAGTGGGCTTAGCGTACCGGGATTCCACCTGCATTTGCTGTCCACGGATCGTACTTTGGGCGGCCATGTTATGGATTTTGATGCAGAGGATGGGCAGCTGGGTGCAGCAGTGGTGAGAAATTATCAGGTGGAACTTCCTGATTCGGAGGAATTTCGCGAGGCACCCTTGAACTGCGTGAAGGAGCAAGAGCTGCACACTGCTGAGGGAGTCCCCACTTCTCACTAAACTTGTGTGACTGTGTTCGAGTGATTTATACATAGAAAACGAAGTATCTTGAGCGTATTGGGTGCACACCAAACCCATGCAGTTGTGGCTAGCCTAATTTTGCAAGTATGGGATTTGATAAGCCAGTCGATCCCGTCTTGAAAGAAGACAGAGTGGGTTTTAATATCAGGTGAACAACATTATAACGAGCGTTCATTTCGGAAACTATAGCGAACTCAATATACAAGACTTATCGCGAGCAAGCAAACGACCAGGTGTTTCATCGCATTCAGGGGGTTCGTTGCCGCACCCATATTGATTGATTGGCGATCGCAGATTAGCTTTCTCGTAATCCACGAATCTCCAGGCTAACAGAAGAATGTAAGAGTATTACATTTGAGATTACTACTTAAACTCACCCGGCAGAGGCCTTACCGAATTATAAATGCATAATGACCATAGCAAATTGTATTTCAATATACATGCAACCCCGGAGAATTTTCAGATACGACACGACACCAAAGCATCCGAGCAAGAGGATCATTATCACATATACGCTCCACAAAGCGAAGAATAATGCAAGCCAATCAAGACAAGGCCGGAAGGACCCAAGTAGTCACCGATTCACTGGGGATATTTCCACTCCACTCCTCTCCGCTCTCCGTCGACAGAGTCAAGTAAATATCGTTACTGAATATATTCTCAATAATGACTGTGCGCGTTCCATCAGGGTTCAGGGACGCCACCGACTGTACGCCATCGCCACCCGAGTAGGTATAGCTCCCCGTTCCGTTCAACACGGTCGCGCCAGGAGGCATGAACTTGCTAAACTGTGCCATCATGTAGTAGGCAGTATTAAGAGTATAGCTGTCATCATCGTTGATGGTGACCAAGCCCTGACAGGCGTCGCATCCACCACTGGTCAAATGCGGACCGTCGTCAGTGTTCGTGCCCAGAGTCCACGCCATGACCCCCGACGCATAGTTCTGCAGAGGGCCCATGGTAAAATCAGCAGCCTGGTGCCATGATCCGGAAGCTGGTGTCCAGCATTCGGTCATATATTGCTTGACCCCAGGGTTGGCGCTGTAGAACTGGCTGAGAACAGTCCAGTCAACATCCTTTGCATAACAGTGCCAGGCTACCGTGTCGACGTATTGACTTGCTTCATCAAGCACAGTCTGAGGGTACGATGCGTGATCTGGATGTCGATTATTAGCAGTTGTCAATGATTGTCGAGAATGGGGTACTTGCCAGTATTGTGATCGAAGGCCCAGATTTCCGTGCTCAGTCCAGCGTCGGCAAGAGCCGGTCCAATGTATTTTTGGATCAGCTGCGCAGACTCATAGTCGTAAACATACATGGTGGGATATCCAGATTGACTATTTAACGGCTCATTCTGAATCGTAATGGCATCGACCGTAGCTCCTAATGCTTCGTACGCTTGGATGTATTTCACGAAGTACTGCGCGAAAGCACTGGAGTAGCCGGTGCTTCCCGTGCCACCACTGGTAAGGTAGCCATCGTTAAGGTTGTTATCAGTCGCGTTGCCATCAATCACGCCATTCAATTTCATCCATCCGGGCGCACTCCACGGGGACCCAAGCACCTTCAGGTCTGACTGCAACGATTTCATCGTGGCCAACATTTCCGCCATAGCAGTGCCACGGTCGCCGAGACCGAAGCCGGAAAGTGAGGGGTCTGCTTCGTTTCCGTTGTCATCATAGGTGTAGACCGGATCACCGGACAGATCAGACGCGCCGATGGTATGGCGCATGAGAGAGAAATTAGCTCCATCGGAAGTCATCAACTCATTGAGGAGCTGTTGGAGGGTAGAGCTCGACAAGGTGTTAAAAGACGTGACGGTCGCATCGGTCACAGCAGCCCCGAAGCCAGTGATTGCCTGCTTGTGACCGGATGATGTATCGTCAATACTTAGCTTCCAGGTGGATGCTGAGCCCGGGCTGCCACTTCCCTGAACTGGGGCCGTGATCGACGAGAGCTTGTAGGTACCCGATGAATCGGAGCAGTACGCAGATGCATCGGTGGCGCGTTTCTCAAGAGAAGCATGGCCTAGAGATGCTAGGCCAGCTATAGTATACCACAACATCCAACTCATCTTTGAAGGAGTAAAAAGGGGGACCTCATATCAGTTAGTGTGAAGATGAGGGCGAGGAACTCCGGCAATATATTTTGCTCCATGTTTGGGCCCCCAAGTGGCAGTTTCAGGGATGCCCTGGCCCCGTCTTCGGTTGGAGGCATAAGCCCCAAGCATCACCGAGGCTAAGGTCGCAAAAATGTGCTAGCTTGGCTGACAGGGACAAACTCTAATGTAAGATGACCTGCCTAATTAAGAAAATGGTAGGTGAGATTTTGCCGTTAGCGAGAGGGACTGAACGCTTATTTGCCTAAATAATTATAGCTGGCCGCATGCACGCGAGTCCCGCGCACTCCGATGCAAGGGGGGCCGGAAACCATGAAGTTGAACATTGCTTTGCATCAAGCTATGTCAGGTGGCTGGCGAGATCTTGCCGCGCTCACTCACACAGTGTTTCAGCTCAACTCGTGTGGAGGTCGGAGGATCCTGGTGTTGTGCCCCATGAGTTTCTTTTGTCAACACATCTGTGTTGGCTATTACTGCCTCTAATCTTTATTATCATGCGAGTACTGCATAATGGATGGATATACTAAGCAAGCAAGACAATATACTGGTACGGCTGGGTCCATGGTACGTCCGTGTCGATCATTTAGCTTATACCTACTTTCACAATAAGCAGAACCAACATCAATAAGTATGAAAAGGTCTCAGGAATCTGTAGGTATTCCGGAAAATTGCCTCATCTTGTTGCTCTAGCCATGGATAAGCTGTTTTGACTGAAGATGGGCAACATGTGGTTGTGTGGGGTAGTGGTCATCCCTTCGGATTTTGAGGACTTGATGTTTCCAGAGTTCCGACAACCCCGGTTCGAACCCGGGCACGACCTGAGATTCTTCTCTTTTATTTTTCTTCATACCATGCCAGAGTCTATCTTTTTAGATCTTCCCAGTATTCGAAGTGTACGACCCCTGCTATCTGCCATCAAGCTTCTCTCACTGCACACTTGTAGGAGGTAACTTCCCGCGAGGCAATAGGAACCACCCACGGCAGTCCCCGTCAGCCCGACCGTCAGACTCCCGGTTTCTCCCCCATGGATAGGCAGAAACATCTGGCCTCCCAACTCTGTGCAACATAAATTCCCTGTATCTGACCCCTCTTTCGCCAGCCATACATCTCTGTTACCACTTCTTCTTCATCATTATCACCGTCATCGACCATGGATGAATCCAAGCCAGAACAAGATAACTCTGCCACATCGGATCAGAGTACCCTAGCCGCCATGCAGGACTTGACAGTATCGATCCAGAGTCTAGTGAGCCTACTTCGCCAGGAAAGTGAGCGGCGAGAATTGCAAGTGAATCCAAAGAAAGCTAAAGACAATGATCCAATCCTGAATGCTCTCGGTGAGGAAATTGCAGCTGGGCGGGCAACGCACATCCCGGAAGGGAGCCCAGTGCAGCTCATGTCGCAAGAAGAGATTGATGAAAAGAATGAAGCGCATAGGGAGAAATACACAGGTATGATGATTTGACCCCCCCTCATCCCCAAAACTCGATGAATCCGAAGCGATACTAACACATTGCAGCCTTCTGGAAGGATTTGCCGTCCTCACCAACTGACATGCAAACCACTGAAGATGCCTACCAATGGGCTTTTGACCTATATCCTCAAATCTATCACTCTTTGGGATGGCATAAGAATGAGGATCTTCTTTTCGCTGCAAATATCCTATCAAAACATCGTGACGACCTTCTAGAAGCACTCTTCGCCGTTGAAGCATATCGGCGTCAGCAACTCGATGGTCCCCTGGAGCCATCACGCGCGGCCTTCGAATATTCACGGTTGCCTCGCCTGCTTTTGATACTTGTTCGCCTAGAAGCCCGACGGAATGATGCTCGGGAATGCCGCAACGGAGCTTGTGTGGATTGTCGCTACTTCGATGCGGACCAGACCCTCCAGGTTCTGATTGAAGTGGGTCGAACACTGCGCCACGACAAACACTGGAGGGCGAATGGCACAACTCTGCAGGAACTGCTGCATCGCTGTTATGCCCGGCGTATTCTATCTCAACCTAATGCTGATAATCCTGATATTCTGCGATACCAGTTCCATCTCATTTACGACTGCCTGGATGCGTTGAACTTTACGTCGCGGTTCCGCGAGATTCGAGATGCGCTCTGTCTTACATTCTATACCAGATATCAAACGGAGCCGATTCACAAGATATTTGACATGGTCCAGCGTCACAGAAGCTCTCTCAAGGGCATAGAGGAATTCAAAGAGCTTCCGCTGGAAGAATCTCCTGGCCCGACTTTCTTTCCAGAGACGCTCACGGTTCAGCACCTGCAGAATTTTGGCGACTTGAGAATTGAATGGACAGACAATCTGGATGACCATCTCAAAATATTCACGGGTCGCAATGCGCTCAGGGTCTTTGCTCATCCCACATTCTTCTACAATTGTCAAGATCTCGTGGAAAGAGATTATATCGAACCCATGTATCTCGAATTGTCTCGGACATACGCCCTTCTTTTTAGGCCTTCATCCCGACCGGCACTGCGACTGCTGCGAGAAGCAACTAGGTCAGACGAGATCACCTGGCTGGGAAGGAAGATTGATCTGAGTCTCCATCGACCGGGTATGGAACAGGGCACTGGCAAATCTTTTGATATCGATCTGGCCAAGCCATCAACAACCCGTATCTTGGAGAACTTCCATCGCTGCTCTGTTCCGCCCAGCATTCAGGCCGCTTTCAACGTCGACAGCCCCTTTGTCAACATCAAGGATACCAGCTCCTTCAACCAACACAAGTTCACATCCAGCTCCATGGGGCAGATCCATAGTCTTGTTCCATTCTATCCTGAAGACATCACGTTTATGATAACGTCTATCTTTCAGCACGAGTTTCATGCCAACGAGCCTTTCATAACCTATGAGTACTTTGGTCCTCGATTGCGCCGGCTCAAAACATACTTGGACAATCAGCAGCCCACTACCCTGAAACAGCTGTGGTTTGACAGGAGAGATGCCCGGGAGTGGTGGACATTCTGGGGTGGCGCTTTCTTTCTCGTTGTGTTTGCGGTGCTGGCTGCTGTCAATGTGAGATTCCTGTTTTTGCTTTGAGTTAGCCCCGCTTCCGGGCCAGTGACCCAACTAGCAGATGGAATCCAAAACATCTAATATCTGCAGTAGCTGGATCTCGTACCTCAGAGGCATGTCAGGAACACCAAGCTGCTAATCCAACTTATGAGGACGGTTCTGTTCCTTGGTTTTCACGTCTGTTCCCCATAGTAGTTCAAATACACCCACATAATGCTGTAGGAACGACTGATGTCAGTCCCAAATTGAATGTAATTTCTTCAGGAACCGTGTGCATACATTCCATCCAAATAACAAATCAGAAGTAGCAAGGCTGATTGGCCAAAAGCAAAGGCCTAGAAAAGAAACGTTTCCAGCTAATTGTCTACTAATCTTATTGTAGCTCTACAGAACGATTGTATAGAAACGACTTTAAAAATAACTCAGAAATTTCAAACGTATCACAACAAGACTATTAGGACCTGTGGAATCCACACTAGTAAGGGCTAACCCAGCAGTTGATTACAGCTGACTTGCTATATTTATCTCAAGAACTGGGTGGGCACTCTGGTGTATGAGGCGTCTTCGGTACGGATAAATGGCTAGAAGTATCAGGACAGAGAGGTGTTCCTTTAGGAATCTTCTATTTTTGATCAATTTTTATCTGCTATGTACGCTTCGGCCATGATATAGATATTCATGCCAGTGGTAGATTATTTACATTTCCTCCTATTTAGTAATCAAGAGTTGAGTATAGCTAAGATAATCATCTTTATAGTAAATCTCAGCTTTTCTCTTGCTTTGATTGGTAGGATACCTCTCTTCTCCCGAATAATAGGATCTATGTCACAGTTTCCTTTGGATAGAGTGGGCTGTGCAACAAATGGAAATCAACTGGACTACATCGTGAAGATTAATAGCTTAATATATAATTGTCACATAGCATATATTATACATAATCATTACAATCGCGAGCTTGGTCTGTTGACTTCCTCCAAGTACTTTCTAGTCTGTTCTTTTGTTAGCGATTCTATGTGACTGATTGTCTTTATTTTCTCTTCCCCTATTTACGGGCATGGAATGCACTCGAGCCCAGGGGACAGACTCACTTGTTCAACGACATCGTAGTCGTGGACCCACTTAAAAAACGCAGGACTTGTAAAATCTGCAGCAGCATCCGGTTCGATATCTTTGATGGACTCCCAGTCGGTATCAGCATATTTCTGATGCGAGCCCGCATGATCTTTGTGCCCGAGAAATCTTCGCGTGTTCCAAGCAGCAAAGGATTTGATGCGTTCAACTCGAGGCTTTCGAATATTTTCCCAGAATCTACTTATCACAGAAACATCCAAGTAAGGAAGTGACAGAAGCAATATCTGCAGTGCCCCGATATCCTCGATAATTTGCGACAACCCCTGTCGCAAGAAAATTAGCGTATGACTCTAGTTGTGGGTATTTTCAATTATTCCTGAAAGTCTTGACGTTAGGCTAACCTGTGCTGCATTGGGCTCCATTGCATGGGCCGAGTCACCCATTAGAATGGTTCTGCCAGTCCTACTCGTCCAGCGAGGAAGATTTGGCATTTGAGCAATCTTCCACCTGTCGCACTTGGTCGCCAAGCTGAGAACTGCAGAAAGTGGAGGGCATATCCCCTCAAAATGCTGCCTCACAAATACGATATCTCCATCCTTGATAGTTTTTAGTGTATCAAAATAGATTGATTGCCTAGGAGTAAATGCATACCTCGCTCCACATACTGGTTTGGCCATCATCATGTTTGAGGCCGAACAAGCCGCTCCAGAATCCCATTTTTCTGGGCTTCCGACCAATAACAAAACGTTCGTCGCCTACCCAGACACATGGTCAAATTGCTGTAGCAATAAAGCGGCGTCGGTGTCTGATTGTAATTCTTTCTGTGGCACTGTTACGCCATAGAATACCGAATCGCTCACTTGCGGGTCTACCGACCAGCCCACGGATACGTCAAACAAGACTTTAGTACGCAAGCGTGATTGAATCCCGTCAGCAATGAGAATGAGATCGCCACCTATTGTTTTCCCTCCTTGAAACTGTAAGCTTGGACTTTCGCCGGGGTTATCCGAGAAGTCTTCCACGAAACTGCCGAAGATAATTTCCGCCCCAGCTTGCACGGCATGTTGGTAGAGAATATCCTGTAGAATGGGTCGATGAATGCCCCAATCTGGAAATTTAGTGAGAGATGCTGGCAAAGTGCGTATCTTGTCCTTTCCGGTCTTCAGGTCTCTGATGGAGTCCGGGAGACAGTTGTCCGCGACTTGTTCAATGGCGTCTCCAAGGCCCCAAGACTGAAGAATGCGAGACGCGCCAGGACGAATTAGCAGTCCACTCCCCTTCGGCGACAAGTTCTCTCGCCTCTCAAAGACCTGCATAGGTATATTATTAAAGAAAACTAAAGTTTCAGGTTTGGTCTACTTTCCTGGACATGGTGGCCGTCCCTGGCAAAGCAGTACGCAGCTGCTAGGCCGCCAAGACCTGCACCCACAATGAGGATCTTCATATTTTTGGTGTTTGGTTTCATTCCCAGTATCTAATACACATTGAAGCAGGAGTGAATGGAGAGGGCGAATATTATGGAGATATAAATTGATGATTTGGGGGATGACGTCTGCACCCGCACGAATGAGCATTGGACGCCTGATTGCACTCAACCAACCCAGAGAACCTCAAATGGCACGCCTAACGACTTATTCCGAGATCGCCAACATAGAAGGGAATCTGAAATTGCAGTAAGCTCCGCTCTTCTCCTTTGTGCTCGTAACAACGCAGCGCACTGCATTAAGAAACTTCTTTAAGGCAAATCCTACCTGAAGCGAATGCGCTAAAAGGAAACGAAAAGCATACCACTCAATAGAGGATAGAAACGAATTTGAAGAATAAATTTTTATAATACCATTTATTTTTCAATCAGATCATTCCTGAGGACGTGGCAGCCCTTCAAAGTTACATATTGCGCTAATTGCTGGTCTTGCGCGGGGCAGTAGAATATACTCCCTCTGGCATACCTTCGGCGTGAGTGCACCAAAGTAGTAGTAGCAGTAGAGGTAGCAGTAGCAGTAAGACTTAGTAAGCTGATTTTTGGGGATCAGGAGTAGTAACTAACATAAACGCCATGATAATGAGGAATACCACAGTACCAATATCGATGACCTCACGACTCATCTTCCGTATCTAGCATAGCCAATATGAGCTATTATGGGTGTAATGAATACGATATCATAAGATCTCGGGATCTTATCGATGATTTTTTATTTGATTACAGATATTCACAGCCATCGAAATCAATATTAAGCAAATACCCACCATCCCCCCGAAAAAGCTTAGTTTATCAAAAAATTACACTAAGCAAAACGAGAATCATATTGACAATCCAAGCTATATATAGAAAGATCAATCGAAATTGTATGAAAAGCAGACTAATATTCAGTACTATGCACATATCTTCAGTTGAAAATAGCGAATCTTCCTCTCGGACACTACAAGACAGACAATGCTCTTCCTAGAACCAGAACCAGCTCTAAGCAGCTAACTTACAAGCCGGAAACCTGTATGAGGTAGACATCTCAGACTTCAGTTATAAACTATCATCATGTAATGCGTGGCTGTCACCGTACAGCTTCATACCCACTACCCAGCTGCGGAGTTTGGTGCTCACAATCTTTGGGTAGCACCCAAGCGTGTGATTCCAGAAACCAGAGGGCTGCTGCACTGTTGTACATGTTCTTTATGAGCGAACCCTTAGTCAAAGATTGGATTTACCGAGCCAGGATAGTCGGGCAATTCCCATCACATATTCATTGTTCAGTGAAACAAGTGGGAGGGACAAGAGATCAAAGCCAGGTTCCCGTTAAGAGGTAAGTTCCGGGCAATCCATACAAAGCAACTGCCGCATTGCTGCATACCATAATTCCAACAAAGGTTGACTGTCAAAGACAGGGCCATCAAGTGCGATTCAACAGCTGGCTATCCAGACACTTGGCGCGTAATGGATTCTCCGTGTGGGTGTTGTCTGCCATGAAACCTCTAAAACCTGTATTATCCCCAAGGTGTATATAAAGGTGTTATTCATTAGCCTGTTTCTGAATTCACCATTCAAATGTCTCGCTATATTCATTTCAGATCGTCAACCATTGCTTTCAATTGATTTTACATGTCACCGGGTAACTTCTCTTGAATATCATGGCATTGAACGGCGGTGAAGACATCGCTCTCCTGTGTCTGGCATACAGGGAGACACTCGATGAGAATTATGAATCGTTGCTTTGCGAACTGAGTGAGCAATACAACTTGGTACGGTTACCAACAGCCTCAGTCGCACGCACATATCTGGCGAATCAGAGCCCAAAGAGCATCATTGTGGCAGACGGGGGCATAAGCGAGCCACAGAACCAAGATATAGCGAAAAGGCTAAAGGCCTACATCGAGGTTGGAGGATCGGTAATATTTGCACTGGAATTTGCCAGCACTACCTTTGGTTATGAATTCAACAATCTCTTTGGCCGGGATTTTGGCACAAACTGGGAATACAATGGCCGTTGCAAGACCACTTGTAGATTCAATGGGAACTGCATTCTCCCAACCGGACCTGTTTCTGAATGCTCGTCTTATATGGAGGCACATTTTATCAAGAACGCTTCACCTATTGAGCAGATCGTTGTTCCACTGGAAAGCTCCATGGAATTAAGCCAGGCCGTGGTGGTTGGAAAGAAGCTGGGCGAGGGATATCTACTCTATTGCGGGAACGAGAGTGTTGAGGTGGAATTGTGCAAGACGTTAGTGTTCATGCAATTAGCAATGGCTCATCGGAAGATCGGATCTACCAGTGGATTTCTATACTGGTAGTTTCCAAGAGGGAATAGTATATCAAAGAGATAAGAATCCAAGTTCAAAGCAATCCGTCTGCATTATCTTCTTGTGCCGCGTCGGGGGTTGCCTCATGATCTGCAGACCTTTGCTCAGCCGAAGGTGAGGCATCTATAACCTGCCATGAGACCGGCTTTAGTTATTAATATAATGGGCTTAGCATAGCATCATTTAGTGAAGTTCGTGCAGATGATGTCATACTCAACTGCATAGTAGTGAATTTTGACTAAAACCCATTTCATGGCCAGTGATTGCAGTGTAATATACATTTTAGATGAGCCTGGACCAATGCAGCTTTAGGTTTATGGTGAAGACTGTTGGTGAATAGGAAAGTGGCTACTGAGCTTGTGAAGTCCACCAGTCTTTTATTGTTTGTCCTCATAGTAAAGTACAAAGTACTATATCGGTTACTACCGTTCTGGTATTCAGGTACACGTAGAAAGGCCCAACCCTAATGCAATTTACAATAACTTATTCAGGGCTTTCTGCTATATAGTCTTGATCAATTCCTCCGACTCTCACTTTCCCTTGTGTAATCAATTTGCCCTCAGTTCTCCATCATCTTTATCACTGCTGAGCTTTTTATTCTCAACCAAACCTCTCAATATAACATGGCGTCCAAGCGCCCGGAGATCCTCCTTCTCTGTGTTGCACCAAGAGACTTTGTTGGGGATCGTTTTGAGCCCCTTTTGGAACGCCTTAGAGAATGCGCCGACTTGAAGCGTGCCACAACGATTGACGAGGTATTACGTGGCCTGGAAGCCAATCCCAAAGTCGTCATCGTCGCTGACGAAGGTGTAACTATACCCGTCAACAGACTCGTCGTGGAAGAGCTAGAAGAGTACATGCGCAGGGGAGGTTTGGCCGTTTTCGGCTTATGTTTTCCCGGCTTCGTGACTAAGAACCGTTTCAGGAGCGTCTTTCGAGTAAGAATAGGTTTGCCGTGGGTGATAGGCGATAATCAACGAACCACATTCGAATTTCATCCTGAGTGCACCCTTCCAGCGGGAACAGTGGCTGACTCGTTCCCTACACCATACAGAATGGAGGCGATTCTCATCAAGAACGCTCGCCCCAAAGAGAAGATTTACATTCCTATCAAAGGTGCTATGACGGAGTGGCCGCGGCCAGAACCCGTCGACCAGACACAAGCTGCAGTGGTGGGGGCAAAAGTGGGCGATGGATATGTGGCTTATTGCGGAGATATCAATCCGGGTGAGAAGCTGGATCAAGTCATTTTATCTCTGTGTGGCTTTTGAGCATGTCAATTACACTGCATCCCTGCCATGGCGACAACAAAGATCAGCGTTGTTTGTTGAGTAACTGACTCATCACAGTCCTCACAAAGAATTCGCCCCTTTGTGTTACGATGCACGTATGACAATCTAGCTACTATACAAAAAGGGTTTCATGGAGAGGTAGATTAGTTCGACCCAACGAAGCCGCTATTATATGTGACCTAGTCTCACGACTTAGTTTTGATATTTTGCCTGCGCATTGACTACTGTACTTTACTGTCAACAAGTCAGATAAATATAGTAGTAGTCACTTGAATCAGAGCTTGGCTTGAAATATATTCCTTCTTAAACAGCCCAACATATCTCTTACCATCATATCATCATTGTCTTCGTGACCCGGAGCAAGTATGACAGTATGCCAAAGTACTAACATAACTCCCGGCCGCGCCAATCATCCATGTTATGTATGAACTTATGCCATACAAAACTCATCTATTCTAGATCAAAGTATCTCCATTACTAGATCTTGTGCGAGCCTGATATCAAGTATAAAGATAATAATATTATTATTTATATTATCAGCATTTTTTCACATTTTTAAAGCGCGTTGATTATGATGCGAATAATACATAAATTCTCTAAATAATACAAAAGTATCCTATTATAATTAGAAAGTTCTATAAAGATTCTGATAAGTATTTTGTAATCTTATATATCTAAATAAGAAGTCCTAGAGTAATATCTATCACACTGATTAAGATATAGTGATTTGGAAAACTTGTCATTTTATATAGAACTATATAGATGGCTGACCCGGGCGGGTGGCCGACGCGGCCGGGAGTTACGTTATGCTTATCATTTACACCTAACAATGAAGGTACAACGCTCATGATAGACTCTTAAAAGCTTGAATATTTGATAGAGATTGGTGTGAAAAAAAAAAAGAAAGAACGAAAGAAGGAAAAGAAAGAGAGTCCAGCTATCAATGATTTATAATAGTCTCTATAGAAAGCATGAGGCTGAAAAGCTTTACATAAAAACAAAACAAATGACCAATGCAGGGATCGAACCTGCGACCTTCTGTGCTCACACTTGCTTATGTAAGACAGACGCCATAACCACTAGGCCAATTGGTCCATTTGATAATAAATTGTTGAGACTTTTTGCTCTCATTTCGATGCAACTTGGTTGTGGTTCATCTGGTAAGGTGGTTACAACGTTGGATAGACAGCAAATTTACCTCCGTTGACAGTAAATGCCCGCTTGTGGCCTTAGGCATGAAATAATGTCGAATCACCTAATTTCAATACAAGTATTGAATCTTACAGCCACCTCAGCTTGTCGTCTCATTTCAACTTCGATACCATATTCAATTCTCCTTAATGAAAACTATCACGTGTAACACCGAGTAGTGGATTTGACATTCAGGTTATTATACATAGTCATTGATATTCCTATTCATCCGCGACTATAATAAGGTAGATTAGATTGTCTTACAAACTTCACTCTTCCTTCTAAATAATACTCTCACCAACAAATCTTCATTCGCGACCCTGTTGTCCCCATATCCTCATTGCATTTCTAATGATTACCTGTTGTGACATAGTTCAAGCAGGATAACCAAGCAGGATAACGCAGTAGGGGATATGGCCCGAAGAGCAAAATTGCTGATAGCCTGGATTGCGTCTCAATATCACAAGACCTTAACTGTGCGCCATGGAATGTTCGTTTCTCTTAATGACTTTTTTGAGTTATATGCTAACTAAGGTCTCTGACCTGGACCTTTCTTATTGCAGTGATCTACTGAGTAATTTAAGAAGTGGTCTTGTATCCTTCTATTACTTGATATTGTGGCAGCGAGTGGTACCCAGGATTATATAACGGAGTATCTGCGTTATTTATTTATTTAGATACTGCTACTATATAAGGATCATTATGATATGTCTGCCATTGTCAGTGCTAGTAGTTCTGCCCTTCCCATCCCAACGAAGAAAATATTTACATTTTCATGTCAATATCCAATACGGAGTTCTCGACAATTAGAGCCGCTATGCCTGACCGTCGATCAACGGCCTGGTTAAGGCATAGAGATCTCTTGACTACGATATATAACAGTTAATCACTTTTCTCAATCCACCTAATCAGGCTAGGTCAGACAGAAATAAGATAGAAATTCACTGCTGATACTGACTTCTTTCCTAAATAGGATCAGGATATTGAAACAAGAAATAGTTACCGTGGCAGTTGACTCTTGATATTAGATTAGGTCACTTCGTAGAGGTAAGAAGGGGCGACTCAGTAGTGGAATCATCCGGTGTAGTTCCGACTCAAACTTGATTGCTGCTCATGTTTTACTGCGCTCACCACATTCAGATCCGAATCGTAATACCAAGAAGAGACACAGGAGACTAGCTTGGAGAGACTCCCATACAATACAACCACTTGAGTTCTCTGCCTGGCCAATCTTTCATTCCCAGATTCTCTAGCTTCTGTCCTCGCTTTCCCGCCTGATATCCTCCAGAATTTGAGCGGGATCCTTACTCACATTCTGCCACTCCCTCTCTATGATCTCCTGCCTCTTTGATCCACGGACTTGGAATGAGGCCTTGAACGGCCTGGGTGCTGCTGTAAATGTCAATTCGATGTCCCGCGGATCGATTTCAATTCTCTTTCCATCTTTGTACGAGTGAGTGATATTGTATGCCCACAAGAGCCGTGCGGTGAGAATGAACACGCTATCCCAGCCTAAGTGTCTTCCAGGACAAATTCTGCGACCGAAGCCAAACGGACTGTGGTCAAGGTTGGGGTTCTCGATCCACCTCTCAGGCTTGAATTTATCCTGATCAGGGAAAACCTCCGGGTTCAACATCATGGCCCAGACGTTGGGGATGATCACCGTACCACTTGGTATATGATACCCCTTGTATTCATCGTCCTGGGTGGTTGTGCGGGGAATTGCAAACGGAATCGGCGTTTGCCAGCGCATGGCCTCATTCAGGATAGCGTTGATGTAACTCAATTGAGGGATGTCTCCAAAAGAGGGAAGCCGATCAGGTCCAACAACTCGATCCAGCTCTTGCTGGGCCTCCCTCAAGCAGTGCGGGTGCAGCACGACGGTCTTGACAACCAGTCGTAATATTGTAAGAGTAGCCTCAAAGCCGGCTTGTTGAAGGGTTCCTATCACATAGGCAAGTTCTTTGGACGAGACTCGCGACCCCGCACTGGAATGTAAGGCATTCTGGACCCAGTTCCATGTAGAGGCTGACTTGCCAATCTCGAAATGTTCCATATGGAATTCAGCGGCTTCTCGTTCCACGTTGGCCGAGAACTGTTTCCAAGGGGCCAAACAGCTTGGAAGTTTATCAAGTACGGGGAACAGCTCCACCAGGCTGTAGTAGGTATTGCCCATGGCTTCAAATGGATGGCGGTTCATAGCGTGAAGCTTGGCGGGTATATCATTGTCTGTGGTCTCCAGTCGGATTCCGTACCCAAGTGTCATGAGTATACTGCCAGCATACCGGCTTAGGCTCGCCTCAAAGTCATCGCTCTCAAGGAGTTCAGCAAGTGCCTGTTTGCTTTCCATGTCTTCCAGGCTACGATAGCGACCGACAGCAGTGGTGTCTAGAAAAGAGCTCATTATACGGTGGTGGTTCTGCCATTGCTTGCCGTACGGCATAATCGCCGAGTTGAACCCGAGGGACATGCGGGAGGCAATAATGAAAGGAGGACGTGAGCTGTAGATGGCACCTCGCTTGACCAGTAGATCTTGAATAATTTCAAAGGAGCTAATACTGATGGCCTGTTGTTGGCCATAGCGAAAGGCCACCATGGTGCCATAATCTTGATGCCATTTGTGCACCACTTCCATCAGGCGTTGAGACAACATCTGATGAATATTGCCAATAATCGGGAGAGGCCTTGGTCCATCAGGGAGGTTGTGATTGCGTTTCTTACTGACCAGACTGTATGTAACCAAGAGGAAGGAAGCAAAGATCGAAATAAAAACAAAAAGATTCAAGTGCTTGTCCATAATAACTGAGCAAATGTTTGCCATTGACTGCACCAAGTCTGGGGTGTAAGCCATAGTGATTGAGATGATGAGGAGCAATGACTGAATACGAGTCTCATGCTCTTGAGTCGGTAGGCATGATGAAGATATGGCCTGCCCGTATATATAGTATTCCAAAGTTCTCCTAAGACGGCCGCTACGATGCCGAGCTGAGCTCAATCCCTGCGTCTCTTAGAACGCAAATCTCACGGGAAGCTCAGCTGTGATGGTACAGGATGACCATGTGATAACACTGAGTGGACAGCATACCCCTCTAAGAAGTAATCTATGTCATCACACACGCAAAAAGGTTCGAGACAACGCATTACCTAGAGTGGGAGCTGAATGTCGGAGAAGTCCGCCTGTACATATGACCGTATTTGCTTTTTCTGTGTCCACTGGTGTATTATCCTCACGGCTAACCCGGCTGATCTTTTGTCTCCATTCAACATTATGCCTACCCTATCAATTGCTGAGTATTCCAACATGCTCGGAAAACAGGGTAGTAAATGTGGCTTGGGGACTAGTTTGCTTGGCCTCAGATTCCCACCCGAGCGCCGATCCAATACGAACATTATGCGTTTAAGCAAACCAAAGAGCAGCTGATATCTGATAGTCGCCCATACACAGCGATGCAAATCATGCCGAATAATAGCGAAGCTCAAAGGTCACTGGTGAGGGATCATGGTATTACAGCCCCGCGGTGATATCTATCACCAGTAATATGCTTTGGTCTTGTAGGATTGATTTTGGTACTTTTTGTTGATTCACCAATGGTAGTTTTAGCATGTTTGACATGACAGTAAATATGTATGAGCACCAGTCTGAAATGAATACTAGATGAGACAGGAAAGAGCGGGCATTATGCAATAACCTTCGGGGATCGGGCTATGAGGTGTAGAGCCCGAGATATTTTGATACCGAGGGAATCAGAGTGGCACCTTCAGCTGCGCCTGCACATGGGCAGCACTGACTCATGTTCAAGTCGGACTCCCATCACGCGCAATGCTAAAATCACGCAAGACTGAAATCAGAAACCGGTGGAGTGGTGGTACTTTTGTTTTCTTCTGAGTCCCTCGTATTTCCAAGGGCCTCTCCGAGGGTATATGATGAGAGCTCACTTTCCCGTAAGTCCTGTAATAGTGACTTTCGAGGATTTCCTATACTTAGGGCATCTTTAACGCATTGATACTATGGTGAGCAGAGAGAGCCCATTGTTTATGTCAATATCAGTGTATGACTGATTCGAAAACAGGACTCCGTTACAAACCTTCTTCCGTCTATTCTGAATGCTCCTCAAAGCATGGATTGGACTGGGATGAACTTCCTACTCTTCCATCTGATTTTGTTCGTTCTCATGACTGCTACTGCTGCTCTCTGGAGATTAGCTACCCACTTCGCCGTCCCCGTTTCTGGAAAGATATCCCCTGCAAGTACCATATCCAAAAGGGATTACGAAGAAGTTGTGAATGGCTTCCTACGAGACATTTCATTCCGACCCCCAGAAATCAAATTTGATGTGAGTCTGAAGACTCGTGTTGTAAGCCGCCTGGAGGCTTATGGCATTTCACGAAGGTTCATTGCTCTCATTGAACCGTGCATTACCACAGCGACGAAAATTTCCAGCTGTTCCTATCCATTTACATCTCCCGAAGTTCTCGAGGCTATTGCCCTCTATGCTACATATGTTATATCGATCGATGACATTACAAACGAAATCCTACCTGACCTTGAATGTTATGGGTCTCAATTGGTCCTTGGTCAATCTCAGAGACACGAACTTCTTCGCGGATTCACAAAATTCCTCGGGGACCAGCCTCGTGTGTTCGGAGCCTTTGGGGGCGACATGATTATCAAGGGCACAGTGGAGTTTATCGCTTCGGCCGTAATTGAACAAAACCAGGATGCTTTTCAACTATCGCGTGATTCGTCGGACTATTTGATTTACTTCAGGGCAAAGACAGGGGTTGCTGAACCTTTTGCCTTCTTTTGTTTTCCAGAAGACATCAACCCTGAAGACCGAGACTTACAGAAATACGTCTCGGCCATTCCCAGTATTATGCTATTTCTGGGATACGTCAATGACCTCTTGTCCTTCTATAAGGAGGAGCTCAAAGAGGAGGATTCTCCAGGCTTCGTCCAAAGCTATGCCAAGGTTCATAATTCTACTGCGCTTCATGCACTTCAGCAACTTCGGCATGAGACGATAAAGGAAGTACGAAAGATCCGGAGTATGCTATCCGATGATGTCCAAATGGCTGAGCGTATCAATCAGTTTATTTATGGGTATATATTCTATCATTTGTGCACGGGAAGATACAGGTTGACCGAGTTGAATATTCCTGCTGCTCATGACGCAAGAAAGCGGATTCAAGCGTTGACTGACGTGCGACTGTAGCCAAGTTTGGCTAAGCTTAGATTAGCATATGATTGAGAGAGGCATAAGTGTGCTGCGAGCAAGGTATGCTATGGTCCGGCCAGGTCTGGGAAACTGGGGTGTGAGAAATATACACGATCGGACAGAAGCAGTTTTCATTCCCGTAGGTTTCCGTACAAATGTTTGCGCATAGATATAGATTATGATGCTGATAGGACAAGGAACAATCCTCATCGAATTATGGAGCACGTCTCCAAAGCGTTCTCTTCAATACCGTGAAGATCTCTCATGCAAAGATAAGCTACGCAAGTTTTCCAATCTAGCTAGCGAAGACTGGATGAATCGGAGACGCCGATGCCCTGCATCTGATTCTGACTCAGGACATGCTTACCTCCTAGACCTTTGCTGGGAAGTAGTGGGGGTACTCTGCTGGTTGTCCCACATGATCCTTCGGTTGGGGGATTGTGTAACATCGTATACACTTCAGGCGCCCATCCCCTAAGTCAATTTGACATGGCGGCCGGCTGACACGCCGCTTAGACTGGTGGGTAATTAGTCATTTAACATTTCTCTTGGCCATAGTATTTAGTTCTTTATGGCTCTCTGGATTAATCAACTTGTGCTAGTTCCTTGGCTAGAAAAGCAAAGTGTGCTCATTGTGGTCGAATACATATTGCCAGATCAATGCTTCTCAGATCCGTCTGTTTAGGTCAATATTTCATTGTTCTTTAACTCACTGCCGCTCCGGTTATCTTACTAGACATCTGTATCATAACCATTCGTAGACCATACCCACATAACACGAGTTCAAACTGCGTCCGAGGCCATGCTTCGCTGAAGTTCCAGATACCACTGCGGTAGCCACTTGCAAAAGACATTGCGAATGCCCTCCAAATCACCCTGTTTCGTTCCGGCTGATTTTCCATCGACAAACTCCGACCGGTACCCACCATCGAAATCGACTACCCAGGCATCCAAAGTGTAGTCTATAACAATATTACCCGGATGAACATCACCCCATACAATATCATTGGAATGAAGAACCTTCACGGTATCTAGTATCTGCCTCTCCCATTTAACATAATAGTTCTTCATCCGAATGAGTTCATCGCTCCAGAGATTTCGCGACCTGAATGGAAGCCAACCAATCAAGATGCCGATGATTATCTTCTCATTTTCAGATAACACAATAGCATAGATCTTAGACACATTGATTGACAGGCCTAATTCTGAAACACGGCTGAGTACCGATACTTCACTGATGAAGGTACCGGTATTAATGGCAGATTTGAAGAATAGACTGCGCTCCGCCACCTGGACACGACGCGGTATGTCACAGGTATGGTCAAATTCATTATCTGGCTCAGGGTAAATGAGTACATCGGCTGCGCTGAGTTTCAGGACACTTGGAGGAAGGCCTGAAATTAACGCGCTTATCGTAGGAAGAGAGGATTTAGAGAATCGTTTATAATTGATAGGAACCGCTGTGATTAACCCATTAATTGGTAGCAACTGAATTGCATGGGTTTGAGGAAAGGTAAATCTTTGTAAAATGACAGGTTCTTGCGTGACTGGAGCGTTGTGTCGAATGTATTGTGCGCATTGTAGGACTAACCAGTCCCAGAAATCTTTGAGGACTTCGCCGTCGTCCGGGGCTTCGTCAAAGTCTGTGGCTTTGTCACTTGCGTAAGCTTTACTCAGCCACACGTTAACGTGTGTTTCTAGAGAGGTGCTGAAGAAGTCAGAGGCTCGCAGGGTAATCTCAAACAAGACAGCTCTCGAGATGATGACAAGGAATGCACCCTCGGCATAAATCCTGTCCTCGACTATGCGATGGTTGGGAAGATTGGTAGCCATTTTGCTGAAGCAATAATTTTCCCAAAAAAAAACTAAATGTGAACTGAGAAAAATAGCTCAAGCCAGTATTGCACAAGACGTGTTCGAGTTAGCTTCATGGGAAATGACAACAGGCGAAGACGTTGGGACAGGTAGGAAAGTCTCGAGTGAATCTTAGTGAGCTCTCTGTGAATAAACATAATTAGCGGAAAGCGCCGTTGAATGAAATCAATATCCCGCGTGCTTGTTTTAACATTGCATAAAGGTCCAATAATTTCTATGCACTTCCAGCAAGCATAAAGTATCCGATTCCCAGGCGACCATCATGCATGCCCCATTGTGACTGATCTGTCTCTTCGAACACAATCAATACTGCCACCATCACAACGATCGTCATTGACATCATGAGGGACTTTAGAAGCCTTGCTTTTATCAGGTGTATAAAAGAATCAGATACTTCCAGTATTTTCCGAGCAACATTTCAAGGACGACCATGTCTCATGAAGGTAGTAAGTGCATCTACTCCAGAATCGCACCACCTACATCATTGGTCAAGACTGTCGCTGACAGACCCAGTACCATGCCATAGTGAAGCAGCCTTCGCATCCGACATACAGAGAAATCGATCCATTTTTCTGCGAGAGCACTGCATATGTTCGTTTGAAGAAGCGAGAATTATGCCAGCAAGGGATTGTCCCAGATTTCTATGGGGTGATTGAGCAAATAGACCCGATTCACTGGTAACCTCATCGGAATAAATATCTGAAGGACAAGCTCCGTCCGAACGCTGTTCTCCTGGAGTTTATCCCTAGCCTGATGGAAATAGATCTTGCAACATATACAGAAGATCGCGCCGCCACACTTCTAGACATCTTGCATAAGATTCACGACGCTAGAATTTACCACGGTGACCCCTACCCTCGAAATATTGTCCTTCAGCCAGAAACGGGTAGAGTCCTTTGGATAGACTTTAATTGCGCTCAAACTTTTCCTGAGGGTCCTATTACTGAGACAAAACAGCTGGATGGAGAATGATACATTGATGACCGCTGAGTTACTGGACCTTCTGGTAAGAAACATGGGCTGAACCGCATTCTCTTCCCGAGGTCACGTAAAAGTAGCACACTTCGCCTTCGATTCGTCGAATAAATTTCATCGAGTTTTTCAATGAGTCAAGAAGAAGGGTTCCACGACGACGATCTACCTCGAGTACCTCCAGGAAGATCTTGGATTGTATTCGAAGACCTTGATTGAAACACTCAGGTACGGAGACTATGATATTCCTCCAGGAGTACGTGCTATCCTTTCCGTCTCTGGGTATACCTAACATCACCTCTTTGACGAGCTGAACTCCCATGGGTTCATCAAGCGACTTCATTAGGCGGGACCCGGACAATTTCCCTTCTCTAAACAATTTCACGTCCACACGGTGGCTGATGGAAAATGGGATAACGATACACTCAACCCGATATCTTGTTTCCTTCAGCAAAGGTAGTCGGGGGCGTATAGAGATGAAGTGCGTTATTTGAGTTCTTGGGACATGATTTAAAGGGGTCTCACTTTTATCAACAGTCTACCGTATTTCGAGTTATATTTAACTGTAGCGTACCTAGTGCGGTCGGTTGGCATTTAACTTGAGAACTCTGCTCTTAATTCTATTGAAATAACGTGAGAGGCGCTCATTGGACTGCCGGAGTTGGGGAGATGGATAATTATGCCAGATTTACTCCGATTGTTTGGACTTTGATTGGCAGACATATATTGCCTATAACGGGAAACTAACATGGTGGGGATAAAACTTGGGATGGCAGCTGAGATATAGTGGGAGAAAATAATTATTTCTATCCAGACTACAGGAACTGGGGACAGGATATAGTGTTAATTATGGTCACATGACTACTTTCTACGGGCATTAACTAACTTACTTATACGTTATATGTTAGTATCGTTAAGTATAACAATACAACGTGTATAATATTATATAAACTCTGCATTGGTCATAGGGAGCAGCCCATGTGAGGCTATAATTTCTGTGATGATCTTCTCTTAGTTAGCGGAATACCCCATAAATTGAATGGTTTCAAGAATATTGGTAGGATCACTCAAAATGTGAGTTGTCATCAATACGATGTGTGAATTACGAAAGGCTCTTTTGCTGTTAAAACCGTTGGTATTCAAAGCATTGAGAGTTGACTAGAATAGCACATATTGTGAACATCGGCTCTACTACATTCATGTCCTGCAGATCGGTGAAAATGGTAAATCTCATGCTATTATTTAGTCCGTTATACTCAAGTAGATAGTACTAGCAAACTTCTGGATTATGCCTCCTGTCCCGCATTAGTCCCAGGGTTACTTTCACATGAATTAGCAACCGATTATCTAACAGTGAGAGGGTTAGGTGTGTTTTAGACCAGAGCTGCGAGGCCGGCAAGTTATCGGCGCTCGGGATGATGGGGCATTTCCCCCAACTATTCTGCACTCATCCCGTCATCTCCCTCGCTCGTAAAATCCACTCGGGGATATTGTCGGATTCTTACTTTCCATTACTTGTTCTTCTCGCGATGTAAAAGTCCCTTTTGAGATATTTTTTCGACGCCTCCGAAGTCACACCAGAACCTCTTTCTTTCACTTTAACGAGGCGGGCGTAGGGGAGAGTCGATTCAAATTACTACATCACGATGAATGCGGCCAGCGTACTATTAATTTGCCATGCGACGGGGATCCTGCGGCTTCCACGTATCGAAAGACGGGAAGAAATCTGACTGCCTGTCCGGTGTCTGTCTGCATGCTGGGTTGCACCGGTTGCGTTATATCGCCTAATAATGATTGGAATGCTGCAGGCGGCTCCACCCGACCAGGAAACCCTGGAAAGTAATTTGCTAATTGCTAGTTACTAGTGCTACAGTATCATCCCCAAGCCGGCAATTAATCCTTCAGTCGTCTCCATTCACGCTATATTATCCCCACCCACTTACGCCAGGCTGGGCTCTGTGATAGGGGGACCATTTATTCATATTTCATGCTACCACCCAGCATCCACCGCCACCCACCCCAAAAAAGAATGGTTACTTTAACTCCAGACCCCAGACTGCAGCGTCTGTCTCACTTTCCTCCCCTGCCACCTGCATTTTTCTGCGCCCACCAACTCCGGTCACCCGTAAGCTTGAGCTGAAAGTTTGATCCCCACAGTCAAGTAGCACACCGGGGGGGATATCCTGAGGTTGCCACCATCAAGTGCTTGGTCTGTTTCCAAGGTACACATATTCTGCGTAGTGGACTAGAACATCCACTTACTACGTCGTTGGAGCCGATGCGGAGGCCAAGCTTCGTGCTTGGGAAACAAGCAACAGGCCAAGCAACGAGTGGATGGGTCTTGGAGCCACTGAGCGGTCATGCCGTCCATGGGACTGGCCTCGATAGTAGAAGGTCCTTCTGATAAGCCCGTGTGCACAGGGCCTCCCGGGTTTCCGGCTAGTCCATGCCACAGGTTTTTCTTCACTCCTTTCCCTCACCCCTGGCCACCCATCTGAGGTTCATCCAATCGGTGACCCCCGAGAATGTCTCCGCGCTACCATAGTAGTATCTAGCACTCTTAGCTACTCATAAGCGACAAGTCTTTTTGGGTTTCGTGCCGCTATGGCTGGAACCATTAATTCCGGACGTAGGAGCGTTGCAGTCAGGTAGATTGTTGTGTAAGGGAAATTGGTCCATGAAAATCGGCAAAATTGATGGGAAGCAAGACAAGGGAGCGCTAGTGCAGCGGTCGCATGGTCACGGTTCCCCCATCCACTCGGTTCTCCGTCGGCAATTTCTGTCTTTCCTTTCCCTTTTGTCGTTCCCTTCACTTTATTGGGGTTATTTATTGATTCTGGTAATAATATTCGCTCTTATCTTCCCCCAACCGTCACGAAAATGGGCCTTGGTCCGATGTGTGTGCATCCACAACCGACCACCCACACCACTACCTCGTCCTCCTCCTTCCCTATAGGCCAACATTGCCTTACGGTGTATCGGACGGTGCTCCAGATCGAAATTTGCGATCCAATAAGTCCCCTGCAGACACTAATCAAGGTCAGGTCTCATTGGGCGCGATAACGTGCTTCGGCCAGGCAATCACACTCATGACCATATTCTTGCTCATCCTCATCCTCATCCACATCATATCATCAGGATTTCAGTAAGGTCAGCAGCATCCGACTCCAGCCGCAGCAAGCCTGTGACCCTGGTCTAGTCTGCAATTCTCCGAACAAACGAGCGTGTTGACGGTGGAGTCTCCTGGTTCGTGGCAAGCCGTTCGTGCAGCCCACGGTTATCTGGTGTGTTACCCTCCTAAATCAGTTAACCAAGACGCCACCCCTCCTTCGGACCTTCGACAGATGCTCCAGAAGACCTCGATGTGCCAATCAAGTTCCTGACTAGTGGTGGTGGCCTCCTCAAAGTGGGGAGATGCAGACCGTTTAAGTTTCCACTGGACCGTCAATGGCATTCTGAATGGGTGCCCACCGTGGCTCGAACATCGCTGCTACTGGCGTTGATTAAATTGCATCGATAACCAGTGCTGGATCAGCTCATACTGACGGCGATAATGTAGATACTAGCCCACAGTAATCCATCGGATTCCGCCTGCTAATTCCGCTCCTCCCATTCCCATTTGTCCCTTTGGTTATTAGCTAGTGGACGTTATCTCCCCCGTCAGCCTCCCATTGACTGGTCTGGCACCCACTACCAGCTACTCTGTAGTCTCGCGCCCCCGTCGCGTGCTTGCTGCTTGGCCCTTCTTAAGCACCGCCGATCCCACCTCCCCCAGTTNTGGATCTTTGCACCCCTCAAGTTCGTCCTCTATTCTGTCTCCCTTCGGCGATTGTCTTCGTCATTCGCCTTGCTTTACCATGGCCACAGAAATCGAGCCGGCCGAGATCCCTCCCGTG